>NC_143502.1:12542272-12858181 GCF_051622355.1 Phaseolus vulgaris | reverse complement strand
TTCAAAAATAAAAATTCATAATAGAATTCAAAAATCAAAATTCCATTATGGATAAACAATTTCGCAATACAAAAAATTTGTTTTAGAAAAAATAAATTTGAAAACATATTCTAGAAAACGGGTCTAGAATGTAGTTTTATATGTACCCCCATTTTATTTAAGGGTATTTTCATCATTTCACACTGAAATCGAGTGCAATTATATGATGCAAGAAGTAATTGCCTTTATGATATCATATTCTACACTTGACCAAAAAACAAGGCTCAATTTTATTCTACTTTACTTATCTCAATTATTCTATGTCATTAGGCCCAATATATAACCGATGAAATCTTAAAATACTTTATACATTTATTTTAAAATAAAGTTTGACTCAAAATGAAGATGACTTGTCTCTGTTGAAGTTAGCTCGGTCTTCTTGTAATCTACTGACAAAGACTCTAGAGTTCTCCTCTTTATTGGACCTACAAGAAGATAGACAAAAATTCAATTAGGCCCATATGTGCTAATAAGTCTTTGACCAAAACTCTAGATCTTCATCCTCCGTATTTTGTGGACGTTGTGGCTAGATGAGTTTTCATCACAATATCAACGATTATGTACCTCAACATAATCTATTATGTGTCTCAGCATAATAGATTATAATTAATTATATATCTTAGCATAAGCACTTATGTAACCAACCATAACTGGTTATGCTAAGTCATTATGCACTAATTTTTCATTGTCTCTGCACCTAAATTCACAATTTCATGATTTAAAATTACTCAATGTCACACAATCATAGTGGTATATATGGTTAAGATGATTACTCTTATGAAATTGTGGTATATATGGTTAATGATGATTACTCTTATGAAAATATTTAATTTTTTTGAAGGTTGTTTAAATATCACTACATTAACCTAAGATTTGTAAACCCAAAATATTAAAATTTTGTTAGTTTTATTTATCTTGTCAATTTTTTTAACTGAAATATTAAATTTACAACAAAACTAAATATTTAATTTGATTTTTTTTATTAATGACAAAATGTATTTGTTTAAGCAAAATAAATTTGAAAATTCTTAATGATTGTAGGTTATTTAAAAATTAACCTTCAAAAATAAATCTAAAGACATTTTAATAAATGATTAAATTAAAAAATTAATATTTTTTTACTTACATCAATCACCTCATCTATAAACTTTCAATTCATTTTTAGTCATTTTCCTTACCTCCAAACAACTTCATTTTTCACACTGTCTTTAAAACTTTAAATGAATATTGTAAGAAAAAGTATCTTACACATTAGAAAGTAGACTATTGTTAAAAAACTTTTTATTTGATTAATAGAGCTTCAAGAAACTTTCTTGCAACACCTCGGATTGAGAATTATTGCAATTTAAGATAATTGAACACAAAATAAGAGAAATAATAAAAATAATAAGAAAAAGAACACTAATTATTTTATATAGGTTCGTTTCTTCATAAATTAATATTTAATTTGAATCACCATAATTTTAGTGAGATTGTTTCCCTACCCTGAATATCTTATCATAAACACATCTCACATGCAAAAATGTAATCAATTAAGATGTACAACCTTCTTAAAAATCTAACAAGAACATTACCAAATCATGTAGAAATTTACTACACTAAACCTAGGTGTATATAAAATCATACTAAGAATCGAAAGCAAATAAATCAATTTATGTGAGTTCAAAATAATAAGAATTAGAGTTTGTGGAATTCTATTACCTAGTATCTTCAAGTCAAAACTTCCTCAAAATTTTATGAAGGAAAACACATTTTTGTTATTGGAGATTTCTTGAATACAAACATAAATTATTTGTAACTGTATAAGACCTACTACTATTTGACAAGGAAAATGTTTATATAAATTGATAGAAAACTAATCTAATTGATTATATTTAATAATAATAATTGATAAGAAAATTTAATAAGAATAATCTAATGAATTATTTCTAATCTAGTTATAACTAATTATATGTGAAACTTATGTTGAATCAAACTTTAAATAATAAATTATTATTTAATATAATTTATTATTTTTAATTATGATAATTAATTATAACATATAATAATTAATTATATATGAAAACACAATATTATACCTAACAAAAAAAACCAATTATGTTCTAATACAAGTTACTATTATATTCTAAAATATTTTACAAAAATTTAAGTTTTTCCGAAAACATATAATATATGTTAGATGCATAAGTAAACATAAAATTCAAATAGTTTATTATAATCTCCACTCAAATTTTCTACCTCACCCTCATTTTGAAACAAATATTATAATACCATAACCATAAAGCTAAATCCCGCAAACCTCACACATTAAATAAAATACCTTTAAATTATTTCACACAAAAATAAGTTCTTACAAAATATTATATAAAATAGAGAGGAAAATATAATAAAAAAATTGTAAAAATTATTATACAAAAATCATGTATAATTAAGATAAGGGTATACTTTATTTAACATACATATATATAAATTCATTTTAAAAAAATAAGATTAAGATATAAGGAACTAATATTAAAAAAAACTTTAATAATAGAAGATTGAATAACTTAGGTTTAATGACTTTTTTATCCCTACATTTAGGTAAAAATTTAATTTAATATCGTGATTTAAAAAAAATAATTTGGTCTCAATATTTAAAAAAAAATATAATTTGGTCTTTTTTTTAAATTTTCTCCAACGTCATTAACTACTTATGATGTGATGGACATAATGTCATTGCTTTGTACACGTGGATTGTGCAGTTAGGACACCTAGTACGTACATGTATGCACAAACTTTTAGGGTCTACGATTAAAGAGAATGTCACACCGCCTCCGTTCCTAACTGCATCGGCTCTGCCGTTGCGCTATCAACTCAACCCTCACCGCCGACCATCTACTTCATACAAACTATTATAGTAAAAGATGCGTTAAGGGAGAGCCACCGCCCAAGGAGACGCGCTTCCGTGGTGTCAGGAAGCGCCTGTGGGGGCGATTCATGATTGAGAATAAAGATTCCTGGAAAAATTTGCGCATTTGGCTTGGGACGTTCAATTCCGCAGAGCATGATGTGCAGAACTACGAATTTGTGACCCGATCCTTCCATAGGCCTAGGGTTCCTTCCTCTTCCACTCTCCACCCTCGTAAGTCCATTGTTGTCCCTCCTCTTGGCGATTGCCACATCGATTGCTACTCTTCTTCCTCCATCATCGAGGACGAGCACTATGTTCTCACTTCCTCGTTCTGGCAACTACTGATGTAAGTTGATTTTAGATTGCACATTTTAAAGGTTTCACTTTTGTTTAGGATTTTTGGATTTAGCAATTTAAGGTGAGAATCGTAAGAAGATTCCCACTGGACACAAACTTAACCAAATGGTTAAGTAAGTGTGAAGGTTCACTTCGGAAGGGCAAAGAGAAAAACACAAATATATGGCGTGGATGATGCAAAGAGGGGCATAAACTAAGACAACATGATGAAGAGAACCATCAATTAAAAGACAAAGGAAGTGAATGGATGGCGTTAAAAGAAAGTAAAAGGAGGAAGAGATGAAGAAAGCTTATGGATTAGAAGGGAAGTCATGCCACTTGGAGTAGAGGGACTTCAAGATGAGTGATGCTAGAGACGCCACTTGAGATATTACCCACCCAAAATAAGACGAAGAAAACTCAGAGTACTCAGACTCACAAATTCACTCAAGTAGAATTTCTTTACTTAAAACTTCAATGTGTCAAATACATGAGGCAAGACATTCTATTTATAGGAGAGAGTGTCTTGGAGAACAAGATAGAGGGTAGGGGTGTCATTTTTTAGAAGCCTTCTAAAAGGTAGTGTTGAACAAGATGCTTTGATGTCTCCAAATCCAAGAGGAAAGCTTGAAGACCTTGCTGCTGGGTATGTGTGTGTTGTCTAGTTGTTTGAAACTTGTTAATTCATTCTTTAAGATGATCCAAGTTCATTTGAATCGTTAACCTTTTGAAAAGATGAGTTTTCTAAGATGTTGTTGAAATTTCAACAGGTTGAAATTTTGAAACAACAGGTTGTTTTAGCTTAGAGGTTTTTTGAAAAGGTTTTGAAAAGCTTGACTTTGCTGTCAAGTCAATTCAACCGATTGTTTCGACAAAACAATCGATTGTTTTTCTGAAAACCTTAAACAAAATTCTGTTAAGTAGTTTTAATATGTTTTAAATGATCCTAACTACCTTGGCTCCTTTATTAAATGTTTTTGACCACTTGGTTGGTCTATATAAAGGTGGTTTGATGCTTCTAATCTTGGAGTAAGAAAAAGAGTTTATCAAAAATAATTTTTCCGAGATTTGAAAGAGCTTTGGATCATTTTTAAGTGTGTGGAATAGGATTGGGTTGTAATTTTGAACTTTAAGCTTTGTAATACCCAGGTGTATTCTATTCCCTTCTTCCTTTATTACTGTATTTTTGTATTTGTGTTGCCAGGGAGGGTTGTGTGTTGTTGAGGTGTTCAAGATCAACACTCTTGGTGTGGTTTGCCAAAGGTAGTGTGTTTCTTGAGGGGTTCAAGGTCACTTCTTTGGTGTGTGGTGTTTGTAATATGGTTTTGATTGCATAGTGGATTACCCAATGGTTTCCGGGGACTGGATGTAGCTCTTGGTCTAAGAGTGAACCAATATAAATCTATTTATGTGACTCTCTCTTTCTCTGATCTCACATATATCTGTTTTAAGTTGTTTTTATTAAGTGTTGATAAAAACAATCGGTTGAATCACAAAATCAACCGGTTAATTTTCTGGAAATCAACTAAAACAACTTTGTGCATTGCTTTCCTTAGTTTCTTTCTCTGTGATTCTTCATTGGCTTTCATTATACCTTCAAAGTTTTCGAAAATCTTTCATAAACAATTCACCCCCCTCTTGTTTAAGGCCACATATTCTAACAGGTAGGTCAAAGAAATCCTAAACCTAGAAGCACTTGTCATGAAAGGTGGGCTTGGCACACCCTACTCAAATTACTAAGCACACCCTACTTAAATTACTAAGCACATCGTACTCAAATTACTAAGCACACCCTATTCTAGTTTATTCTTCTATTTGGACGCGCAAAGTTAGTCCAATTTTTTTACAAACATTTGTCTTGTAAGAAGACTAGAAGAAAGAACATATGATGTTATAGTCTATGCCCAATTCTTCTTCTGCTAAGGTCTTTCCGATATTTGGTGGGGCCTTGTCTTGTATGCTGAGATGACTGATCAAAGTTTGAAGTGTCTCTTGTGTCCTTGGTCATCTGCTTGGCTAATTGGGTTGTATCAACTGCTCCCCTTCAATCTTGACCTCTTGCCACTCGACACCGACGATGATAACCTGACCACTTTGTGGTTGCCCAAAGAGAAAAAGGTACGAGTCCTTTAGAGAAGATCGAAGTTCAGACTTTGTAACACCCATAGAGAATGAGGAATAGGGGAAGAATGGGTTATTAGATTTTTTACAGAAGGAGAAGAACGTCGACATAGTTATGGCGCTCTTCCACGACTTCGACAAGTGATGTGAGTTGATTTTAGATTGCCACATTTTTTAGGTTTCACTTTTCTTTAAGCTTTTTGAGATTATCAATTATGGTGAAAAACCCAAAGAAGATTTCCACTAATTTAACCAAGTGGTTAAGTAAGTGTGAAGGTTCACTTCTAGAGGGCAAAGAGAAAAACACAACTATGGTGAAGATGATGATGATAGTTTGCGGAAATAAATTAACACAAGATATAACTAGATGAAGACCGAAAATTAAAAGAATAGCATAAGAATATAAAGAGGAATGAAAGGTGGCGCAATAAGAAGAAAACAAAAGAGAAAAGATGAAGGGATGAAGAAAGCTTATGAAGAAGGGGCAAGGAATCACACCACTCGGAGGATGGATTATTCCAAGATGAGTGGTTAAAAGTCGCCACTTGAAGTGCACAAACACCCAAAATAAGACCCACAAAAAGAGAGCACTAAAGACTAACTCAACACTCTAACAAAGTTTCTTTTCTATTAAAAATTCAATGTGTCAATACATGAGGCAAGACAGTCTATTTATAGGTGAGTGTCTTGGAGAACAAGATAGAGGGGTAAAAGTGTCATTTGTGAGAAGCCTTCTAGAAGGTAGGTCAAAGAAACCCTAAACCTAGAAGAACTTGTCATGAAAGGTGGGTTTGACACAAGTCCAAATTACTAAGCACACCTTACTCAAATTACTAAGCACACCCTACTCAAATTACTAAGTACACCCTACTCAAATTACTACACATACCCCACTCTAGTTTATTCTTCTATTTGGAACCCCCAAAGTGAGCCCGATTTATTTACAAACATTTTATCTTGTAAGAAGACTATAAGAAAGAACATCTGATGCTCTAGTTTATGCCCAATTCTTCTTCTGCTGAGGTCCTTCCGATATTTGGTGGAGCGTTGTCTTGTATACTGAGATGACTGATCAAAGTGTGAAGTGTCTCTTGTGTCCTTAGTCATCTGCTTGGCTAATTGGGTTGTATCAACAAGCCAACCGATGACAAGGGCTACATCGACGGTGCATAGGCATAGGGTTGTTACAGTGAGAGTGACGAACACGTGGATTTCACCCATGTACAATTGTCCCACATTGTGTGCCACATCATGGTTAACACCATTAGTGGAAATTCAATAGAAGGGACCAAATTGCATTTTTTTTAAAACCTTGTGACCAAATTGACTTTTTTAAAAATCACTGTAGTAAATTAATTTTTTATCCTAAATATAGAGACCAAAAAGGTCATTAAACCAATAATTTATATAGTAATTGTTCTTACAAGACCGATTATCCCTTACACGAGGTCTTTGATAACTATTTTATTGCAAGTGTACTGTCATAAGTAATAATTTTTTCCTAAGGACGGATATCGAACCCACAAGGAACAATTGAATTATCAAGTATAAGATTCACTAAATAGAAAACAATAAGAAAAATTTTGCAGGATGTTTGTTGTGTATGATTGCTAGAATCGTAAATAAAGCAAAGAGTTGTTGATTCAATTGGGAAAATTGGGATTGAGTTTCATCCTTCTCACTTTTTTTATTTTGAAAAAGATAATAATATTTTGTCATTTGGTTGATGTTGATGCCCATATAAAATTCATTTTTATCGATTTCTAACATATAAACTTATTAAGAGAGTCTCCTAAATATCGATTCCTCGCATATTTATAAAAACTCCTTATCCTTATGATTAGAGTTGATAGAAATTAACATTTCAAATCTATTCCTAACATTCAAATATGTTAAGCATTATCATTTAGGTCAGAAACTTAGAAGTACTTTTCAATCAAATCTAAGGATCAAAATCACGGTAAACAAGCCTTACGAATAAAATGACAATACCAATCATCAATCAAGAACATAATATTATATTTAAATATCACCTGAATACATAAGAGTTTGAACAAATTACTTCCAATCCAAATGGTAGAATTAGCCATTCATGTTGGACATTACAAGCATGGAAAGCAAGAAAAGAAGATGTAGGATGCTTTTTCTTGAAGATTGCCTTCTCTAGGATTTTCTATCACCTCCTATTCTCCCCATGATCTTTAGGGTTGTGCCTCATGACTCATATTTAACCTAGTTGGGCTTAGGTTAGGTGACTTCTCTTCTGGGTGTGATTGGGCTCGTTTGGGCGAGTTGGACGAGAAAAAGCCAAACCACTTTGGGGTGGTCTCGCTTGGGCGAGATTGAGCTCGCTTGGGCGAGTTTCTCTGGAAGGCTTTTGGCTTAGGCGAGTTTGGGTGAATGTTGGAGTGCAATTTTCCCTTTTTTATTTTGTATATTCTCCTTTAGCCCTTTCATCTTCATTTTCCCCTATAATTATGAAATTAACACAAATGTGAGAATAAATCGTTCTTATTTATATTATAATCACAAAATATGGAAACATGTTTAAATTCATAAATTAAGGGTTAAATTATAGTTATTTTTTTAGTAAATATCCATAAGTACCTGTATTTTAATATGAAATATTACTAAAATATGACACTTATCAGTCTTCTAGGTTGTCGTCTATGGGTCTCACGTCTTCAGCCTTTTTGGTCTCACGGTCTTCGAGTCCTTGAAAAAATAACTACAATTATACCCTGACACTCAAGTGAGATTAAATTTTATATCAAGACTATATGTTAAAGTCAATTGTTTATTATCTTTTGCCGTAAGGGTGTTTACCTCTTTATAGTTTTTGCTTTACTCTTCAACTAAGCTAGACCCATGTAGACCCACGTACCCTTAATCATGATTTCAAGGGGTGATTAAATTTAATCAATCATTAATAATTCTTATGATATCTATTGGATCGAAAAGTCGAGAGTCCGATATCTCAAAAGGTCCAATAAGAACTCAATTTTGTCGACTGTACAATAATATTATAAAATCTTACATTATTAATATTTTCCATATCTAATATTTTGATATTAATGTTTTTTCAAAATCTTGGTTTCAAAATTAAATTAAAATAACGTATATTTTTAAAATAATATGGAAAAATATCTAATTTCAAACATTTAACATCTAGATCTAGGAATCTAGATCTTTCCTAGAGTTTGAAAAGAAACTACACACCATAATTACAATTACAAATTTGTACATTTAACTTTTGAAATAACATTAACACTAGTACATGAACTTTTTCAAATGGAGTACATAATCGAGAAAAATACACCCAACAATCCCAGCTCACAAAAGCTGAAACAATATTCACAAACAAAAGGAAAATAAAGGAAATGGCCTTGGATTATAGAGGAAGGTGTTAAGTTAAAGAGTTTGTGGTGGACAATTTGAAACACTCATTTAACTTAAGAGAGAAACATTTTGAGTAATTTAATAAGTGAAAAGGAATATATAATATTTTAGTGAGTTAAAGAAATGTGAAAAATTGAAAAAAAACTACACCGTCTAATCTTAGTGTAATACCACATTGCCCTTTTAGAATATATTTTTAAAAGTCTTTTGTAGAAAAAGTTGGAAGGATTAGAAAGTGAAAGAGCAAATTTGTATACCAACATCAGAAGATTTATAAGAAAAAAAAAAAAAAAGGTTATTACAACACTCTGCTTACAAAAATGTTCTCACCTTATTTTTTCATCTATTACATTGTGTTTGGTAATAATGATGTCACCATGATAAACTGATAAACTATTAATCAAGCTATAATAATTTAATTAATTGAGATAACCAATGTTATGGTAACATAATTAAGGGCAATTTGCTAAATTCCCTTTTGCAAGTCCATGGTTTTGAAAAGTTTGAAGAATCAACACTCAACACAACTAATAAGGGCAATGCAACAACCCAGAAGATGAAAGTAAAGTCAAGGTCAACTCTATGTTTGCTATAGTTTTCACAGATTCAACCTTTTCAACGGTCCTGATTCATTTGAAGAAAGTTTAACTATGATGTTGATGGTTGACAATTGTATAAGCAGCAATGGCCTCCACGCACTTATCGCCGGAAAAGAGGATCCTCTACACATGCAACTATGTTACATCTCATTGTCAACCATAGTAGGTAGAGATCACAAATAAGTAGGTATTATAAAACCCCTTTTAGCAAAACTAAAAATAAAATAAATTACTCATATTCAGCTCCATAGAATTCCTCATATAATTAACAAGTAATTATTAAAATATGTAAGTTTACTGTAGTATTTTCCTAATATCTTCAATGAAAAGAAGATGAACATATGTAGTAAATATTTATTTAATATGATCAAGACTTCATGTTACTATTAGGATAAGATTTAACATATGATTTTTGTATGTTTATTGGTATATCTCACTTTTCAAATATTTATTTATGTATTAATAATGTTTTTGTCAATATTTAATCATATTTTGTGTTTAGATACGATATCTCATCAAAGGTATTTGTTATAAACTACAATTTAATTTCGGATAATTTTTTCAAAGACATCTCCACTATATATAAAATCAAAATTTTATAATTTTTTAACAAAATAATTTACTATTTGTTTTCATTGTACCAATTAGGATATAACACATCCCATATGAAAAATAAGACCATTTATTTCTTTGATTCAAAGACCAATAAAACATATTTATAGTAATATATATATATGTGTATGTATATGTGTGTAATATTATAATTTATAAGAAAATAGAGATAATGTAGAATAGATAACTAAAAACTTAAAAAATATAAAAAGAAGTTGATCACGATATGTATCCCACACATAAAATAATCATATGGTGCAAAAATATAAAATGTTTTTTTTTTCTTTCTACTTTTATCATTGTTTATAATAACATTTTTTTCAATTTAGACCAAATAGTAAAAAAAATTAAAATTTTACTATTAAATTACTCAAATGTGTCAAAAAATATTTAAATATACTATTAAAAAAGTATAACCTTAAGATCATAAATTTTACAAATAAATATTTGTACTAATATGGGTTCCACTTCTTCATCCCTAATAGTAGGTATAAACTATTCTATTGTCTAATATTTTTCTTCATGTTTCTTTAAATTTTAATTATAGTAGTAGTATCCTATTAGGTTTGTTTCAAACTTCTTGTTCAAAATAAAGAAGTGATTCTTTTTCTCATGATTGAGAAGGTTTTATTTTTTTTATCTAATATATATTAAATGTTTAGTGCGTTTTTGAATACAATGTTCTCATAAAAAAGGGATGAAAAATCTAAAATTCAAATAAAAAGTGAAAAGGCCTTAAAGCCATACGCATGTTAATGTTTCAAATAATCTTTTTAATAAATTAAACACACGTTTATAATGTTTCTAGAAGTTATAACTTCTTTGAAACATAAATTCTTGAAAAATATGATTCCCATTAAAATTGAAAAAAAAAAAGATTATGACATGCTGCTGTATTGTATTATTGTATATATAGTAGTAGTATTAAAAGAAATTATAACAAATTAAGGTTAAATATTCATCTGAAAAATCCTAATTATACAAGGTAACAATGTATATATATCTAAATTGTGTTTAACACTAATTAAAATCTGATACTCCTACACCTACACTTAATTTTGCATCTTCACTTTTTTGTCTTTAACTTTTGAAGCTTTCTTGAAACATCAGCAAAACAGGTTAACTTGTTCCATTATTTTAGATTAATTAAACAGCAGGATCATGCTTGCACGTCAATTATGCTCCAAACGAGAATTTAGATGAATCTTTCTCTCATTCAACCTTGCAATTACAAGCAACAAGTTTTCGTCCCCTAAGATCATGGAGTATTTCACGAGAAACCAAAGTTTAAATTGCAAAGATATTCCCATAATCATCACAAGCTCTAGTTATAGCAACTATCAACCTAAACTCATATTCTTCACTATGGCCAACGCAATCCTAAAGCTCACAACAGTTCTCATTCTGCTAATTTTTTCCACCCTGCATGATTCTCACTTTGCTTCTTCAACTGATGTAGATGAAGATCATGAGGACATAAACGAAGAGGAGGAAGAAGAGTATGTTCTTGACACCCGAATACCCCATCTGGGACCAAGAAGCAGATTCTTGGCCACCATAATAAAGAAAGGAAGACAGTGTAATCTTGAGACTAATAACATCTGCAATGGGGTTCGAGCAAACAAGGGGAGGGACCTACTTTTCTGCTGCAAGAAGCATTGTCGCAATGTTCTTAGTGACAAGAACAACTGCAAGGTGTGTGGCAACAAGTGCAAGCTAGGACAAAGATGCTGTGATGGAGTTTGTACCAATGTTTTGTCCAATGCTAGTCACTGTGGCAAGTGCAACAAGAAGTGTTCACCTGGTGATTCATGTGGGAGTGGAGTTTGTGGGTATGCATGAAAGCAAGTTATTGAAAGAGGTTAGGGGTTTTGTGATCCATATACTATGTAGTGTTTGAGATACAAAAAGATGAAAAGTGCTAACAAGACACATCTTCAAAAACATGCTTTATTATTGGTTAAACACATGAAGAACACACCAAAATTTGTGACTTTTAATCAATCATAAATTTGTGTTAGGGAGTGTCTGCCCAGCATTTGAAATCGCATTGCAGTTTTTTTAATCACATTTTTAGCACATTGATAAGGAATAAGACATTGGATTTAATTCATACATAGTATCATATTTAATGTACACATTTTAATTTTGTTAAGTGATTGATTTTATGTGTTTGGTTTATCCTGTTTTTTTTTTATAAATTTTTTATCGTTGTTCCTCTATTTAAATTAATAACAAATGGTTGTCTTTTATTATAGTTGCATATGTTGATGTAGAATAAATTTGCATGTCAATTAAATGTAATTAATATAATGTAAATGAAACCAATTAGGTGTCTTATGTCTATAATCAAATTAAAAATTCCTTTCAGAATAAAGGAGTGATTATAAGTATAATTTCACTCTATTTAAATAAGAAAATTTAGAATCTTTCGGATGATTAGATGGTAGGAAGAAAAATTGAAACTTTAATATTATTAATTTTTATAAAAAGAAAATTATTAAATAAAAATTAATTTTAGAAATCAAAATAATTAGTTACTAGTAGTTAAAATTTTGATAGTTAAGGTTAGATATCAATTTAAAATTTAGTTTATAATTTTTTTATTAATAATAGATATTATTTTAGATATTTATAGTTTTTTAATTTATAAAATAATATTTATTTTAGTCACTATTTATTAACAAATTATTTTTAGTCTTTAAAATTATTTTTTTTATTTAATGATTTTTTCTAGGTTTAATAAATTTTTTTGAGTTTACATTCTTATAATAAAAATTTATCTTAAACACATTAATTTGTTCATTTTTTATTATTTATTATCTTTATTAATATAAAATTAAAAAGAAGAAAACATAAAAATGAGGACTAGACCAAACTCATGTGAAATAAAAACAAAAAAGTAAAGAAACTTTCAAGAATAGCCTAAACAACTACATCGAGAGACTAAACCAAAAAAAAAAAAACAAAAAAAAAGATAAAAAGGAAAACATGAGAACCTTCTCTAATGCATAACTCCCAAAAAGACAACAAAGATGAATGATTGAATCTCGAAAATTCGTTCAGATGGACCCTCATTTGCATTCAATTGCAGTAATAAAATCCTATGATATTGTTGCACATCACTATCATTACTTTTTCTTGGGTTAACCTCTTTTGGAGGTCATCTTATTGACTTTCACTCCAACTTCAATAGGACGTCTCCGTCTTCTGGAGGTTTGAACTAATTCATCGTCTCCACTTAATGGTTTTTCCTTTTCCATCTTTTCAGTCTAGAATTAAGAGACCAAATTGGATTCTTCTAAGAAAATACCCGCTGAAGTAGATTCAATTGTATCTGCTAGCAAGATGGTCAGACATGACTCTTGAGTCTCTTATTCATCTCACCTGAAAGAGATTCAAAACAATTTTGCAAGACTAAATCTTGAGAAACAAATTTATAAGTAACCTGTTTGGCAACAACTAATTTAGGACTTGTTGTATTAGTTGCAAATTTAAGATGAGATAATCCTTCTAAAAGACTGGATTTTTAGGAGGCAAGAAGTTCTTTTTTGTAGCAAATCATCTGATTCATGGACATCTTTCAAAGATGGCATATCAACACAAATATCATCATGAGATCCTGAACCAACCTCTATATCTTCAACATATTTCTTAAAATTTTGACCAACAAGAGATCCACTCTCCACCTAGCGAACAACAACTTGAACAAGGGTATCAAGATCAATAACAACTCCCTCAACTTCTACCACTTCTGCATTACGAATAGGTACATCATATATATGTACCTCTACCGCAATTTTCTTTATGAGGGACATCATTAGGTTTTTAGACCTGGATAGTTACATGTTTGTATTGTAAAACAACAGGTTTGAACAAAATAATAGGCAATTTGATTGTGTTATTGAGGTTAACAGGATGTCGTTTGCATTTAGAAATATCATGCTCTATCATTTTGCGTGAAGAACAAATGGAGGAAACTTCTCAAATTCAATATCTACAATAAAAGAAAAACTAAGTCTTTCCACCAAAATTTGATTAGGCAAAGTAGATAACATATCAATATCAACCAACACTCTAGTAAAAAACTTCTAGATTTATTCATGGTAGTCATCAAGAGAAAGAGAAGTACGAATCCCTCTTGCTATAGAGAAAATTGATTTTGGTTGCCAATATTCCATAGGAAGACCATGGATCTTACCCAACATTGAGCTTTGGTGAATTTAGTGGAAGATGACTCAAAGTCTTTAGTTCAAACAAAGACTCTTAAGATACCCATATTTAGATTCCAAGACCCCATTGCTAGGACTCTTCTCATGTCTTCAAGGGAAGGAAAAAAAATTCATAGAACCCTTTTCCCAAAGAAATAACTTCCCAAGATCCTATAGATTTCAGGCAAGATCCAACTTCTTGCACACATCCATATGATTAAGAGGTTTGTTACCTTTGGATAATACTATTCTTCCATGAAGGTGATTTTTACAATCTTCAAGATATGTGAGATACACATCTTCATCAATCTGAACAATTGTGAAAAAGGGATATGACATGCTTTATTCAAGGCTTTTGCAAAAGTCTTCTTTTGTGCTCGAGTCACATAAGATAACTTGGCTTGTGAGCAACAACCTTGATCCTTGTGACACCCCTATGGAATATGAAAACCGGAAGAATCTGTCCCCATATCACAACACTAAGGAGAAAAACAACCCTAGCCACTTAAAAGAGGAGCACCAATGTAGGAGAACAAAACCCTAGCCGCCAACCAATGACTACCCAAAAAAATCCTAACATCTAATGTAAACTTCATTTATTTATGATATTTCTTCTTTATTAGGTCAACTTTGTTATTGTTTTTTTTTTCCGACCTAAAAATAATATATGCACTTATAGTTTCTGAATTCTTTTAAAATAAACTATTTTGTTTATAACTTTTTTTATTGTTAATATAGATTCTATATATTTGGTTTTTTTTTTTAATAACATTTGTCAAAATTATCAAATTTGAGAATCTAGTTACAAATGTTACAAATGGATTTACAAGAGTTTATTTCATATGATAAATAAATATAATGTTAACAAATAAAATATTAAATCAAACTTCAAAATTATAATTAAGTAAAATAGTAAAATGTTAATTTCACAATACTAAAACAATTTATATTTTAGTAGTGCATGATTACCATATAAGTTCAAACTACACTAAATAAAAAATTCATACAATTACAAACAATAACACTAGTACAAAAAGGTAAATTAACGACGGTTAAAATCGACATTTAAAGACGGTTCCAGAACCGTCGTTATTACAGGCGTCGTTAAAAGATATGATTTTTAACGACGGTTCTGGGAACCGTCGTTAAAAGGTATGGACTTATAACGACGGTTGTGAAAACCGTAGTTAAAAGTGGTTTCTATTTTTTCAAAAAAAAAATTACGTGACTTTCAAAGACGGTTCCTCTAGGAACCGTCGTTATAAGTGTCCCTTTTAAAGACGGTTCCAAGTGGAACCGTCGTTATATGTACTGTTTAAAAAAAAATAAAAAATTTTATTTTTTAAAAAATCTCAAATAACCTGCATAAAGTTTTCAATTCCAGAAAATAAAAACATTTCAAATCATAATTTAAATATAAAAATTACATACAACAAATTATAACATAATACAAAAAAGTTTGGTAATATATGAAAAAATTTGTCATTGTAATGATTTATCTATACTAGAGTGTTATACATGGTTACAAAATACTTTGACCATGTTGTTCTCACATACTCCAATGCTTCTAAATTTAGCGGGTGTTGGTCGTTGAACAACTGTGACATTTGAAATATTTTGAATTAGTGCATGATTAATAAATCTCAAATTTTAAAGTGTTTATTGTATTGAGGTATTACCTTATCCCAACCTTTCATAATTTCAGCTTGCAAAATAGTCAACATCCACTGCATAACATAATAACCGCACTCATAATTTTGAGGTTGCCTGTTGGACTGCATGTGAAAATAAATGTATTAAATGAATGAGTGAAACACATTAAATTAAGTGAACAAATATACTTTAAATACCTTAAGGTACATCCAAGTGAGTTTTTGTGCGTTTGAAGTTCTCCTCCCACACAACATATTATATCCAGAGTAAGCACTAAAATAATAAGATTTCATGTTAGAATACATAACATTATATAATATATAAGTAATAATAAATGTTAAATGAAACTGTCGTACCTATCTATAATGTTTTTAAAATAGGCAGGAGGTTTTTTATGCAAGGAGCAAAACCATGCAGCGGTATGATCTTGAACAGATATGATCAATAGTTGCCAATGACGCCTGTATAACAAATCAGTTAATTAGTTTCTCTTATTTCAATAATTTATTAAAACTTATTTAATAAATAAGAACTTACTCATGGATGTACGGAGCAAAATAAATGTGTTTTCCACCATTCTTTAAGGCAGTGGTGATGTATGTTTGTGTTTCCGACTTCTTGTTTCCAATTGATTGAGTGATTTGAGGGTCTAAAAACCCATATATATTATGTTTCCCCTCATCAAAGCATAATCCAGAAAGATACCTAAATTTCAATAAGTTAGTACTAGTATATTTAATAAATCAAAAGTATAAAGAATTTAAAATTTGAACTTACATCATCCATAATTGCAGAACTGTTATGTTAATCTCTTGATCTCCGGATGCAAGGTCCAACAAATCAGACATGTGAACGTACAACGGTAGATTACTATGCCTTCCAAAAACATTGGCATCCCATGGAACCTCTAAGACGGTTGTATCTAAAGCTGTAGCAACTTCCACCAATGCCGCCAGAGGATCATCAATGGAGACTATTTTCTTCTTTCCCAGAGGCAAATTTGTCTTAGGTTCCTGCTTATGAATCTACGAGAGTGCCAAGCTTTTTCAGGAACTCCTATACATTTGGCTTTTGACATGTACTCGGAACAAAACTCAATAGATTCTTCTGAAATGTATCTTTCAATAATGGAAGCTTCTGGACGACATTGATTCTTCACATATCCCTTCAAAATCTTCATGTATCGTTCAACTGGATACATCCATCGCATATAAACTGGCCCACACAATCTGATTTCTCTTACAAGATGAACAACCAAGTGTACCATAATATCAAAAAAAGATGGAGGAAAAAACATCTCGAGTTGACACAAGATAACAATTATTTCTTCTTCAAGTTCATCCAACTTCTGAGAGTCAATCTCTTTACTACATATGGAATTGAAAAATGAACATAGTCGAGTGATTGTATGCCTAACATTTTTGGGCAAGATTCCACGAATAGCCACTGGTAATAATTGTTGCATCAGAACGTGACAATCATGTGACTTTAAGCCAATTAGTTTCAAATCATTCATAGATACAAGACTCTTCACATTTGAAGAGTAGCCTTGTGGTACCTTAACACCTTTAAGACATTCACAAAAACTTGTTTTCTCTTTCTTTGACAAAGTGTAACACGCTGCAGGCAAGTATGTACGTTTACCAACTTCTCTCGGTGCCAATTCCTCTCGTATATTCATTTCAATCAAATCCAGACGTGCATTCACACCATCCTTTGTTTTGCCTTTAATGTTCAGAAGTGTTCCTATTAGACTGTCACACACATTCTTCTCTACGTGCATTACATCTAGACAGTGTCTAACATCCAACTTACACCAATACGGAAGATCAAAAAAGATTGATCTCTTCTTCCATATTTCACTCACCGTTTGCTTCTTCTTCATTTTTCCAAAAGTCACATTAACATTTTTGATTTTTTCATAAATTTCAACACCACTTAAGGGAGTGGGAAAAATGTCATGTTCTTGGTATCCGTTAAAAGCTTTTTTCAATCGACGATACGGATGATATTTCTTTAGAAATCTACGATGCCCAAGATACACGGTTTTTCTTCCATGTTTCAACTGCTCATAAGATGTCTTGTCTTGACATATTGGACATGCTCTATGGCCTTTCACACTATAACCTGACAAGTTCCCATATGCAGGGAAGTCATTGATAGTACAAAACAACATCGCATGCAATCGGAAAGATTCATTTTTAAACGCGTCAAACACATCAACCCCTTCATTCCACAATAATTTCAAATCTTCAATCAATGGATTAAGATAAACATCTATGTCATTTCCAGGTTGTTTTGGACCAGAGATCATCATAGATAACATCATGTATTTGCGCTTCATACACAACGCAGGAGGTAAGTTGTAAATCACTAACAAAACGGGCCATGAACTATGATTACTACTTAAATTTCCAAAGGGATTCATTCCATCAGTTGCCAATCCAAGTCTTAAGTTTCTTGATTCTTTTCCAAATTCAGGAAATTCTTTATCAATATTCTTCCACTGCAAAGAATCAGCAGGATGACGAAGTAATCCATCACATTTTCTATTATCTGCATGCCACCTAAGGTTTTTAGCGTCATCTGCATTTGCAAACAAACGCTTAAGCCTTGGAATTATCGGAAGATACCAAACAACCTTAGCAGGAGGACCTTCCTTTGTCAATTCATCAATTTCATCATTCTGACCAACCTTAACCTTATAGCGTGACAAACCACACCTGGGACATCTTCTTAAATCTTCATACTCATTTCTGTATAAAATACAATCGTTAGGACATGAATGTATTTTTCTATACTCCATACCCATTGGACAAAGTATTTTTTTCGCCTCATAATTTCGATTGGGCAAGGTATTTCCTTCTGGAAGCATGTCCTTAAGCAATTGAAGCAATTCTGTAAAACTTTTGTCGGTCCATCCATTCATTGCCTTCAAATTCATCAACCTTAACACTGCTGATAATCGTGTGAAGTTAGTTGAACCAGGATACAAAGGAGTCTCTGCATCATTAGACATATTTTCAAAAACTACATTAGCAAATGATTCTGCTCCCACGTCACGAATCATGTCTTCTAATCTATCATCCATTGAGAAATGAACTTCCTCCGAACCTCCGTGCACACTTGGCAAGTCTAACAATTCACCATGCCACGTCCATGTCGTATAACTTTTCAAAAATCCATCACACAAAAGATGTTCTCTAATTTCAGAAACAGTCAATATCCTTCCATTTAAACAATTGATACAAGGGCACCTTATCCTTACTCCATTATTATAACTAACGGCATTATGTTCTGCGAATTGTATGAACTCTTCCACCCCTTTTTCGTAAGTATCACTTATTCGTGATGTATTAATCCAACTCCGATCCATAGAACTGTTAAACTAAGAACCAATACTTTCAATATGTAATCATGAAAAAATAAAACAAAAATGCCGAAGGTCGGACACCTCCGGACTCAGAACCAATGCGTTCAATATGTCAAAACAATATATAATCATTGAAAATTAAATCAAAACTGCCGAAGGTCGGACACCTCTGGACTCAGAATAAATTCGTTCAATATATGCAATCAATATCTAATCATGAAAAACTAAATTCAGATTGCCGAAGGTCGGACACCCTCGGACTCAGACTTAGTACATTCAATATATAAAATCAATATCTAAATCAGAACAAACACTCTCAAAATATAATAAATCAAAATTTAATACATAATTAAATAATAAATAAACATATACTAACCTCAAAATATAAACACTGGTCGCAGGGGTAGAGCAAGATGGCGCTGGTGTGGAGCGGGGCGGCGCTGGTTGCAGGGTTGTGGCAGCGTGAGGCCACGCTGGTCACAGGGGGCCGCGGGTGAGCTCTAGTCGCGGCAAAGCAAGGCGCGTGCGAGGCTAGGCGGCGCGGGTGAGTGCTAATCGCGGCAGGGCACGCGCGAGGCTAGGGCGCACGCGAGTCTAGGGCGCACGCGAGTCTAGGGCGGCGCGGGGAGCTGGGGCGGCGCGGGGAGCTGGGGCGGCGCGGGGAGCTGGGCCGGCACCGAGCGCACAGGGGCGCGCGAGTAGTAGGGGCGCGCGAGTAGCAGGGGCGGCGCGGTGGTTGTCGGTGTGAGCGCGAGGTCTAGGGTGGAGAGCTAGGTCGCGCGGGCGGTGGAGCGGCGACACTGGCGGTGGCGTGAAGGTACTGGGTGCGGGTGAGAATGAGAGAAAGAGGGAAACTGGAATGTGAAAATGAAGAGAGGGAAGGCGCGCTGGTAAGGGAAAAATTAAAAAAACAACTCACTTTTAACGACGGTTCAGTAGGGAACCGTCGTTAAAACCTCCTCATCCACATTTAACGACGGTTCAAGCTATAACCGTCGTTAAAAAGCCAAACAAAATTCAATATATTTACGAAACTGCCACCGCCTCGCTTATTACGATGGTTCTTTTCTAACCGTCTTTAAAGGGAGTCATTAATGAAGTTTTTTGTACTAGTGTAAGTTTTTAAAGTGATAACAATTAAATAACTAAAATATCAAATGACATCATATCCACACCCATCATCACCATCATGATCTTCAATACCTCTAAAATCTTTCTCAGATAAGAAATATTCATCAACATTATCATAAAATAATTATATTATGTATATTAAGTACATCTAGAGTTGAATCACTTCAAATTTCTCTAGCTAAGTCAACATGTCTATGTTAGAATATATGACTTTAAACTAGAGGGGGGTGAATGGTTTAAAGAGGGATTTCAAAAACTTTTAAGTCTTGAATGAAATTTCTTCGAGAATATCTTGATAAAGAAATCAGTTTTTCAAAACACAAAGCTAAAAGCACAGCACCAGCAAAACAATCGGTTGTTTCGTAGAAACAATCGGTTGTTTATACCAGTTTACAAATATCAAAATTGAATTTAAAGAGTTTAAGGATAGAGAGAATGCACACAGATGTTTATACTGGTTCACTCTAAACCCAGAGCTACGTCCAGTCTTCTCAGAAACCACTGAGGAATTCCACTAAGCAATCAAACCTAGATCACTTACACCACAACCAAGAAAGTGACCTTGATCCCCTCAAGACACACTTCTCTTGGCCAACACACCAACACTAAGAATGCTGATCTTGATCCCCTCAAGAACACACAACACTTCTCAACAAACACACAAAGATACTTGTTCAACAAAATACAAGGATTACACTTGTTACAGAAGCAAATCTGAAATCAATACAAGCAGAAATCCTATCTCACACACTTTGATCAATCTCAATCTCTAAGCAATCTCAACTCTTTGAAAAACTTAAAAACTTGTTATTACTCAAATATGTTTTTCTAAATATATTCAAAGATATTGTTTGTTATCAAATCTTAATAAACTTATTCATTGCATTTAAAACATTGGTCAAAGCATTAAAGACTGGAGCATAATCAGTTAAAACATTTAAAGCTCAGTCAAAGTAAAAACCATTTTTCTGTTATGGTACCAAAACAAACAATCAGTTGTTTCCTCGAATCAATCAGTTGTTTTGGTTTTAACAGCTCAACCATTTGAAAAACAGTTTTCAATCTTTTCTAAAAACACGTAAGTATAAAACAATCGGTTGTTTCGACAAAACAATCGGTTGTTTTTCACTTAGTTTGAAAAACACTTTTCTTCTAAAAGATTGAGAATGCCCATGCTTTGGATTCGATCAAGGGTGAATTACAAAACTCAAACTACCCCAAAACCTATCTAAGACAACTCAGCAACAGCAAGCACAACCCTTCAACATCCTTCAAAGGGTTTTGGATTCTTCAAAGATTGAACACCACTTGGTTCAACAATCTCCCCCTATTTGATGAAGACAAATCCCTGGTGCTTGTGTTTGACTTGATTGAATCTGAAGCAGTACCTGCAAAAATAGCATATCTACCATACAATGCTTCTTACAGTAGCAGGTCAGTTTTTCACATACTTAAAACATAAAACCTGATAAACAATCGGTTGTTTACTCGAAACAATCGGTTGTTTTTATCAGCAGCAGCAGAAAACAGTTTTATATCATAGAGTTTTAACAGAATTAAACAGTTTTAGATAAGGATACACAAGACCAATTAATTCTCCCCATATTTGTCTTCACAAATAGACTTTAACAATAACGACACAGATTTAGGAGAGATTATTAAGATTAAGAATACCTAACTCATTTCTTAGGAAGAAAAACCTCTCTTTTGGTAGTGGTTTCGTGAAGATGTCAGCTAGTTGCAGTTTGGTCTCCACAAACTTCACTTCACAGTTCCCATTGTTTACATGATCCCTGATGAAATGATGTCTTATCTCAATATGTTTGGTCTTTGAGTGCTGAATTTGATTTTTGGTAAGATTGATGGCACTTGTGTTATCACACATCAAGGGGACTTTGCTGATCTTTAATCCAAAGTCTGCAAGCTGTTGTTTGAGCCATAGAATCTGTGCACAGCAGCTTCCAGCAACGATATACTCAGCCTCAGCAGTAGAGAGAGCAACACATGCTTGCTTTTTGCTATGCCATGAGATTAGGCTTGAGCCAAGAAGGTGGCAAGTGCCACTTGTGCTCTTCCTATCTAGCTTGCAACCTGCAAAGTCAGAATCTGAATAACCAATTAAATGAATTGGAGAGTGAGAAGGATACCATAACCCAACAGTTGATGTTCCTTTTAGATATTTCATAATTCTTTTTGATCTTTGAAGTGTGACTCTTTAGGATTTGCTTGATATCTAGCACAAAGGCACACGACAAACATGATGTCCGACCTACTAGCTATTAGATATAGCAAAGAGCCAATCAATCCTCTGTATTTGGTTTGATCTACACTCTTTCCAGCAGAATCAGCATCCATATAGCAGCTTGATGGCATTGGAGTGCTTGCTTCTTTGCAGCTTTCCATTTCAAATTTCTTGAGAATCTCCTTGCAATACTTTGATTGACATAGAAAGATCTCATCCTTTGTTTGCTTAACCTGCAATCCAAGAAAGAAAGACAATTCTCCCATCATAGACATTTCAATTTCACCTTTCATTGCAGCCACAAATTCTTCACACAACCTATCTTGTGTAGCACCAAAGATGATGTCATCAACATAGATTTGTACAAGAATTATTTCTGAATTTGACTTTTTGATGAAGAGAGTCTTGTCCACCATTCCCCTTTCATAACCATGTGATAGCAGAAAGTTGCTAAGCCTCTCATACCACTGCCTTGGAACTTGCTTCAGTCCATACAAAGCTTTCTTCAACTTGAAGACATGGTTGGGATGCTTATGATCTTCAAAATGCGGTGGTTGATCCATATACACTTCCTCATTGATGTAGCCATTCAAGAAAGCACTCTTGACATCCATTTGGAAGAGTTTGAAACCACTCATACAAGCAAAAGCCAGCAGCAGCCTTACAACCTCCAACCTAGCAACAGGGGCAAAGGTTTCACCATAATCAATGCCATCCTCTTGATTGTAGCCTTTGACAACTAGCCTTGCTTTGTTCCATGTGATCACACCATCTTCATCTAACTTGTTTCTGAATACCCACTTCGAACCTATAATGTTCATCTCATCTGTTCTAGGGATAAGAAACCATACCTCATTCCTTGCAAACTGATTCAATTCTTCATGCATAGCTTCAACCCACTTCTCATCCTTGAGAGCTTCATCAATTGACTTTGGTTCAATTTGTGAGACGAAAGTTGTGTGCCTGCAGAAGTTTGAGATGGAGCTACGTGTGGAGACACCTTCCTTTATATGCCCTATGATGTTTTCCACTTACAGATCTCTAGGAATCCTCCATTCTTTGGGCAACTCACTCTGTTGCAGAATTTCAATCGGTTGTTTTTGCGAATCAACCGGTTGTTTTTCTGCACAGATTTACAGCTTCTCCAAACTGATGCTCTGTTCATCCTCTTTAGCTCTGGTCTTCGGGATTTGGATGTTTCTGTGATCTACCTCATCAAAGACAACGTGAACTGATTCTTCTACAGTCATCAACCTCTTATTGTAGATTCTATATGCATGACTTGTGAGAGAATACCCTATGAAGATGCCAAGATCCGCTTTCTCATCAAACTTCCCCAAGTTTTCCTTTCCATTGTTGAGAACGAAACAACTACAGCCAAAAACTCTGAGATGGTTGATGTTAGGCTTCCTTCCATTGAAGAGTTCATATGGAGTTTTCTTCAAAATGGGCCTAATAAGCACTCTATTCATCACATAACAAGAAGTGCTCACTGCATCCGCCCAAAAGTACTTAGGAAGAGATGATTCACTAAGCATTGTCCTTGCTAGCTCTTCAAGAGACCTGTTCTTCCTCTCTACCACACCATTTTGCTGTGGAGTTCTTGGAGCTGAGAAGTTGTGCAGAATTCCCATTTTCTCACAGAACTTGCTGAACTTCTCATTTTGGAATTCTCCTCCATGATCACTTCTAATAGAGCCTATGTTGCAGTTCTTTGTATTTTGTAACCTTCTTGCTAGCTTCTTGAATGCAGAAAAGGCATCACTCTCTTTTGTGTTGGGTAGACAGATTTCACATGTGTTTGACTTGAACATCACTTGATATCCCTTGTCACATAGTTGACTAATGCTCAACAGATTGTGCTTTAGACCTTCTACATAGAGCACATCATGGATGACCAAGATGTCTTTGTCTCCTATGGATCCTCTCCCAAGAATCCTTCCTTTATTGTTGTCCCCATAGGTGACATGCCCTTCTTGCTTAAAGGAGATGCTCAGGAACTTTGATTTGTCCCATGTCATGTGCTTGAAGCATCCACTGTCCAAGTACCATTGTTGCTTGCTCTCCTCCAAGATTTCCTACAAAAAAAATTTTCAAGTACAAAGATTTGGTCCCCTTATGAATGTGGGTCCATTTTGTTTATATTCATCAATTGAATCTTTATTGCACTTAGGAATCCACTTCATAAAGCCTCTAGGGGCAGCAGATTTTCTGATTTTACAGAACCTCACAGAATGACCTCTTTTCATGCAATAGAAGCATGTAACAATCGGTTGTTTTGATGGTCCAATCGATTGTTTTTCTGGCATTTTTGAAAATGATTTTGAAAATCTATCTTGTTTGTTTTGTGGATTAAAACCCAATCCAACTTTTCCAAAGACACAGTTTTGAGATGCTAAGACACTCTCAAAGTTGGATTGACCTTTAGAAAGCTTGTCCACAGTTTTAACAAGATAGTGAACCTTATTTTCAAGATTTTCGCAATTTTCTCAAGCAAGAGTATTACACTTGCAAGAGGAATTTCTGTAAATGATTTCAAGGTTTTCAAAATCTGTTTTTGAATTTTCTAATTCCTCTTCCAGTGATCTTACTCTGTTTTCAAGCCAGCTATTCTTTTCTTTTAATCGATTGTTCAAGAGGGCCAATCGGTTGGCTTCTTCATGCGTTTCTTGAAAGGCTTGAAGTAATTGACCATAATTTTCAGAGTTTGAGGAGTTAGATGAACTTACACTACTTGAGTCATCCTCCTTTCTGGCCATGAAGCAGAGGTTGAGGCTTTTCTTGTTTTGCCTTCTTTTCCTTCTTGCTTGACTCTTTGACCTTGCCTCCTTTGGTTCATTGTTTCCATAAGCAGCCTTGAGTGTGTCCCACATCTCTTTAGCAGTTTTGCATTTTGATATCCTGAAAAACTCATTAGTATCTAGTGCAGAAGCTATTATGTTTTGAGCAGTACAATCAAGCTTGGCCATTTTACATTCATCATTGGTCCATTGAGATAAAGGTTTTGCAATGAAAGAACCATTCTTTTTAAACATTGGAATGTAAGGACCATTCTCAATTGAATCCCAAATTCCTTGATCAATAGATTCCACAAAGATTTTCATTCTGGCTTCCCAATACTTGTAATTCAATCCACAGAATAAATGTGGTTTGTAGATTGAAGCACCTTCCTCAAAAGATTGTTTTCCAGCCATAAAATTTTTTTTTGATCAACTTGAATAACTTTCAAGAACCAAGCTCTTGATGCCAATTGTTAGAATATATGACTTTAAACTAGAGGGGGGGGGGGGGGGGTGAATGGTTTAAAGAGGGATTTCAAAAACTTGTAAGCCCTGAATGAAATTTCTTCAAGAATATTTTGATAAAGAAATCAGTTTTTCAAAACACTCTAAACCCATTGCTACATTCAGTCTTCTCAGAAACCACTGAGGAATTCCACTAAGCAATCAAACCTAGATCGCTTACACCATAACCAAGAAAGTGACCTTGATCCCCTCAAGACACACACTTCTCTTGGCCAACACACCAACACTAAGAATGCTGATCTTGATCCCCTCAAGAACACACAACACTTCTCAACAAACACACAAAGATACTTGTTCAACAAAATACAAGGATTACACTTGTTACAGAAGCAAATCTGAAATCAATACAAGCAGAAATCCTATCTCACACACTTTGATCAATCTCAATCTCTAAGCAATCTCAACTCTTTGAAAAACTTAAAAACTTGTTATTACTCAAATCTGTTTTTCTGAATATATTCAAAGATATTGTTTGTTATCAAATCTTAACAAACTTATTCATTGCATTTAAAAGATTGGTCAAAGCATTAAAGACTGGAGCGTAATCAATTAAAACATTTAAAACTCAGTCAAAGTAAAAACCATTTTTCTGTTATGGTACCAAAACAAACAATCGGTTGTTTCCTCGAATCAATCGGTTGTTTTGGTTTTAACAGCTCAACCATTTGAAAAACAGTTTTCAGTCTTTTCTAAAAACACCTAAGTATAAAACATTCAGTTGTTTTTCACTTAGTTTGAAAAACACTTTTCTTTTAAAAGATTGAGAATGCCTATGCTTTGGATTCGATCAAGGGTGAATTACAAAACTCAAACTACCCCAAAACCTATCTAAGACAACTCAGCAACAGCAAGCACAATCCTTCAACATCCTTCAAAGGGTTTTGGATTCTTCGTAGCTTGAACACCACTTGGTTCAACAGTCTAGTATCACCTTTACCTTTAGCTAGTTCTATTTTTTTTTATAAAACTCATGCTAGGAAACATGTGGCATCACATGAAAAATAAAATAAAAAAAGAAAAAGAAAACAAAAGCATGGGGGACTAGACCAAACCCATGCAGATAAAGAGTAGCTTAAGCAACTACATTAGGAGTTTTTTAAAAAAAAGAAGAAATTAAATAAAGACAAGAAGACAAACAAAATAACCTTATCTAATGTGTAGCTCCCATAAAGACAACAAAAAGGAACGATTGAATCCCGAAAATCCAATCAGATTAACCCTCATTTGCATTCAACTGTAGTAATAAAATCTTATGATATTGATGCATGCCATTACCTTTACTTTTTCTTAGGTTGACCTATTTTGGAGGTTTTCTTATTAGCTTTCACTCTAGCTTTAGGAGGACATCCCATTCTCCTGGAGATTTGAACCACTTCACCGTCTTCACTCAATGAGTTTTCATTATCCAACTTTTCAGCCCATAACTTAGAGACCAAATTGCCTTCTTCTAAGAAAATATCAGTCGAGGTAGATTTAACTATATCCACAGTTAAGATGGTCAGACACGACTCTAGAGCCTATTGTTCATCACTTAAAAAAGATTCAATACAATTATGCAAGACTAAATTATGAGAAACAACTTTATAAGTAACCAGTTTGGGAGTAACTAATTTAGGACTTATTGCATTAGTTACAAATTTGAGGTGAGAAAGTCCTTCTAAAATACCATAATTTTCATGAGGTAAGGAGTCATTTTTTATAGCAAATCATTTTATTCATGGACATCCTCCAAAGAGGGAATATCAGTAAAAATAATCATCCTAAAATCCTGAACCAACCCCTATATCTTCAGTAAATTTCTTAAAATTTTGACCAACAAGAGATCAACCCTCCACCTGACCAACAACTACTTCAACAAGGTTATCAAGATCAATAAAAACTCCCTCAACTTCCACCATCTTTGCATTATGGACATGTACATCATTTATTTATTCCTCTATCAAATAATTTTGTTTTTCTATGACACCAATCACTTCCTTGTTAGGGGCATCATTAATTTCTTTGGTATGGACAATCATAAGTTTATATTGTACGACAACAGGTTTGGAGAAAATATTAGGTGGTTTGGCTGTGTCATTAAGGTTTGCATTTAGAAATATCATTCCTTATCATTTTGCATGAAGAGAAAAATGGAGGCAACTTCTCAAATTCATTATCTGCGATAAAAATAAAAACTAGACCTTTCCACCAAAATTTGATTAGGCAAAGTAGATAGCATATCAATATCAATCAACACTCTAGCAAAAAAACCTCTAGATTTATTCATGGTGCAATAATCAAGAGAGAGAGAAGTACCAATCTTTTTTTTTTTTAATTTCATGTTAGGCATCACTATGGAAACTGACATCTTAGCTAGGTTGACACCTTAGATTTCAACAATCATCTATCATCACATGAAGAGAAAATTATTATTAAAAAAAAAAACAAAGGAGAATACAAGTAAGTATAGGGAGACTAGGCCAAAATTCATGCATAAGAAAACAAGACAAAATTAAACCAAACAAAACATAAAAATTTTACACCTATTATGAAAAAACTCCTAAAAGTACAAGAAGGCAGACTATTATGCCAAACCCAATCTAGTTGATGAATGAAACCTAAGCTAGCTAACTTGTCTGCACAATGTTTGCCTTCTCTAAAAACATGAGAAACTTTAAAAGTGATTTTCTGACAACACCAAAGACATTTCCTTCACCTGTTTCTGAGAGAACAAAAAGCTTACTATCTTGAAAAAGCAGTGCAAACCAAAAACGAATCACTCTCAAGCCATAAAGTATTGTAATTTCTTTTAATGCCTTCTTCAATAGCAAGGATGGCACCCATGAACTCAACATACAAAGAAGACTGAACCCAAGATATGCAGAAAAACCACCAATATACTCGCCTATACTGCCTTTCTAAATCTCAACACAAGTAACACTACCAGGGGAACCCCTAGAAGCCCCATCCGTATTAACCTTAAACCAACCGAGAGAAGGAAATTCCCAAACCACTTGAATGGAATTACGAGCTTTGCTACTTCGTGTACCGATACCAAAAAATTCAAGGACAGAAAAATCATAAATATCATTCCTAATAATTTTATTGGAGATATTACCAGCAATCGTAACAGAATCTTTTATCAAATCAAAGATATGAATATTCTTCTAAAAACGAACATGGTTTCTCATCCTCCATATCATCTAGATGATGGAAGTGACAACAACCAAAAAAATGAATTTAACGAAAGGAATGCATGTAGATTTGATAAACACAATAAGATAATCCACTGAAGAAAAATTAGTGGTTGGAAAAATCTGTTGAAGCCAACTCCAAATGTATATAGTAGTAGGACACTCAAAGAAGAGGTGCCGAATAGATTCTTCATGCTTTTCACATAAGAAGCACATGGAGCATATATAAATGCCTCTACTCTGAATAGATTTAGCAGTGGGAAGTCTTCAATGAAGAATTTTTCAAAGAACTAAGGATTCAGCAGGGGAAATAAAAGGAGACTAAATTAACTTACCCCAATTATAAGAGTTACCAGGCTAATAGAGGAACTTGCGGGCATATTTCAGGTAAAAGAAACCATTCTCCTTTAAAGTCTAGTTAGGCACATCATCATCTTGAAGAATGACCATGTCTTCCAAAAGATGGCAAAAGGGAGAAGAGAAACAAATTCACGCCAAGAATTACCATTCCAAACTTGAGAGACATTAGAGACCAAGTTGACCCTCTCCCTGTAAGGTATACTTGCAAAAATAGACAAGAAAAATGGTGAGCACCATAAATCATTCCAAAAATTAATACTCTTACTTGTCCCAACTGTCCAGCAAGTGTATTCAAGAACTAAATCATAAAATTGCTTTATACCATACCAAATAGAAGAAGATTTATGAGGATAAACTTTTTGGTATTTAGAGCTCAAAAACCTTGCTTTTAAGAGAATGGTCCAAGGTTTATTGCTATAAGAAAAATGCCAAGCAAGTTTAATAAGATAAACATCATTCCTAGTTTGTAACTTGATGACATTAAGCCTACCATCAACAATAAGTGAGCACAACTTATTCCAGCCGACCGTGGTATAGCCTTTCTTCATGATATCCCTATTCCAGATAAAGTTTCTAATCTATTTATAAACTTGTTTAAGCAAAGAAGTAGGTCATCTATAAATATTAAAAATGTAAGAGAGGACACCATTGACAACAATGTTGACTAACTGAATCCTTTCCATCATACTAAGAGATTTACCCTTCCAAGAAGCAAGCTTAAGTTTCACCTTATCCACTAGGGGTTGAAGAAATCTAGCTTTAGGAATACTAAAAAGAATAGGAACTGCCAAGTAGTTAAGGGGCAAAGAGCCTTGGTTGCAGTTGAGAATCTTAAGATTTTTTCTATTAAAACCAGCAAAATAGGTAGTAGTATAAAAGTTACTTTTATCGTGATTCACATACTGACCAGAAAAGCCCCACATTGATCCAAGAAGTGGTTCGGGTTCTTGATAGTTTTAATATCTACCCTGAAAAAAAATGTAATTTGCATATAAAACATGTGAAGGGACAAAAGAACCTGTAGGGCTATCCATATTCTACATTTTCTTTTTAGCAATCAAATTCAAGATCCCTCTGCTTAAGACCTCATCGGCCAAACAACAAAAAGCAAGGGGGATAAAGGATCATCTTGCCTCACACCTATGCTACAAGGGAAGAAACCTACTAAATTCCCATTAATTCTAATAGAAAGCATAGTCGATTGAAGGATATCTTGAATCCAAGTAATGAAAGAATTATGGAAACCAAAACATTTTAGAACTTGCAAGAGAAAAGGCCAACTAAGAGTATCAAAATCCTTATGCATATCAATCTTGTAGGCCATATTCCCACCCTTAGCTTTCCTAGAAAGAATATTATTGGCTTCAGAAGAGGTACAAATACATTGTCTCCCTTTCAGAAACCCAGACTCATTATGAGAAACAATTCTAGAGGCAATAACCGCAAGCCTATATATAAGAATTTTTTTAGATGATTTTGAACTTGAAATTGACGACAACAATGGGCCTAAAATATTTGATACAATCAGCCCCATGAATTTTACGAATCAGTGAAACCACATTGTTGTTCATCCTAAGAAGAATCCAATCCTGCATAAAAAAAATTGATGAACAACCCTACAAACATCCAAGCCAATGATGTCCCAACTTGAGTTATAGAAGATACCTCCAAAACCTTCAAGACTAGGGGCACTGTTAGGATTGAGATTAAAAATAGCTTCCTTCATCTCATGATCATTCATACATTTAATTAGGGATATACAAATTTATAAAATCATCCATGTTCCCCACAGAAGACATGTTAGAACTAGAAAAGGAATATAACTCTTTATAAAAACCTAAGATATAACCTTCAATGAGCATGGGATCTTCCCGATAAGAGCTATCAACTTTGAGTCTATGAATACTAGTACTATTATGCTTGCTTTTCACCACATTGTGAAAAAAAGGAAGTGTTTCTATCACCATCTTTGAACCATAACATCCTAGCTTTTTTTTTGCCGAAAGAGGTGCTGACAATGAAGAACATAGTCAAGGACATTGCGAGCAGTGATTTCTTGGGAGATTAGAGAATCTCTATTATGACTATTAGCATTGTCTAACCTTTTCTGGATCTCTAAGAGATTTTGTTGTTTGCCAATCACAGCAGAATGGACATTCCCAAACACTGTTTTGTTCCAACCTTTGAGAACTACTTTCAATCTTTTGGGTTTGAGTTGAAGAATCAACATAGGACAACCACCACTAATCTGCTCCGTCCAAGAGATTTTGACAATATCCAAGTAAGAAGGATTTTGAAGCCACATTTTGAAAAGATGGAAGGATACATGCCTAAGTTGACTAAAAGAAGCAGATAGGCAAACAAGGATAGGAAAATAATTAGAACAATTCTTCACAAGCACCTGATACATACAAGAAGGCCATTGATCAGTACAATCCAGATTACACAAAGCCCTTTCAAACCTCCTATCAATCCGGTTCTGACCTTGACGACCATTGCTCCAAGTGAAACTAGGACCAATGAAAGGTATACTAGACAAATATTTAGAATTGATCCACTTGAGAAATTCATTAAAGATACCTAGTTTGGGATATTCCCCCCTTTATTAAAATATAAAATTAACCCAGTCTTCTTTCTTCTCTAAAACCCTTTGCATCTCATTTTAAATTAAACCTAACAAACCATAAGTTGCTTCCATTGCAACCTTTGTTCTCACTTGTGTTGCATACTTGCCTACCTTCCTTTCAATTTGACACTTGATGTGGTGATGCAAGTTTTTAATAAAAGATGTTTTTTTCAAAACCATCCTTGCACAACACCTCATCAAGTACAGGAATAGGAAGTAAGTCAAAGGATGTGAGGGGATTGAACCCATACACAACCTCAAAAGGGGTGTGAGAAGTAATAGAGTTAACTACTCGATTATAAGCAAACTCAATATAAGGAATTAAGTTTTCCCATACCCTTGGGTTCCCAGAAATAAGACTTCTTAACATGAGCCAAAGTCCTATTGACCACTTATGTCTGACAATCAGTTTAGGGATGGCAAGTAGTAGAAAACAAGAGTTTAGTGCCAAGTTTTCCCCAAAATGTCTTCCAGAAGTGACTCAAGAACTTACAATCGTTGTCAAATACTATACTTTTAGGAAGCCCATGCAATCTAACAACTTCTTTGAAGAAGAGATTTTGAATATAACAAACATCATCTACTTTGTGGCATGGAATAAAATGAGCCATTTTTTAAAAGTGATCCACCACCACAAAGATAGAATCCATACCATTTGATCTCTTGGGAAGACCTACAATGAAATTCATAGAGATGTCTACCCAAGGCATGTCCGGGATGGGGAGAGGGGTATATAAATCATGGGGTTGCACCTTAGACTTAGCCTTCCTACACGTTATGCACTTATCACAAAAGCTATGTACGGATTTGCGCATGTGGGGCCAAAAGAAATGCTCCCGCAATGTATCTAACATTTTCTCTACCCCAAAATGTCCCGTTAAACCACCCTCATGGGCCTCTCTAACAAGAGTATGTCTCAAAGACCCTTGGGGAACACAAAGTCTTTTCCTTTTAAAGAGAAAACCATCATGTATGAAAAAGTCTTTGTGTCCACCCTTTGAGCACTCTTGAAAGATGAGAGAAAAGTCAAGGTCATCCTTGTAAATTTCCTTGATGTGATCAGACCCCAAGTATTTAGTATCCAAAACATTTAGCAAGGTGTGTCTTCTAGAAAGAGCATCCGCTACCACATTAGCCTTGCCTTGCTTATGTTTGATCACATAAGGAAATTGCTCAATAAAATCTACCCATTTGGCATATCTCTTGTTAAGCTTGCTTTGTCCTTTCAAATATTTAAGAGATTCATGATCACTATGTATCACAAACTCTTTTGGAAAAACATAATGTTGGCAATTTTGTAAGGCCCTAACAAAAGCATAAAGCTCTTTTTCATAGGTTGAGTAATTGAGATGACTCCCCATGAGTTTCTCACTAAAATAAGCTATGTGGTGACCTTCTTGAAGGAGGATAGCCCCAATGCCTATATTAGAGGCATCACATTCAATCTCAAATGTCTTAGTAAAGTTGGGAAGTGTTAAAATGGGTGCCTTGGTTAATTTATCTTTCAAGGTCTCAAAAGCATGTTCTTGTTCTTGGCCCCATTTAAACACCACATCCTTCTTTACTATTTCATTGAGAGGTGCAACAATGGTACTAAAGTCTTTCAAAAATCTTCTATAAAAACTAGCTAATCCATGAATGCTCCGTACCTCACTAATATTGGTGGGTTTAAGCCAATTTCTAATTGTTTCCACCTTTTCCTCATCCACATGCACCCATTTTGAACTAACTACGAACCCTAGGAAGTCTATGTTGTCTATGGAAAAGACACATTTTTCTGGATTGGCATACAACTTCTCCTTCCTAAGGGTTTCTAAAACTAGCCTAACATGCTCTTTATGTTCTTTTATGGTCAAGTTATAGATAAGGATGTCATCAAAGTATACCAATACAAACTTGCCTATAAAAGATCTTCAAACATGATGCATAAGTCGCATGAAGGTGCTTGGAGTATTGGTTAAGCCAAAGGACATGACTAACCACTCATAGAACCCAAATTTGGTCTTAAAAGCGGTTTTTTCCATTCATCTCTCGGTTTAATCCGAGTTTGGTTATACCCACTTTTAAGATCAATTTTGGTGAAGATTTGAGACCCATGTAACTCATCCAACGAGTCATCTAATCTAAGAATGGGACGCCTATATTTGAGGTTATGTTATTGATTGCACGATAATCCGTACACATCTTCCAACTCCCATCCTTTTTAGGGACAAGAATTACAGGCATAGCACATGGACTCATGTTATCTTGCACCCACCCGTTATTTATCAACTCCTCAACTTGTTGAATTTCTTTGGCCTCAGTTGGATTGGTTCTATATGCTGGTCTGTTTGGTAAAGAAGACTCGGGTATGAAATCAATTTGATGTTTAATGCCCCTTATAGGAGGTAATCCTTTAGGGGCTCTTGGAACACATCTTGATACTCCTTTACCAAAAGATCCAAGCATTTAGAACTATCTACTGCCAACTCATTCTCAAGATTATTCTTAGGATAGGCTATGAAGAAAGCCTTGTGAGCTAGCATTACCTTTTTTTTACCTCTTTTGAGGTGATGAAAAGGCTGGTCTTAGAACTCTTTATATTTTTTTCTTTTTCTCTCTTCTCCTTCATTTTTAGTTGGTCTTCATTCATCTCTTTTGGAGATAGAGATTCCAATGTGATCTTATGCCTTTGGAAGTTAAAAGAAATTTTGTTAGAAAGGCCATCATGTAAAATTTTCCCGTCAAATTGCCATGGCTTTCCTAAAAGAATGTGGATTGCTTACATTGGCACAACATCACACAACACCTCATCTTTATATTTACCGATCGAGAATGTTATGAGGACTTTTTTATTAACAATGATTTCTTCTCCCTCTTCACTAAGCCATTGGAGCTTATAAGGCTTTGCATGACAGATGGTGGGAAATCCAAGCTTTTCCACCACTCTTGTGATTATCAAGTTTGTGCAACTACCCCCATCAACTATTAATGAACATAATTTGTCATTAATAAGGGACCTTGTATGAAAGATATTTTCCCTTTGGCTTTCATCAAAAGGTTTTTGAACTTGACCAAGCACGCGTCTTCTAACAAATCACCTTCACAGGGAATCTCAAGGTCATCCTCACTCTGGCTTCTAGAAGTGGCAGGGGAACTAGATCTGGAACTATGGACACTGACAACAACCCCCCTTTTACCATCATTGTTCTCTTTGTAGGAAAGTTGGTTGTTATATGCCCAAAACCTAGGCATTTAAAACATTTGGTGTTTGAGGTTTTGGTGGCTGACCTAGGGGTAGAGGTGGAAGGGTTTTCCTTAGAAACTTTAGGGTTTAAAGTTGTGTCCTTTGAAAAATTGGAAGGAAAAGTTTTTTAAGAAGTTTTGGTTTTGTCCTTCCAAGAAGATTTGTAGAAGCCATCATTATGAATATTTTTTAAATGGGTTTTCTCCAAAACTTATGATTTCACCTTGATGGCTAGGTGGACCAATTTTTCTAAGGAAGAATACTCATACAATTTTACAACATCTTGAATTTCTCTTTGTAATCCACTAACAAACCTAGCTATCTTTGATTCCTCACTTTCTTGCATGTTTATTTTAGTCAAAGTTGTTTCCAAATCTTTAAAATATTAGTCTAACTTAACCTGCTGATCCTCTTGGACCTCATACACATTGAAAATTTGTTCTACCTTATCTTCCCATCCTAGATATACATTGGGATCACTCTCCCCATTAAAACTTGGTAATTTTACATAAGCAAAAGAAGGTTTGTATGGTTGATGTTGGTGGCGCCTTTCTTCAAATTGATGCACTCTCCAATCTTGATCTTCTTTGGTCCCATCTTCTTCCTCTAGGTAACCTCTCTTGAGCCTCTTCCAGTCTTTGTAATATTTTCACTAAGTGTCGCATCTCTTCATCCTTTTGGGCCAATGACCTCTTTGCTTCCGCAAGCTCTCCCAAAAGAAAATCCTTTTGGGGAGATTGTGATGGAAGAAGTGCCTTCATGTTAATGAAACTTTAATTGATGGTGGCGGAAGCTTATGAAAGAGGCGTGCAAGGATCTCCTAAGAGGTGTGGACTCCTTGAAGGTGCATGTAATGTATGGAAGGTGAGTGGTTCGGCCATCTCAATAGGAAGGTGAAGGTTGAAGACTGCTTGCCTATCCTAAAGAAGAAGTAGACAAGAGTGACAAATTGGCACAAATTTTGCAGCAATTTCACTCTATGATTAATCTTGCAATTACATGATCCAAGTCTTCTTATTTATAGTGTTTAGAGGGCTGAAAATTCAAATGAAAGTGGAGGGAAATTCAAATGAATTCCCTCCCAAAAGTAGCACCTAATGAAGCACATGGGAGGGGTGTGACTAGTGTTGTATGCTCACCCCCTCTATGGGCTTTCTAGACCGACCTTGGTTAATTTAGAGGTTTTTTAGAAACCCTAAATTTACCTAGGTTGGTGTTTTAGGTTGGTCTTCCATCAGATTGTGGCTTGGAGGATTCCCCTGAGGACAAATGAGCCATAAAATTTGCACAAAGAAAACAAACAATTAGTGAAAAAGATTAATAATCCTCTACTCATTTGTATCACTAGGTTGTGTAGAAAAGAGGACAATAAGTAAAGCACTCAAGAAATAAATTTTTCTCTCAACCAAAGATCTATACTTGGGTTACAAGCACTTCAAATGAAAAAGGACAAAGTCCTTACACTTGCTCACCAAAGATCCCACAACAAAACTTAAGAAAGTTTTAATGACAAGCAAGAAAAGATTAAAAATCAAGAAAGCTAAACCAAAAATGGAGATAAGATAATGACAAAACTTTTAAGAAGACAAGCAAGAAAAGCACAAAAGAAGACTCAAATACACTTACTTAAACTTTTAACTACGAAGTTTTAATCTACGTAGAAATTGTAAAAGCAAGAAGGATAAAATTTCACAAATGTGAAAACAATTTGCCAAATAAAAAGAATGGACTTTTAGCAATGTTGTTCTTGAAAAGGAAAGTGAATTGCTCAACTTTTTTTTCCTTGGTTTTGGTTTATGGATTTAAGATGTCCATAATCTTGGCATGCATATTTTCATTCACTTCCAATTTTCACAAAAAGATTGGGATTCAATTTATATGATCACTTGAATTCTTTGTTTGGAACTAAATCAACTTTTACTCAAACAAATTTCTAGTTTCTTTTAGTTCTTCATAATTAAAAGCAAAAATAAGTAGAAAGAATTTAAAGACTCCTAGAATACTAAGAACATATGACTCAAGCAAAAAAAAGGTAAGAAACAAAAAAGACACAAAAGCAATTCAAAAGTGGAATTTAAAGTGCTAATGAATAAAGATTGCCGAAATGTAAATGACAAGAAAGTAAAGGTTGAATTGAAATTGCTTGAATGTAAAAGCAAGAATTTAAAGGTGCAAGAAGTAAAGTGCCGAAATCAACTCAAAACAAATAAGCTCAAAATAACCATGCTCTAAATACCACATGATGTGAGTTGATTTTAGAGTTGTCCATTTTAATGGTGACACTTTGTTATGATTTGGATTTTAACAATTAAGGTGTGAAACCTAGAGAAGATCCCCATTGGACACGAACTTAACCAGGTGTTAAGTAAGTGTGAAGGTTCACTTCTAAAGGAACAAGGAAAAATACAAGATGTGGTGAGGATGATGATGTTTGCGGAAAAAGAAAGAACATAAAAGGAAGCAATTAAAATGAAGATGATCGAAAGCAAAAGGAAACAAAGAAAAGAACACCAAGGAAGATAGATGGCGTAAAGGAAAAGAAATGAAAAGATGAAGGAAAGGAATGCTTATGGATATGGTAATGGATGAACACGTCACTTGGAGTGTGTGGGATATCCAAGATAAGTGATGAGGGTCGCCACTTGAAGAGCTCTCACTCTCACAAGATAAAACCAATGCAGAGAGAACACAAGTCTCACTCACAATTTGTGTAAAGTTTCCTTTCAATTCCAAAATTCAATGTGTCATAACATGAGGCAAGACACCCTATTTATAGGAATGGGTGCCTTGGGAAACAAGATGATGGAGGGGCATAAAGGGAACATGGAAGGGGCGACCTAGGGGTTTGACCTAGGTCAATGCCACCCCTTAGCCTTGTTTCGAGAATTCTAGAAGCTAGGGCTACATTCCTTCCCTAAAGGACTAGGCATAAGCTAAAATGATAACTACACCCCCCTATTATGCTAAATGGACCATACTCTACTGAAATTAAAAATAAAGACACTGGTTGATGCTCAACTTCCATGGCTTGGGCTCTACTCCTTGTGATCCTCTAAGGAATATTGGGCTCTGAAGCATCTGCTAGTGGTGGGTCCTAACCTAGCCATGAGTCTTGGGTCATGCTCTGAGTCATCTTTCTAGAAGGTTGGGCTTGGTCAGTGGGTGTGCTATCTCTCAGGTCCTCATCAGGTGAGGATGCTATGTGAGGAGGAAGTAAAGAGTTTGAATGGTTTAAGTTATTTTCTCAGTGTTGTTGGTTGATTTCTGAGTCATAAAGAGTGTTGGGAGGTGGAGGAAAATGGAAGTGGTGTTGTTGGGGTGGTAAGGGGTGGGGTTTTTGTGGTTGTGGTATGGTTTAAGTAATGCAATGAGGAAGACCGGGTGGAATTTAGATGAGGAAGGGAGGGCGAGTTCGTAAGCAACCTCTCCTATGCGTTTGGTGATGCGATATAGACCATAATATTTTCGAGTGAGTTTGTGGTGAGGCTCAGAAGAGAGGGACAATTGTCTGTATGCTTGTCATCACAGTAGCACCCAATCGTTAACGTTGAAAATGTGATGTCGTCGTGATTTGTTTGTGATTTGGGCCATGCGACGTTGAGTGTGAGTGAGGATGGTCTTCAATTGATGCATTATCTATGTACGCTCTTGTAAGGTGGTGGCGATAGCCGGTTCCGTTGTTATGCCAGGAACGTAGTCTGGTATGGACGGTGGAGGTTGCCCACAAAGCGCTTGGAAAGGTGTAGTATTGATTGCAGTGTGGTAGGACGAGTTATACCAGAACTCAGCAAGGTGTAAGTACTAGTACCATGTCCTCGGATGGTCACTTACAAAGCAACAAAGATAAATTTCTAATCCTTTGTTTATGACTTCCATTTGACCATCTGTTTGAGGATGATAGGTTGTGCTAAATTTTAGTTTGGTGCCTTGTAGGTGAAAAAGATGCTTCCAAAAATTGTTGAGGAAGAGTGGGTCTCTATCGAAGATGATGGATTTGGGAATGTCGTGCAACCTGCAAATATCAACAGAAAAACGGTTAGCCAATTGGGATGAGGTGAAGGAGGTGGGGAGTGCTATAAAGTGGCCAGATTTGGACAAACAGTCATATACGACCCATATCACCGTGTGGCCAAAAGACGAGGGTAAATTTGTTATGAAATTTGTGGTGAGCTCATCCCAAATTTGGGTTAGTGGGGGAATGGGTTGTAGAAGACCTAAGGGTTTGGTGTTAACTGGTTTATTTTGTTGGCAAGGGAGATATTGTTTGATGAACGATTTGACATCTCTATACATCCCTGGCCAATAGAAGGACACAACTAGGCAAGCCATGGTGGCTTTAACATCTGAGTGTCCACCAGAGGGGGTGGCATGGAACTCGTGAAGTATGGTGGTGCGCAGATATTCTATGGATGGCACATATAGTCTTCGGTCGTGATACAAAAGGTCGTTTTGAAAGGTATGTGCACTGTTTTGAGAAGCAATGACTTTTTACACTTCTTGTTTCCCTAATTTCACTAGTAATATTTTTTAATTGCATGAGTATTTCTGGGATTGGGGAGGGGATGGCCAAAATAACTGAAGTGGGTGGCCGAGAGAGGAAATCAGTTGTTTGACTGTGACGCCCTGGGTGGTACAGAATATCAAAACTGTAACCAATGAGTTTGGTGGCCCATTTTTGTTGCTTTAGTGTAGAAAATGCCTTGGTAAGTAACCTCTTGAGACTTTGTTGATCTGTGGTAATTTGGAAATGAGTGTCAATTAAATAGTGTCTCCATTTTTTTACTGCCTTAGTGATTGCGAGCATTTCTTTGACATACACTAAATTATTCTGCATTTTGGGACATAGCTTCTTGCTGAAGAAAGCAATAGGATGACCAGCTTGGGAGAGAACCACGCCTATGGCAGAATTGGAGGCATCCGTTTCAACCACAAACAGAAGAGAGAGATATGGAAGATGTAGAACAGGGGCTATAGTTAAGAATTTCTTAAATTGTAAAAAGGTCTTTTGGGCCTCTTCATTCCATGTAAAAACTTTAAATATTAGTAAATTCGTGAGTGGAGAGGCAAGAGTGGCATAACTGCGTAAGAATTTGCGATAAAACCCAGTAATTCCCAAAAAAGCGCGGAGAGTGGTGAGGGAGGTAGGTTTGGTCCAAAGAAGGATGGCCTGAATCTTGTCTGGGTCAGGGGCAACAATCTCTGCTTGAATGATATGGCCCAAATAGGAAACCCTAGACGTTGCAAACATGCACTTAGATTCTTTGACAAAAAAGTTGTCGTCTTGAAGTAATTGGAGAGTAATGGTGAGGTGTTGGATATGCTCTAGCATGGATTTACTGCAGATAAAGATGTCATAAAAAAAATAGCACAAATTGCCTTAGATGCGGTCTTAGGAGGTAGAAGGGGCATTAGAAAGTCCAAATGGCATAACTAAAAACTCATAATGACCATCAAAGGTTCGAAAAGCTGTTTTATGGCAATCAGTGGACTGTATTCTGATATGGTGATATCCAGACCTTAAATCCAACTTAGTAAAGACCCTAGCTTTTGTTAGCTCATCCAGCAATTCATAAATAGTTGGAATTGGAAATCTATCTTTCACTGTAATGGCATTCAAAGCTCTGTAATCAACATAAAAATGCCATGAACCATCTTTTTTTAAATAAGAATAACCAGTGAAGAGAAAGGGCTTTTTCTTGGGCGAATGATACCTGCCTCTAACATTTCTTGGATGACTGATGTCATGGTATGTTTGTGGGCATGTGGGTAGTGGTAGGGCTTGATATTTACTGGTGGGGAATTTGGTAGTAAGGGTATTTGGTGGTTGGTAGGCAGTGGGGGCGGGGGGTAGGCCGTGGGGAGTGGTAAAAACTGATTGGTAAGCATGAAGGAGGTTGGAAACATGAGGGTGGATATTAGATGGAGGTGGAGAATGAGAAGGAGGGTCCGGTTGGAAAACTAAGAGGTGAAAAGATGCTACGAAATTTGTGTGTAAAAGGTGACAAATATTGGTGGCCAAAACATGGTTATCTAAAAGTTTGGCGGTACCTTGCAGAATGATGGGAAGGCCATTGTGGTTGAAAGAGAGTTAAGGTGTAGAGAAATCTGCTTGTAGGGGTCCAAGAGAGTGTAACCAGTCCATGCCAAGGACTACATCAGCACCTCAATAGGGATTAAGTAGAAGGGCATGGAGAAACAATGTTGTTGAATAGAAATGGTGACGTTGGGGCATATGGATGAGCAATGTATTTTGTCACCATTGCCAACCATTATGGAGAAGGATGTGATTGGGAGGATACAAAGGTTAAGAATTAAGGCAAGACGATGGAGGATGTTAAGAGAGCTGCCAGTGTCGATTAAGATGATGACTAGGAGACTGGCAATGTATCCTTGGAACTTAAATGTGTAGGTTGAAGGTGTGCCGGATAAAGCTTGAAGACATAGGTGGATGTGAGAGGAGTCCACGGGTTCTTGGTCATTGTCTAAGGTGGAAAGAGTATTTGGTGATGTATTTGAGGTGCATTTGTCTCCTAGTAACAGCAAAAAACGTTTGGTTACACATTTGTAGCTAGGAAAAAATTTCTCATCACAATTGTAACATAGGTCTGCCGCTCTTCATTCTTGAAGTTGGGCTGAAAAAAAATTATAGGAAAAGATGACGATGTGGATGGTATAGCTGGTGAAGAAAAGGGGGGCGAGGTGGGGGTAACAAGTGTTGGGATGGCTGAGGTAGAATGGTCAAGGAGCGGATAAAACGCTTGGTGTCATTCTTCTTGGATTCCAAGAGTTTGGCAAGACCCGTGGCTTGGGTGATGGAAGTAGGTTGGAGCACGACTAATTCACGTTTGATTTCCAGAATAAGGCCAAAGATGAAACAGTTAAAGATCATTTTTGGAGTGAGGCATAAAACCTGATTGCATGGCTTTTCAAACGTTCTCTAGTATTTAGTAATTTGATAGATCCACTTGAACCAACTTAGAGCATCACTACGCATATTAAAAAGAGTCGCCATGTATAGGTGGAATCCTAAGCTATGTTATAAAATAGGATGATCAGCTTGAAAGAGCTAATATAGAGGATCCGAGCCATCAAAACCTGACATATATCTACTTCCTTTCCCAACTTACATTGCCCCGAGAAGACGAAGATACTGATACTTTGAAACCATTGGTTGCTGTGCTTGGGGATGTGGATATACTCATTAAAGATCACTTCTGCATTCATGTTTTCTTTGAGTATAGATGGCAAAATGAGATTTTTAAGGAACAATCCGAGGATGATTTTTTACTTGTCTTTTACGGCAGCTTTAGGGTCATTTACATTAAGATTGGGTAAATCATGGTTGTCTTGCAATCCTACAAATAACTGGGCAGATTTGGAATTAATGAGTCATATGATTTATTCTAATTGAATCTTTTCCATTTTTAGGCAATATAATGGACATTGTTCATGCAGCGAACACAACTTTTTGTGATAACTTTGAAGGGACTATCTTTTATTATGGAACAACAAATTTCCTAGATTTAAATGTTTTTTGCGTGATAATAAAAATTAATGTGCCCAGGAGCATGAAAAAATGTTTTGTATATGGTATGGATTAAATTGGAATTTGATTACAAATGTGGATCGGTAAACGTAATTCTGAGTGGAGGTTTTTTTTTTAAAAAAAATAGAAATTTGATATTTATTTTAATTTTTATTTCAAAACTTTATATTATGGTTTTCGCTAAAAATCTTAACAAATTAATCTCACGCTCTAGGTGTTGAGTTGAGGTGGTAAAAATATGTGTAAAGTGTTTACTGGTTTTATCAATAAATAAATTCTATTATATTCAATTGGATCTATTTTTTTCAACCACAATCATTTTATTTACAAAATTTAAATTTAAAATCTTACATAAATTTTTGAACAAGTTAATTAAGGATTGGTAAATTAATTTCATTCACAGTGAGATTTGATTCTTAGATTTCTAGTTTACTTTTCATTTTATTTTACTAAACAAATATTACACTGTTAGCCCTGCACGTTGAGAAGAAAAGGTTTTATATTTTGACCCTTGGCCGTGTTTTTCGTTTCTCAGATTGTTTGGTTTTTAAAAGTTTTATTTGGATAAAATATCTGAATTAATTTTATTTTAATCTCTTTTAGTCAATCATGTTTGATGTTATTTTTATATCAAAGTTCGTCTAATAATAGTACAAAATAACAATGGATTACAAGAAAAATAATCTTAACAATTTAAATAAAAAATAAATCTTACCAAAATTAATAAAAAAAAATCATAATCGAACACCAATATTATCCTAATAATTTTAGAATTTCAATTTCTTAATCAAACAACATACTTTACCATAAATTTTCTTTAAATTTCATCTCTAACACATTATTAAGCGTTTGAAAGATGGATTGCCCACATGACATGACTCTAGTAAAATTATCAGCAAATGGAAGAATTCCTTGCTAAGAAATGGTCTCAATTCGCAACAAGAAATTATTGTTTATGACCAAGTTAGAGGCTTTTGTAGCCGATGAAGCTTCTGTTGATATTTGTCATAAAAGCTAGTTTGGGGTGATATTACTGAATAAAATCACTATCAAATACAAATCACAGGTATCCTTTCTCTGGGCTTAAGGTAAACATCAATAGTCTTGAAATGGTGGAAACCACAATATTAGAAGTTGAATGCTATACAACTTTTGCCTCTCTTCAGTTTTACTTACATGAGGCTAAAGGAAAGCTTCCCAGTTCCCACAAAATGTCTTCTGAACTTCTACAAATACAGAATGAGCTCCACTGCAAACTTCCCTTTCTTTGTGGAGTTTATTTCTCCTATCTAAAAGGCTTAATGTCATATCATATATCCAAAGTCATTCTGATAATCCAGTAATTATTTTAAGCTTTGGCAAGTTACCTTTAATCTTCCCTTTCCACTAACTGATATAATATCTCCACTCTTGAGTGTGGTTCCTTTGGTAGTAACAGGGATCCAGTTGACACACACATCACCATTGCTACAAGCATATGTACAACAAAGTTATCATATGTAAACAAGGTCTTGTCATCAAGAGAAAGCCATGCAAAATGTTCATTTGCCACAATGTCCATATTTCGTTAATATACAAATAGCTATATTGACTATACACATAGGTTATATGCCAAAATAGCTACTGAAGTCAAGCAGTTTTATGAGCAAGAAAATGAGTACATTTCTGGATATTGGCAACATTGAAAGAAAGGGGAAGAGTAAGCTATGCAACTGGTCTGGTTATAGCTAATAAAAAAATTCAGAGACATTCAATGTATGCATAACTTTTGCAATGTTCATAAGTGTATTGTAGGCAATCAGCAATTTACAGTTAATTGACAGATCAGATATTACATAAGTCAGAGATTACCAACCTGATCATGTTAACTAGTTTTGAACGTGAAATCTTAAATCCAGCGCTAGCAAGAGCATCAACTCTTAGCGATGCTTCTATAGTTTTGAATGATTTTGTTCTGCACACTACACAAAATCAGTGAAGTCTAACTGGAAAATGTTATGTGAAGTTGAGCCCAGTTCAATACTGCACCTTGGTGGTTCATAATCAAGAGAAATCAATAGTATCTTGGTGCAAGTTACAGGAACATTACGAACCTGAGTAACAAGAAAGCAGTCGGAATATAAATAGTAATAATTATGCAATACAGACACTGCTCAAAATGAACATGCCTAAACTATCCATAACACCATAACATAGGTAACTGAATTCCATTAATAAAAAATTTACCTGCAATATTCACTTCCAGAGCCAGGTTTAGGATTTTATTTTTATTCTTAATTTTCAGAACCAAAAGACAAGCTGTAACTCGCATGATCACACAAGAAAGCACAGAACTTGCATTTGCTACCATGCCGAATCTAAAGTTAATATGCCGAATTCGGTAACATTTGGCCAAAATACTCCTTGCTATTTAAGACTTCTCTAATATCTTGTTAGTTTATTATTTCTAAATTGTATTGGATTAGATCCTAAAACAAAAACAAACATAAAAAATTGGCCCTGAAACACACCAAAATATTTGAACTTATTTGTTAGCCTATAAATTTTTGGAATGGACATTTTATTCTTATAAATGAACTTAAGCAATATTATCTATATGAATATAAATATTTCTATATTATTTTATATTTTAATATTCTCCATCCTAGAACCATAGATTTTTTAAATTCTTGTACCCCAGTAATTTGGAAACAACGTTCATATCCACATCAATGGCATTCAAATATTTACTATTACAATCACAACTATTCCTTGTTCTGATAATTAGATATTTATCTAGAAAAGTAAATTGCAGAGAGCATTATGTGTAATAATATTACCTTAACCAAGGTTGACATGAGAAATTCAACCAGTTCTGGCACAGCAACTATCTGTGCACCCTGTTCTCCCTTGATAAGAGAGGTAAACAAAGTCTAAGTTTCCTAAAATATGTGTGGGCTGCTGTACATGCACACTAGAGTCAAACAGCACAAAATGGTAAAATAAAACTCAGAATGAATGCAAATAAGAAAATGTAATCCAGGTCATGTTTATAAACTTAACTTGCAATCTAGCCAGTCAAATTAAATAGAACTACAGAGGTCACACTTGTTAATATTGTTGTTTTCTTTACAGATTTGACTCTTTTTCTTTTTGACACATGATTTGATTCATTGTAAGAACAATCTTTCTATTAAATACACTCCATTGATCTAATTAGGAAGATAATAGAAATATTGACTCATCAAACAACAAAGAGAAGTCATTAACTTTAGAGATCAAAGCAGCATTAGACAAAAATCTTTTAGTATGTACAGGCCAAGAGAACACAAGAAGTTAGAGCAAAATCAGCAAATTGAAAAACCCATACGATGAAAATGTCATGTAACAAATTGCAGATTATGATGTACAAGTCCATCAGAAGCTAATAATGTCTATACAAAAACCTTAGCACTCAGCTGTGGACAGAGCAAACTTTTAAACAGAACCTTCCTGAAATAAATTTAATTAAAGAAATACCTGCAATATAATATCCCCAAGTTTCTCCCTGACAATTCCTGTACCAAGGATTGAGCCAAGGAAGTCACCATGTGAGCAAGGTTCAAACTGGAAGTTCCCTTTAATGCTGAAAAAAGTAATTTTATGTAAATATCAGCAAACACTTCTAGAAACATCAATAATGGATCTAGTGAGCTTGACAATGAAATTAGAAGATTTAACCTTAATGCTGAAATAATATCTGGATCACTAGTCAGTTCTTCTGGATGTCCAACAGAAATCCGACAACGTTCAGCCTAGAGAGAATACAAGTCTTATGTCAACACACAAATTCAGATAATTTTAGTATCGAAGGACTGGAAAGCATTTATCTGGATATTTTTACCTGAGCATAACCTCCTTGAGAAATTGCTTTCACATCTGCTAATTTTTCCAAAACTAACATAGATTCCTTTAGCACTGGAGGGGTTAGAAAATCTGTATGGAGAGTCTCCCGCTTTAGTGATGCCCGTCTAGCCTACAACAAATGGACAACAACCATGTTAGGGATTAAATAATGATATATAGGGTAGGATTTTAAGACATGCAATGGTCCAAGGGCATCTATTTTTGACACAGAATCAACATCAAACATCCATGCAAATAAAAAGGAGTATCAAAGTTCTTTGTTATCACCCGTTACACCTCTTTTCTAAGCACTAATCAATCAATAATAATACCTTAAAATTGGTTCGCAGAAGCCTTTCCCAGGTAATCAATAGTCAATATTTTCGTGAGCACACAAGGCCTATTTTTCTGAGATCAACACGCCTACCAACATGTTGGCACTCTTCAGTCTTCACCAAACCAACCTACATTACACTGTTTTAACAAGCCTGCTTTTAAAACCCAATGAAGTCATATATGTTACCACTCATTTCTTGAAATCTTTTACCACTCATCACCAGGTCAAGCCAGATCAAAACCATCAATTTTCATCCAAGTAAGTACATATTCCCCAGACTGCCAAAAACATCACAGCTAAAGTTGTATTACATTATAGGAGGTGTACATGTGTATCGAGTTCTACATGATCAGTGTAACAAGAGGGAACATCCTTGCCAAATTACAAAAGGCATGCATATAAAATTCATGAAACCCCTTTGTCCATTCAGTTATATAAATTCATATCCACATTGAGTTACAAACATAATGCACCTCAAAATTAAAACAACAGGTAATGAAGGTATAAGATTATGAGGTTTACCAATTGCAGACACAATTAAAGGGAGTTAGTATATGTCCTGAATTATTGAATACAAAATTCCTGTGTCTTACTGTTTGAATTTGGTATTTCAAACATTCAGGACAGGACAGTTACTAACTTCCTCACACACTCTGTTTTTCCGTTTCTACACACACTCTGTTTTTCATTTCACAATATTTACGGTTTTACAACAATCTATCACTTATTGCAAAAGATAAAACATTGAAAAAAAGAAAGAAAAAGATTTTGGGTTCATCTAAGATGTAATGCATTAGATTAATGGATCAGTCTTAGATTAATGAACTTAACACATAATGTAGTTGGTATAGCAAGCTATATGAACCAAGACACTTAGTATATGTTAGAGGTTTATCAATCACAATACACCCCTGCATTACTTGTTGTTATTGTTGTGTTGCGCTACTAGGCCATGCGCGTGCCCGGTATTCATGAGTGTTATAGAGCTCTTGCCAAGATCTCATGCAAGCGGCCCCACTTGACATTCATATAGGTGTTTTACCAGTTTTCCTATGTGGTATCCTATTTTGCAAGAAACACGCGGTAAGCAGAGATTCACCCCACAAATTATCAGGAGCATTAGAACTAATAAGCATGACATTCATCATTTCTTTAAGAGTCCTATTTTTCTTTTTAGCTACTCCATTAGATTCAGGTCAATACGGTGGGGTTATTTCATGAATAATATCTTCTTTAACACAATAATCATTAAATGAAACATATTCATCACCTCTATCTGATCTAATTCTTTTAATTCTCTTATTTAATTCATCTTCTACTTCCGCCTTATAAGTTAATAACGTGTCAAAAGTTGCATCCTTATGTTTAATTAAATACACTTTGGTGTATCTAGAAAAGTCATCTATAAATGTTACAAAATAATTTTTACCACCTCTAGACATGGTTTGTTTTAAATCTGCAAGATCGATATGAATTAAACCAAGAAGTTCAGCTTGACGTTCTACAGAGTGACATGTTTTCTTCGTTATTTTAGATTCTACACATATATCACATTTACTATTTTGTTTGCCATACATGTTGATTAATCCTAGTCATTGCAATTTCATAACATACGAATAATTCACATGTCCTAATCTAACATGTCATATATCATACAAATCAACAATATAAGCAGAAGATTCAGATTCATTCATAACTTCATAAATGTTCAATACAAAAAGACCTTGATCACAATATCTCTTCCCCACAAAAACATTTTTTTTTTGTCATAACAATCTTGTCAGATCACATGACACTTTAACCCCAACTTTGTTTAGCAATGCTACAAAGATCAAATTAACTCTAATTGATGGCATATGTAGCACATCACTCAAAGCCAGAGTTTTACCAGATGTGAGCTTCAGAAGAACCTTTCATTTTCCTAGGACATGAGTTGTCCTGGAATCACTGAGATAAACTTGTTCTTCTCCACCCCCCACACTTGTGTAAGAGGTAAACACATTTCTGTTTGCATAGATGTGTCTGGTAGCCCCAAAGTCTACCACCCATTTGCTCACATTTGTCACAAGATTTACTTGTGAAACGACTACCACAATTGTATCTTCCCATTCGACTAGATTTTCCTTAGGAGGATAGTCGTTTTTGGCCCTATGTCTGCACTGAGGTGCATGATGACCTGGATTTTCACAAACAAAGCAATTACCCTTTTTATTGAAAGTGAGGTTAGTTCCATTGGGACGAGAGAATTTATTATTATATTTCTTTTTATGATCAGATTTTTTGTCGTACCTTTTTAGAGCTGGTTTGTCTTCTACCACGTTTGTTTTGGCAAACAAAGTTTTGGCCTTTGTAGCAGCGCACTCCTTCCTGTTTGTGTCTTCAATGATGATGTGGGTGATCAGATCTGATAATGACATTTGTTTGTGTTTGTGCTTTAGTTGTTGTTTGTAATTCGTCCAAGATTGCAGAAGCTTTTCGATCAAGAGTTCAGAAACGAATTCATCTGGCAAGGCTATGCTTTCAGCTTTGATATCTTCAAGCAGCTTGTGATATTCGTTTATCTGGATTTTGATGTCTTTGCCTTCGATGATCTCCCAACAGTAGTAGTTTCCAATCACGAACCTTTGTTTGACGATGTCTTCGGCAGTGTATTTGAGGATAAGAGAATCCCAAATATCTTTTGCTTCCTTGTAAGAAGCATAAACACCGAACAGATCTTTAGATAACACACTGAGTAAGGTGTGACAACATACCTTATTTGCATGGATCCAATCATCAACTTGTTTCGCGGTTGTGCTTGAGTCGGGTTTAGAAGTTGTAAGTGCAAAAGCAACTTCGTACATGTCCAATAAGGTGGACACACATTCTTGCCAACGTCGAAAATTCTGACCAATGAAGACTTCAACTTTCGAGACATCCGGAAATGGTTTTGCAAAACTGGTTTGTGTTGGGGAAACAACATTTCACGTTTTCGGAGCAGCACTGTTGTTGTCGTCCATATTTTCATCCATAAGTCCTTACGATTGTAGTAAATGAGACTTTAAACATGAACAAAATTGATTTCCTGAGGCGTGAGCGATCACTGTCCGTAAGAACTTATCCGCGGTGTATTGCGCAAGTCCCCCAGAATACATCAGGAACTTCCCAGAAATTTCCGAGGATTAGAACTAGCAATTTACTCTTAAAAGAGTAAAAACTCAATAAACCAGAAAAATAATTATAAAGTAAAATAATAAATCAAGAGAGAGAAAGAAGAAGATGAAAAGGTGAGTGAAGAGGACAGGTGCACGATGGTGGTGGGTTGAGGAAGAGGAAGAAGGTGAGTGAGAGATGTGTATTCTGAAGCAAAGGGATACGGTATTTATATATGGAGAAACCCAAAACTGTCACATCTTCAAACCCTTGTTGAGCCATGACCGCTGTCAGAGATTGGGGAAGACCCATGGGAATGGAGGAACTAACAACCCACGTCTCTTGCAATGTTCTTAAGATTCCGCAAGACTAGCAGTAGGCGTGAAGGTTCCCGGTCGTGCGGCTACGATTCGTGGGTGGAGGGGGCAACAACGCGCGACAATCTCGGTGCAGATCCAGTCTCCGCTGCACTTTCGAGATCTCCTCCAACGGTAACAAAAATCGCTAGGGTTTTCTCACACACTCTGTTTTTTCGTTTTTGCACACACTTTGTTTTTCATTTCGCAATATTTACGGTTTTACAACAAAATGTTTGATTTTATTTTATGTTGTGTGAACATGTATAAATATTAGATTTTGATAGTTTGGAAATTAAATATTGTTTTTAATGTTAGAAAGGTTCTTAAATGTTATGAATTTTTAATGTTATGTGATTGAATGGTATGTATCATATATGAATGATGAAAATGGTATGGAATTGAATTCATACATTTGGGATAATGTATGGACTGATGTTTGTGTGCGTATTAAGTATTGATGTCTATGTGGTAATAAAGATCTTCGAGCTTCACTGATTATCTAAGTCACATAGACTAAGATATCAGGTGATGAGAAGGTGATGGGGGAGTTCCTGTACACCGTGACATATAATGCAGGACTTGGGTTGTATTGAACTTACCCTGATTCTTTATCTTGGATTCGCTGGTAATTTTTGGATCAGGTGTTAGTCTCTGATAGGACTTACTTAATACGGGTCTTCCGGAAGGCATCAATTGTTATTCTGTTTGTAGAATATTTTGGATGTGTAGATCCATGTGAGATCTATGTGATTGTTTTATGTTGGGATTTGAAGAAGATTGAATAATTGAGAAATTGATCCATGTAATTTGGTTTTCTCTTTTAATTTGATTGTGTATATTATAAAACTTTATTTTCACTAGCTTACCTTTGTTTTTCTTGTTGTGTTATGAACTGCAATGACAGTACTGTATACACGAACAAATGATCATACAGGTGTAGGAGGTTTTGTAGGGCTTTCAAATGTTGTTTTGAACTTTATATTGTTAATATTTATATTTTTATAAGTTATAATTTTGTAATAATTAGATGTATTGTCTGGAGTGTTATAATATTACAAATTAAAAAGGAATATACTAATGTTGAACTTAAAACAGAAAGATTTTTATACCTAGATAAATGGGAAATAACATTTAGAATTGAAGAAAACCTTAACAAATCCATTCATTTAAAAAGTACTTGAACGTTCTACATATTCAGTTCACAAGTTTTTAAACATTTAAAAGAATATGAGAAAAACAAAACAAAATAAATTTATTTATAAGTTAAAATTAATTTATGTATATATTGAGATAAAAAAAATTAGAAAATTTATATGCACAAGTTGAAAAATGGGAAATAACATTTAGAATTGAAGAATACCTTAACAAATCCATTCATTTTTTTTCTCAGCAAAAATCCATTCATTTAAAGAAAGTACTTGTCCGTTCTACAAAGTCAATTCACAAGTTTTTAAACATTTAAAAAAAAATATGAGAAAAACAAAAGAAAATAAATTTATTTATAAGTTAAAATTAATTTATGTATATATTGAGATAAAATAATTAGAAATTTTATATGCACAAGTTAAAAATAAAAAATTAAAGAAATTATATGACAATTTTGTACAAAGTTGAACTAATGTTTATGACATAAGTTTGTACAAATACTATTATTTTAACCCTATAACGATTGCGATTTATTTTAAAAATATAACATTATTTATTATATAAATTTGATTTGATAAAAATCAAAAGATTTAAAATAATAACAAATAACATGTATAATATATATGAAAATTTACTATTATACAATTTTAGAATAATAATAAATAATATAAGTAATAATAATTATTATAATAATTTTTTCAAACAAAGTAATATGTATTATAATAATAGTAATATGTATTATCATAATTTTTTGTTGTTTGGAAAATATTTTATTTATTAATCAATATGTTTGTTTTTTATATCATTATATTCAATTTGAATTTTAGGACTCATATCATTAGAAACATCATAACATGAGTTTATAATTTTCGAACCTTAACATGAAGACTATTATTAACTTGTATTTGAAACCGATCGAACAAAACATTTACCAATAAAAAAGTAAATATTATCATAAATCTATAATATTCTTTAACTTTACTAGAATGGATATCAATGGTTAAAAGAGAGTGAACAAAATCTAACATTTTGATAACTCAACCAATTATTATTTAACACTACACAAACTCAGTTTTCAATAAAATCAAACACAAATCCATAAATAAGTAGTGATAATAAGAATAATCATAATAATAATTAAAAACACAATACAGTAAAACAATTAAATACTGTAAAATGGTAATTGATGCAAAATGTTTTTGTTCTTGCCGGTTGACTTAGTCGTCGTTGACTTCAGAGGCAGGCGGTCACTCCTCCTATTCCTGGCGGTTTTTGTGCTCACACCTGGATGTTAGAGAGCGGCTCCGTTGAAACAGAGGGGGGCCTACCTGTTGATTACACTCCGACGATCAAGTCAGTATTGGGCTAAGAAACAATGAATGAGTAAAAAGGTTCCAGTCTTATAAACGACGTACCTTTACCAGGGATCTCAACTCCCTTTTATAGGCTGTTTTTAGGTTAACTTCCCTGTCCCACTAGAACCTCTCTTCTAGTAAAATTAGGGTTACTCAGAAGACATCATGTCGCATTGTTATGCAATCTTAACACAACAGCGACGCAAAACCTTCCTCTTTTGGAATGCAAAGTCTAACGGTATGGCCGACAGGGTACCAACTCATGTACCAACTCTATGGGGTTCATCCGTTTTGTAGGTGCCCTAATTCTTCACGTGCTATGCATGCAACTTTCCCTAGAAACCTTAGCGCTCGTGGGCTTAGGCGTCTTCAAGGAATACTTACTTGTGTTGCACCCGAATGTGCTATACACATCACATGCATGGACTCTCCCATGAATTAGGTCCTTTTTGTATCTAGGTTTCAACACATACCATTCCTGGGGCCCTGCTTACATGGCCCATCATCGTGGCTAGACCGTCGATTACCGATGTCGATCTCTGATGTCGATGTTTGAGGTCTGGCCAGTACAGTTTTAAAATGTTTGTTTTTAAAATTCAAATATTGGAAAGACCTCGATAATTGAAAGAGAGTGAAAATATTTAACCTTTTGGTAATTCAACAAATTATCATTTAACATTGAATAAAACTTTTTAGAAAAGTTTATGTTCTTACCGGTTGACTCCGATCACAAGCTCTAACTTCGCCTGTCTCTTGCTGCTCTAGAACGTAGCTCCGCTGAAACAGAGGGGGCCTAACCTGTTGATTTCACTCTGACGACCAAGTCAGTACATGACTTATAAGAAACAAGAAGTAGTCAGTTTCAGTCTTATAAACAACGTACCTTAACCTGGGATCTCAAGTCCATTTTATAGTTTACCTCTTGTAACAGCTTTGTATCACGAGAATATAATCTCAATTGAAAGCATACTCAACAGGAAAATATTCTGCTCAAGGGCATACCCTCATGGTGCTGCAACAGAACGAAATCTTTCCTCTAGGGAGTGCATAAAATAATAACAGAATAACCACCTGGGTACCAACTCATGTACCAGCATCAGGGGTCCAATCTGTCTACGTAGGCGCCCACAGCGTGGCGCTACACTCCTCTTTTGCATACATGCAACCTAACCTTTACGTGTCCTAACACACATGGGCTTAGGTTTAAAAGAAAATGTTTTACTTGAGCTAGACCCTATGCACATTAAGTGCACCCCTAAGTCCATAATTGTCCCTTGCTAGCCGCCTAGGCCTTATGCATGAAGGGTTATACGAAAAGGGACTGACATATACATCTGGGCCCAATCACATGACCCACCAACTTGGCCCAAGAGTTAAGTTGTCCTGTTTATGGCAGGTGTCGAGCTGACCTATTTGGTCCAGTACAGTTTCCAATAAAACCAAACACACAATTTGTAGATGAGTAATAATAATAATAATTAAAAGAATACAATACAATAAAATATTAAATACTATAAATGGATAATTGATGTAAAAATATTTATTTATTTTTACTATTTTTTAAATTTAAATATTGACACAGATCTCAACGATGGAAAGAGAGTGAACAAATTTGACTTTTTGATAATTCAACAGATCATCGTTTAACACTATACGAAACTTTTCAATTTCCAATAAAATCAAACATACAATTTGTAAATGAGTAATAATAATAGAAATAATTAAAAAAACACGACACAATAAAACAATTAAATATTGTAAAAGGATAATTGATGAAAATTATTTCAATACAAATTTATTGTTTTTAAATTCAAATATCGGAATATATCTGAATGATTGTATGAGAGTAAACATATTTGACCTTTGGTAACTTAAGTAAATTATCATTTAGCACCAATGAAACTTTTTAATTTTCAATAAAACCAAGCACATATTTCATAAATTAGTAATAATAATTAAAAAAAAACATGATACAATAAAATAATTAAATAAGATAAAAGGGTAATTAAAGCAAAAATATTTTACTTTAATGACCTTTTTAGTCTCAATAATTTTTTTAAAAAAATCAATTTCGTCTTTTTTTTTTAAAAAAAAAAATAGTATGATCCCAAGGTTTTTTTAAAAAATTCAATTTGGTCTCAACCTTTTTAATATTAGTTTAACGTGGTCCAACAATTAAAGACTTTGGTAATTGATACAAAAATATTTAAAAACAAATTTATTATTTTTAAAAATCAAATAACGGAACATCTCTCAGCAATTGAAAGATAGTGAGCAAATTTGACATTTTGGTAACTCAAAAATTTATCAATTAACATGGAAGGAAGATGTTGTGTTTCTAATAAAACAAAACACACAATTACAAAATCAATAATAATAATAATTAAAAAATATGATACAATAAAATAATTAAATATTGTAAAATAGTAATTGATGCAAAATATTTAAAAACAAATTTATTGTTTATTAAATTTAATATTGGAATATTTTTCAATCATTAAAGGAAAGTGAACAAAGTTCACCTTTTGGTAAGTCAATAAATTATCATTTAACACTGCACAAAACGTTTTAGTTTCCAATAAAACAATGCACACAATTCATAAATGAGTAATAATAATAATTAAAAAACACTATACAAAAAAATTAATTAAATACTATGAAAAGGTAATTGATGTAAAAAAGTATTTAAAAATGAATTTACCATTTTTTTTCAATTCAACTATTGGAACATACCTCATTAATGGAAAGAGAGTGAACAAATATGACATTGTGGTAACTCTGGTAAATTATCATTGAACACCATAGTAAACTTTTCAATTTCTAATAAAACTAAACACACAATTCATAAATGAGTAATATTAATAATAATTTAAAAACACTATACAAAAAATAAATAAATACTATAAAAAGGTAATTGATGCAAAAAGTATTTAAAAATGAATTTATTTCAATTCTAATATTGGAACATACCTCAATAATAAAAAGAGAGTGAAGAAATATGACATTTTGGTAACTCGACAAATTATCATTGAACACGAAAGGAAACTTTTCAATTTCTAATAAAACCAAACACACAATTCTTAAATGAGTAATAATAAAAATATTTAAAAATTATGATACAATAAAACAATTAAATATTGTAAAAGGATAATTGATGCAAAATATTTAGAAATAAATTTATTGTTTTTTCAGTGCAAATATTGGAATAAACATCGATCATTAGAAGAGAGTGAACATATTTCACTGTTTGATAACTCAACAACTTATCATCTTACAATGGCATAAACTTTTCAGTTTCCAATTAAACCAAACACACAATTTGTAAATGAGTAATAATAATAAGAATAATTAAAAAAAAACAAGATACAATAAAATTATTAAAATTTATAAAAAAGTAATTGATGCAAAATATTTAAAAATAATTTATTATTTTTAAAATTCAAATATTGGAACAAATCTCAATGATCGAAAGGGAATAAACAAAGTTCACCATGATAGTAATTTTTTTTTAGAAAAATACAATTTCGTCCTCACTCCTTTAGAAAGTTTGTTGTCACTGCATATTGAATTATGTGTTGTGACCAAATTGAATCATTTTTAAAAACTTTGTGACCAAATTGATTTTTTTTTAAATGTGGGAACAAAATTACATTTCTTAAAAAGACAATTGGTACCAAAATAGTCATTAAACCTTGTATTTATTTAGGATTTTGAATAATTTAGAAATTATATTTATTTTAGATTTTTATTTAAGAATGGACATTGAATAATTTAGGATATAGTATTTATTTAAAATTTTTGAATAATCTAAATTTTTTTTATTTAAGTAGGACATTAAATAATTTAGGATTTGTATTTACTTAAGATTTTGAATAATTTAAAAATTTATTTATTTCATATTTTTATTTAAGTAGGACATTAACTAATTTAGGATTTGTATTTATTTAGGATTTTAAATAATTTATAATTCTTATTTATTTCCAATTTGTATTTAAGTAGAACATTAAATAATTTAGCATTTTTATTTATTTAGAAATTTAAATAATTTTAATATTTTATTTATTTCATATTTTTATTTAAGTAAGACATTAAATGATTTAAGATTTGTATTTATTTAAGAATATGAATAATTTAGGAATTTTATTTATTTTAGAATTTTATGTAGCTAGGACATTAAATAATTTAAAATTTATATTTTATATTTTTATTTAAGTAGGACATAAAATAATTTAGATTTGTATTTATTTAAAATTTTGAATAATTTGAAAATTTAATTTATTTCAGATTTTCATTTGAGTAGGACATTAAATAATTTAGGATTTGTATTTATTAAGATTTTAAACGATTTAAGAATTTAATTTTATTAGATATTATATATATTGTTAGATATTTCTATTTTTGTAATGGAGTTAACCCATATTTTTTTTTTCTATATAAACATAATACTATGTGTTCAATATACACAAGAGATTTATCATATTCTTATTTCCTTTTATTTTAATATGGTATCTAGAGCATAGGGTTATGATTCAATTTTTTTTTTGTGAACCCACTGTTCACTAGTATTTTTCAATCATCATCCCACCGCCTCCTTGACGCCAGAACTGCCATCGAAGCCACCGTCAGAGTTTCATCGGAGCCGCCATCGTTGTTGCTCTTGCCAATTGGTTAGTGACTGGATTTGTCCTTGTCATCTATAGCTTCTTCCACTGTCACTATGCCTGATCCGTCTATATATACTAATTATGATGGAACCAATTATGACACTTGGACCTCAAATATTAAATTATGGATTAAGAGTCAAGGTTATGTTGATCATCTTATTCGTCCCAGTGTTGCTAAAAATGAGGTTTCCCGTTTGTTGAAAATTGATGCTCAATTATGCATTGTTATCAAATTTACCATTCACTCATCTTTAAAACAAATTTTTCGAACCTATGAGACATGTTTAGAAGTTTGGGAACATGCAACATTATTATACGCCAATGATACTCAACGTCTGGTGTGAGTTGATTTTAGATTGGCACATTTTAAAGGTTTCACTTTTGTTTAGGCTTTTTGAGATTAACAGTTATGGTGAGAAACCCAATGAAGATTCCCACTGGACACGAACTTAACCAAGTGGTTAAGTATGTGTGAAGGTTCACTTCTAGAGGTCAAAGAGAAAACATTATTATATGGTGAAAATGATGATGAGGCGCGAAATTAAAACAAGAAACAAGATAAAGAAAAAAAAATGTAAAGGCCGAAATTAAAGAGTAGAGAAAGATATAAAATGGAATGGAAAGTGGCGCAAAGAAAAGAAATGAATATGTGAAGAGATGAAGAAAGCTTATGGAAAATGGAGTAAGGAGTCACGCCACTTGGAAGGGTGGGAGCTTCCAAGATGAATGGTGAGGAGCCGCCACTTGAGGTGCACTGCTCTCAAGATACAACCCAAGATAATTTAGGAGACAAAACTCACTAATCACTAAAACAAAGTTCCTCTTCTTAATTCAAATTCAAGTGTAATAACACGAGGCAAGACACTTTATTTATAGGAGAGAGTGTCCTGAAGAGCAAGATAAAGGGGTAGGGGTGTCAATTGTGAGAAACCTTCAAGAATGTAGGTCAAAGAAACCCTAAACCTAGGTGCACATGTCATGAAAGGTGGGCTTGGCACAAACACAAATTACTAATCACACTCTACTTAAATTACTAAGCACACCCTACTCTAGCTTATTCTTCTATTTGGACCCCCAAAGTGAGACCAATTTATTTACATACACTTGTCTTTTAAGAAGACCATAAGAAAGAACATCTGATACTCTGGCCTATGTTCAGTTCTTCTTTTGCTAAGGTCCTTCTTGTAGAATGTATATGAGTTTATAATTGAATGAGTTAATAAATGTATTGAATAGTTTGTTGACTCAATTCAAATTCAAATGGAATGTTTGATGAGAATTGGTTGTTTGATTTTAAATGATTTTGGTTTAGAAATCATATATATATATATATATATATATATGTATAGATTGATATAATAGTTCAATGACGCAATGAGAGTGTTGGTATAATTCTGAGTAGGAAATGTCAATGTAATGTGTAGAGTTATAGATTTATGAATTGAATGAAATGTTGGTTTAAAATATAACAAATATAACATGTTTATGCAGAAATATCCTATATATCTCGCTCAGGCGAGATAATTCTCGCTTAAGCGAGAATAAAATGAAAATTTAGGTGCTCTCGGGTTGATTCTTGCTCAAGTTAGACTCTTTGTAAAAAGTATTACTGATTTTTTTTATATTAGCTTTAAAAGGTTGGTTTCTTTCTTTCTGTATAGTTTCTACTTATAAATTATGTAGACTTTGATTTTATGTATATTTAATTGAAAAATTCATTAATTAGATATTTATGTGATTATTGGATGAAATTTTGAGTGGTTTGAAATTCTACACTTTCGTATGATGTAATTGTGTGGTTTTGGATATTGTGAGATTTAGAATATGAATTTATATCAAGACATAGTATTTTTAGGAAAGAAAATACATTGTTAAGATTGTTTAGGATGTGCATTGATTAGGGATTCCTCTAGAAGGAGATATCCTGACTCTCCTGAGATAATAAAACTATATAATTGAAGTTATTCAGGTGGTTAAAGTCAAAAGAGGTTCATATTAATGGATAAGTTGTTTGAAAGATAACTAACTTGACCTGTTATATAAGTCAACCCTGTCATACTATGATGTGAGTTGATTTTAGATGATTCCATTTTAGATTGATAATTTTTAGCAATTATATGGTGAGAACCCAAAGAAGATCCCCACTGGAAACAAACTTAACCAAGTGGTTAAGTAAGTGTGAAAGTTCACTTCTAGAGGGCAAAGGAAAAATACAAGAATATGGTGATTGATGATGAAGGGCGAAATGTAAAAGAGCATGGAAGGAATCGGAAGAACATAATGAAAACCGAATTGACAATGGATGAAGATAAGAACATAAGAACACAAAGATTGCTTTGAGCTTGCTTTGATCAAGAGAGTGGAATAGGATTTCATTTGTATTTATTTCAGTTCATTCTGTAACAAGTGTAATCCTTTTGTACTTTGTGTAAACTCTGGTGTGGTTGGCCAAGAAGTGTTGTGTGCTCTTGAGGTTGTCAACCAGTATAAACAGTTTGTGCAATCTCTCTCTCTCCCTTAAACTCTTTGATTTCTGTTTGTATATTTGTCAACTGGTATAAACAACCGATTCTTTCTGCGAAACAACCGATTGTTTTTCTGGTGCTGTATTAAATTGCTTTGTGTTTTTGGCTAACTGGATTCTGAATCAAGTTTTCTCAAAGGAATTTCATTCTAGACTAAAAGGTTTGCGAAAATCCTATTTAAACCATTCACCCCCCCCCCCTCTAGTTTAAAGCCATACATTCTAACAAAAATGAGATGATCGGTCGCTCTATCAACTAGGCGATCGATGTTTGGTAAAGGATAAGAATCCTTTGGGTAGACTTTGTTCAGGTCGGTCTATTCAGTACACATCCTCCATTTACCATTTGATTTTTAACCATGAGTACATTTTCTAACCATGTGGTGTAATGTGCTTTCTTGATGAAGCCAACTTTGACCAATTTATCAACTTATTTTCGTGCGACATTGCACTTTTCTTCACCCATTTTTCTTTTCTTCTGGGTGATTAGTCTTGCTTCCTTGTATACTAAGAGTCGATGTGTAATGATGCTTGAGCTTACTCCGAGCATATATGAGGTTGTCCAAGCAAATAAATCATCATTGTTAATTAATGTTTAACTTATGGGTGGCAAAGCGGGCCAACCCACCCCGCATTGGCCCGCAAAAATGCGGATCGGGTTGGCCCGCCCCGCAAAGTTATTGCGGGCTTGAATTCCCGACCCGCCCCGCATAAGAGCTGACTCACGTTCTTTTTTTAAAAAAATTAAATTTTTTTTTTACATTTTGTTCTTAAAAAATTGTCAAATTAAACCTATATATTTGTTACTACCAAACCTAATTTTTTTTCTTCCTTTTCAAACATAGTCAAACATCAAAACATTAAACATTAAGATAAATATCAAATATCACTATTCTTCCACTTCCAAAACATTAAAAATACCTAATTCAAAAACATTAAACATAAACATAAACATTAATTCAAAAACATTAAACATAAACATTATTGACATTCTTCCATTTCAATAACATTGGATGCTGCTTTAGAAGAACTTTCATCCATTTTTTCATAATTATAATCTTCCCCGTCATCTGCATACATTAAAACAATGACAATTAATTAATTAAATTTTCATAAAAATAAGATAAATTAAAATAATCGAATTACCTTCAGAAAATTCATGCTTTCAACTAGAAGTACAAATGATTGCTTCCACGTTTTCAGGCCAAAGTCGATTTCTATACTTGTTAAGAATTCGAGAACCAATGCTAAATGTAGATTCTGATGCAACTGTGGTTATAGGGTTGCTCAACAAATCTCTAGCCATTAAAGCAAGATCAGAAAAATGTTAACTATTATTTTTCCACCAATCTAACACATCCATATGCTCTAAATAGTCAAAATCCAAAGTTGGTTCATCCAAATAAGTGTCAAGTTGTGACCTTCCTGCTTTATTAGCTACTTGAAGCTTGCGCATTTTTAATTCCTATAATGATGTAATAAGTTAGTATAATGGATTGCTGTAAAAAAAATTAAAAATGAATTAAAGTGCATTAATAAGTATTATTAAAGTAAATAACTTACATAAAAAAGACTTGGTTTAGACATAGATGATGAGAATGAAGATTGTCCTTGCTTTTGCTTTTGAACACTTGATGATGTTGTGAAACCTTTGGTAGAATATTCAGCAAAAAGTTTGTAAATTTTTTCCTTGATCTTTTCCAATTTTAGTTCCCAAGTAAGTGAATCAATTTTTTCAAAGCAAAATCCCAATGTTTCTAACTTCATCCTTGGGTCTAAAGTTGCACCAAATGCAATTACAACGCTATATTCATCCCAATATTTCTCAAACTTTACTATCATCAATTTAGCCATGTTCTTAATTAGTACATCTTCATCCTTCACATTTTTCATCAATAAACATTGAATTTTCCAAAATTGTAAAAAATACAAGTTGGAAGTAGGATAACTTGTAGCAGAAATCAAGTTAGTGATTTCATAAAAGGGTAACAAGAACTTGCAAATTTTTCCAGCTCTCTCCCACTCTTCCTCTGTAGGGCAATATTTATAAGATTCATCAACCAAATGCAAGCTTCCAAAAACACGTTGATATTTAAGAGCACTATTAATCATCAAATAAGTGGAGTTCCATCTTGTAGGGACATCAAGACACAACCCAGATGATGCATCAATATCACTAAACCTTTCAAAGCATTGTTTAAATTTCACCATTCTACTTTCCGAACCCTTCACATACTTGATGCTATTTCTAATTTGGTCCAAAGCATCACCAAGCACCTTTAATCCTTCTTGAACAATTAAATTCAATATGTGTGCACAACAATGGACATGAAAGAATTCACCACCACATATCAAACCATTTTACAAAATAAGTTGTCTTTTTAAAGTTTTTTGGAGAACATCATTAGCAGAAGCATTATCCAAAGTCATAGAAAACATCTTTTTCTCTAGTCCCCAATTTTGTAAAAAATCATTAATTTTCTTAGACAACTCAAAACCTGTGTAAGGGGGAGGCATATGACAAAAGTTTAGTAGCTTGGTATTTAACTTCCGATTCAGGTCAACAAAATGTGAAGTCAATGATATGAAACCCTCAATATTAATAGATGTCCATAAATCAGAAGTTAAGCATATCCTACTAGGAATGGAAGCAATCAATTCCTTAAGAATTATTTTTTCTTTCATATACATTCTCCCAATATCAGCCTTAACAGTGTTTCTAGAAATCATAATTGCATAAGGACACAAGTAGTTTATCCAAGTCCTAAGTTCGGGATACTCAAAAAATTTGTAAGGCAAATCGTGGCTAATAACTAGACTAGACAACAATTCCTGATGTACAACTTGATCTATTTTTTTTTTTGCCACATCTTCAGATTTTCTTTTAACACATTTCATAATGTGACGATTTAAATGAAAAGTCCTATATTTTCTTCCACAAGTTATATATATTTTGTTGCAACTATTGTACTTTGCCCTTTCTTTTCCATCCTTTCCCTCCTTAATCCTAGTAAAATACCTCCAACAATTAGATGTGCTAGTCTTATCCCTTTTCTTTTTTTCAGGTTCAACAATTTTAGATTGTTTCTCAGTATTATCATCTTCCTCCAATTCAAACTCATAAATAGGCATATTACATTCTTCATCCATTACAATCAATTTGCAAATTGAGATCCTGTTGGAAAATATAGAATCCCTAATTTATATGCAGATAAACCCAAATACCCAATTTATATCAAAATTTCAAACCAAATAAACACAAATCCCCAATTTACATAAAAAAATTCAAAAGAAATAAACACAAATCCCCAATTTATACCAAAATTTCAAACCACATACACAAAAATCTCCAATTAATTTGTAGAAAAAAAACTTGCCTTGTGTGGTGGAGAAGGAGTGGCGGCAGCACCTGCAGCAATGGTGCGGTCTGGCAGCGGTGCGGAAGTGGAGTCGCAGGCGTGCGAGCGAGCAATTGGAGGCGGCGTGAGTGATCGTAGGCGGCGTGAGTGATCTGTGTTAGCTGATTTTTCGGGGTGTTACTCGGATTCGACGGGATATGACCCTGATTTGTAGGGAATTTCCATAACTGTCGCAATTGTCATTTATTGAGTGCCTTAGATGTATTTGAAGGCAGTCAGTCGGTTACCAACATCGAATGACTGGTTCGTTCGGTACCGACCAGTACACAAAGCAACAATTAAAATGGAAATCAAAGCAAAAGTTCCTTACATTAAGCCTCTGACGAGCTCTTTTGTGACTCTAGTAATTTTGTGATGTCTAATATTCTATCCATGATTAACTTGTACCTTGACTTCTCTCAAAGCTTTCTTAATTTGTAAATTAGCAAGAAAAAGACATATACTATTTCTAAATTAATTATATACATTTCAATATGTTCAAAGTGAAAACTAATCAAACCATCTCAAGAAAAATGTAGTGACATATATAGAAGAATTCATTATTATGAATTTAAAAACAAATTGCAGCTAAATAAGAACAAAAAAACAAAAAATCTTAAGGAAAAAAAAAATTGTCATACTTGCAACAACTTTTTCTCTCTTGAGGTCTTTCACTCTCAAAATTGCTCTGCTTCTTATTTTATCCTTTTCCATAATTGAACTTGCAATTGAACCCATATATAAGCCTTAAGGACCCTCATAATGACAAAATTAATTATTTAAAATTCAAATTCAAATATAACCTTTGACCTTACAAAATAAAAGAAATTATTAATTAGTATCGAACATGTAATGTGCCTAAAATGATCAACCTTAGGGAAGCTTTGATGGCAGGCAAAGATGTCCACTTACGCTTTCAAATTCAAATTCAAATATTGGAACAAAAAATCTCAGCAAAAGAACTTATTGATTGGGTGTGACCTTATCAAGATGGAGAAAGACAATGCTTAAGGTTTATAGAGTAGAGTATACAACATAAGGGAAAGTACAACATTCTTGAGATAGAGAGAAACATTTATGATATGTTTGGATTAGGGAGATGATGTGTGAGGATTTGAAGAAATAAATTTAGAGTGATTTGAGATGAGAGTGCGAAGAAAATGATGTTGTTTGGATTAAATATTTTATAATATAAATTTATTTAATATTTAATATAACGATTATGTTTATAATTGATTATACATTATAATGTAACGTGTTAATTTTTTTTAACTTCTTTTTACATAAAATGTTTTAAAAAATTAAAAGTAATATAGTTAAATACTATAATCTATGTTTTTTTTTATGGATTGTGACACGTGAGGATTGTCACGTTTCCAAATCTACAGTAATTACTAGGTATAAACACTCACAGTTGACGTCATTTCAAACACAGGTTTAGGGTTCTTATAGCATGGATGATTTGACAAAGTGTGAGTAGAGACAAAAGATAGGAGAAGAAAAAATAGAGAAAATGTGAATTAGTATTTCAAAAAAAACAAAGCGTGGATAAAAAAAAATTGGGTGTAGGATTCTACAAAGAAGAAAATCAAAGAAAATGTAGATTAGTGTTTCAGAGAGACAGCATGGATCAGAAGTCTTTTGAGTGTAGAAAGACAAAACGTGGATGAGAAGTCTTTGGATGTAGATGACACATGTCTTGTGATAGCTTTGCCACATGTCTACTCTTGCATTAGCCACGTCTGTTTAAAGATTTCTTCTTTTGACAAAATTATAAATAATTTCATTTTAAATTATTTTAAAAAAAATTGTGACGGTGCACGTGGCGAAAGTTTCCATTCTGTATAGTATAGATATCCGTAAACATACTTCTTATAGAGTGACTCATCGTGGTTGAAAGTGACTTTGAGCATGTTTAGGGTTCGGTTAATCTCTTTCAAAAGCACTTCTATTCTAGACTAAACAATATCTTTATCTAAAATGTACTTTTAGCATAAAAAATATATTTCAACTATTATCCAAACATGCACTTTGCTCACAAAGTTAAAAAAAGCAGTGCGCTCAAAATCCATTTGGATGCTATTTGCTATATTGCGGAAAGTTCTCCAGTCTGAAAATTTTCATTCAGATCTAAATAAATATAAAACTATAAACAGCACCTGTGTACAAAGTGTAATTTACCTAAAATGAGACATGGTAGCCTTAACACAACTACTAACAGGCACAAGTAACCTACTTTAATAGGTTATGAACTTTGCTATTTATCCTACACTTTTGAACTTCTACCTGAGTGTTCTTAAGTCATTGATTATTTCATATTGGACCTCTTGTAGCTTAGTAAAGACATTCATTCTCATTGTACCATCACATCTCAAGTCATGTTTCAACCAATATGTAAAATCTCTCATCATAAAGTTCAGTATATCATAGGAAGTTCCTGTGACCAATTAACTATAGAAACAGATTAAAGTTTCCGGTAACATCTCATGAAAACTGAACAAAATTTGAAAAGTACAAAGTCAAGCTAAAAAGTATGCATGCAACTTCTCCCCAACGCAGGAACTAAGCACAACAAAGTGTGTTTGATCTATTTCTCCCAAGAGGGTGTATAGAACATGAATATAACTTATGCTACCTCACAAACCTAGCCACCCAGCTTAGAAAATTGTTTTTTCACAGCTTCTACATCTAAACATCTCAGAAAAGATAGATGTATCCAAGCACCGCCAAAAGGAGAACTAACAAAGCAGCAACTGCAACCCACACCCAGTAATTGTTAGACTTCTTCCGCTTAAGAATAACTTTTGGAACAGAATCTGGGCCTCTTGCTCGGTTCCTGGACCTGATACCACTCTCCCTTTGGACCTTTTCCTTCACAGGAGCAGTGGCTTGAATGTCATCGTTAACCTTTTCTGGTTCAGTAGCCTCAACAACATCATCTTTTGGTTCATCTTCAGGGTTGGCAACAACTCCAGCACCCGAAGCTTTCTTCTTTGCTTTCTTCTCACGGTCCTATAAAAACGGGTTTCAGGTTTTGGAAAATGTATAACTACAGAATGACAAAAAGAAATGAACAATCAAATCACCTTAAGCTTCTTCTCAGCTTCCTTTTGTGCTCTGATTGCTGCTTTGGCTGCAGCTTTGTCAGCTAACTTCTTCTTTCTTTCCAGAGCCTGCTTTGCTTTCAAAATTTCCTCATCACGCTTCATCTCTTTCAGCTTTGCAGGATCAATTTCAGGCTCGTTGGTAGGGGTTGCCTTTTTGGGATTTTCAAATTCATATTCATCAGTTACTGCTGAATCCTTAATGTCTGGTTTGGATTTCAAATCTCTCCCTTTGTTTTTGGATTCTTTCTGAGCAGGCAAAGTTTCTTGTGGAGAAGGCTTAGGCTCCTCCTTTGGCTGTTTTGGAACAGTTTTTGGTATTGCTTCAGCTTCAGCAGGCTTTGGTTCCTCCAGTATTGGCTTTTCATCTGGGTTCCTCATCCGTCCATCCCGGCTTAACTGACGCATATCCAATGAGGCCAAAATTCTTTTTTCATAATCATTCCTAAATGCTTTGTCACTGTTCCACAGTGCCATAAATGTCTCAACCTGGAATCAAGGGGGAAATATAAGATTCAATCACAACCGTCAGTCAAAAAAGCAGGAAAAAGTTATCAGAAGGTTGTTAAAGTGCAATGGATCACCCAAAATTGGATAGTTAATAAGAACCAATATTATGAGGACAGACCTCTGTCTGCGAAACTTCATCAAGAGCATTAATATCTTTCTTGGCAGCCAGATCCCGTGCTTTGTTCAGAACTGTACGACTTCGATAGAAATAGGAATTCTGAACAAGTAAATATTAATGCAAATTCAGATATTATTCCACAAAGCTACATAGCATTGAAATAAACAAATTAGTTTAGCACAGGTTTCATTCAATCTTCAAACATTTATCCATACAAATGAGATGGGAACGGAAAAACAAGGTTCAACAAAATTATTTCCAACATCCCATTCTCCACCTTCTCTACCTAAACACCAGATGAAATTAAAATAACATTTCATCCTCTTTCGCATTCCATATATTCTTCTTTTTCATTTTCCATATATTCTTCTTTTTGATTTTCCACCCAGTTTACCAAGCTTTTCCTAAAGAAATCACACTGGATTGCTTATTTTAAAGTGAAACATACCCCCTCCTCACGCTGTCTTTTCAGCTGCTGCATGCTCTCAAAAGATTTGTCCCTTTTCTGAGATACAGCTGTCAGTTCCTCCTGTAGAGACTGAATATCCTTGTCAATGGCTTTCAGGGCATCGTCGATTTGCTTGATTTTGGACCGAATCGCTTCTCTCTCTTTCTTCACTCCATCCAAATCCCCACCTATAAGCTGCAATGGAAGTTAATTTCTCAAGAACCTTTTGAATAATAATAATACACATTTACTAAAAATAGTTTTAACAGGGGGGAATTCATTAGCATAAACAAATAAAACCACCTTACCTTGACCTGATCTTGAATGGCTTCTTTCTGCCCCATAGACTCCTGTAACTTGGTTCTCATTGCAGCATTGGCAATAACTTTCTCCCTTGTCCCCTCAAGCTGTTTGATTTCTCGGAGGAGTTGTTTTTCCTCAGTCAACGGAATGCTCTCATGCTGTATGCGGTACTGCAAACTATATATCTGCATCCGTCAACCACAAAGGAGTACTGAGTAATGGAGAATAGATGTGGGGATAACTAGACAAATTGATGAACTATGGACTGAAAAGAACTCAGACTCATAACATACAACAGTATTAAGTTCTTCCTCAGATGAACACAAACCACCCCGACCCGCATTATTTGTATTGCGCAGCTTGCCCAGTGCTTGCTGCAAAGGTTCGATCTCTTTTATTTTCTCATCCACAATACTCTGAAATTGCCTACTATCACCTCTTAGAGACTTGATTTGAGAAATCAACTCAGCTCGTTCTGACTGCAATGAATATATAATTATGTCAGATCTTCATTGAGAAAGAATCATCACATCTTTTCATTTCATTCTGCAAAAATAACCTCATGGAAAGAATGCAAGCCCCATTAATTTTTTTCTCGTAATTTTTCCAGTGAACTTTGTTCCACAACTATTTCCTATGCTTGCTGGCACCAAATGGACTACCATCAATGGGCAAAATAAATGTTTAAATTACAGTTACATTTTCTGCATAAATTTTCAATATAATTTTGAAAACAATTGTTTGCTACTGGTTGTGTTGTTTGCTGCTTGAGTCGCAAAGAATGACAATTAGTTCTTTTACACCACAATTACATAATGATACTTTTCATCAAGCAACCCAGATGAATTCTTCTCAACTTACCCGCTTTGCCTTCAGTGCTTCAGTGATCTGAAACCGGCCTTGATTTTTCTTGCTAATCTCTTTGTCAAGCAAATCAATTTTAGACTTTATGGTTGGATCCTCATAAGGCCTCCACCTGACAAAATAATAAGAATGAATCTGCTTAGGTGCAGGCCACTCTTCGGCAGCATCTCTCGGCACATTCGCCTCAGAAACATCATTCCCTTTTGCCGATTCATCTCCATGTGACCCAAATTTGATGGCCTCCACAGCTCCTACATCTTTTTCCAGCTTTCCATTCTCCTTCTCATGTAAAACAGGTTTTCCTCCTTCAGCACCATTCTCCACTGGGCCTTGAACCATCTCAAATCCCACAACCTCAACCGCCATGGTTCCAACTACAAGACAGCCTCACAAAATCCAACGAACCTAATAATTCCATAGCAATAAGGGGAAAATTCATGATACAGTTCAATATTTGATCAAAAGGCTCAATAACCAGGTATACAAATGCTAAATCACAAATCAAAAAGAAAAATTTGAGAAACATTGACCGTACATCACCATTATAAAAAAAAAACAACCAAATACACATATAAAAAGACATATATGCTGAACGAAAGCACACGAAAACTGAAGACATCAGCACTCACATAAATTCCCTCAATTCGATTGTAGACAGACAATCACGTTAAATGAACAAAGGGATCTAAAGATTACCACCTTCATCTCAAACATGCAAACGAAACAAGCCACGGTCAACAAAGCTACAGAACACGATTTAACAAAGAACACAATTTCCCAGGAAAAATCCCCCTTCTTATCTGATCAAACCCAACGTGCAAATCCGAATCCCAGAATGGAGAAAAGACGTCAAAACAAAATTCCAAAAGGGTATGATCTGAATAAATAGAACGATCAACCTACCATAGATGCATCGAGAAAAACAAAAACTTTGAACCTAAAAACCATACCAATAAACTAAAAACGGCACAAGCAATGACATAGAGAATATTCAGATGGAGAACGAAGAGAATTACAGCAAAGGAAGTCCTCTTTTTTCAAAAGGGTCTCCAAATTATAAATCAGATCTCGAGTTCTCGGACCCGAACCTCAAGCCCCTCCTCACTGCGATGACTAAAACCAAAACCAGTTGGAGAGAGAAAGGAGAATTAACAGTTTTTATTTATATAAACAAAAGCGTAGATTTTTTTTTTTCATGCGCGGATTTCGCACCTCTCTTTTCTTCTAGTAAAATGTTGGACTACCGTATTTCTTGACGCTGTTATTTTAAGTAAGATTTTTTTTTCTTTTCTACCCTTTTAGGATAATTCCTAAATTCAAATTAAATAAATAGATAAATATAAATATTACATATAAATCAAAATTAAAATATAGGTTATGGGTTTTTCAATTTTGATTCTTCTACTTAAAAACATTTGTTCAATACTCTTTATTGGACATGTGTATCAAAATCTAAAACATAAAATTCTCGTAACCAAAATGAGAATCTTGAGAAGATTATAGAGATGTTCATAAAGTTGTGCTGCTTTTAGATATATCATATTATATTGTATTATAACAATATTTATTATTTTTAAGATTTTTTCTAATAAAATAGATAACTATATGTTATTCTAATTATATTATAGCGTATTGGGATTAAAGATAATTTATCTTGTAAGATATTAATTTAGTTAATGTGATTTAAGATGAAAATTTGAAGAATATTAAGGAGAAGATATAATAGGGTTATCCTTGTATTTTTTTTACAAATGATATTTTTAAAATAGAATATCAACTTTAGAATGGAAGTTTTCTTTCAAAATTTTCACATGAGGATATCTATTTCAAAGAGGATGGTCTAATATTTTGAAATGTGTTCATTAATACTTTCATAAATATTTTGTATCTATTATTTTAATTAAGTGATCATAATAATTATATATAAAATATGGTCATCCTTTATTTATTATTTTAATTAAGTGATCATAAAATATGCTCATGTAAGACATAAATATTTTTTCAATAATAGATTATATAAGACGTAAGTGTTTTATTTGTCATAAGATACAATATTGTGCAATTTTATTTTATATTAGATAAATAATGTGTCTGCTCAGACGGTATGTACATAGTCTTAAGTTAACATAATATTTCATTAATATTTATATGTTTATTTTATGTTATAGAGAATGTGTATTTTCTTTCATTTGAACAAGAAGATTCGAGAAAACATGTCATATCAACGATTTTTTAGAACATTAGCTAAATATGTTTTACTTCAACAACTCCTAAATGTTTGCTTTGTCAATCCTGAAAAAGTCTATATGCGTCATATAACTTTATGTTTTACACAAATTCAAGTAAAAGCATTATGTATAGGGAGAGATAGGTACATCAAGCTATTGGGATGGTGCTTAAAGAAGAGAAGAGCATTTAATGCATGCATGAACTACATTTAATGCATCTTAAAGAAGACACTCAAGTGAGTTTGAAGCCGCTTAGCGGTCAAAACAAGATGTGCAATGACTTTTTTTTTTCAACACTTATATAAAGTTATCCTATGAAGAGAAGAACAAGGATTTAGAGCAACAATTTGCAAGTGCTAAAATGTTGTCAAAATATTATTGTGCTCTAATAGCTTTGTAAGAATATTGTTGTGCTCATTCACTACAAGAAAATTTGGTATTACATACACCACTAATCCGTATGTAAGACACTAAATCTATATATAAAACATAGTTACATACGAAAAAAAATTTGTATGTAAAACTATCATAGGTAACTATTACATACGAATTCATAATCTATATCTGTATGTAATTATCTTTAGATTTACATACAAATACTTTTGTATGTAATTATACCGAAAAATTACATACGAAAATATATGTATATAATTATTAATGTAAAAATCCATATGTAACTATAATTTTTTTTTTCATATCTAAAAGTATTGAAAACCTTTTTTTTTAGATTTGGGTATACTCAAATGCATTTTAACATTAATATTTTGCAGATAAAATTGGCTTTTTGACCATTATGGGGTTATTTTTTTTGCTTTTTACCAAAATGGGGTATGTTTTAAAAAAATTACAAATTTAGGCAAGTCGTGCCAATTTGGCACGACTTCATTTGCACAAATCGTTCCAATTAAACACACTCTGTCATGTTATATTGAAGTCGTGTCAACTTGGCATGACTTCTGCCATGTCATACTGAAGTTGTGTCAACTTGGCACGACTTCTGCCACGTCATAATTTTTTTTTTAATTTTATTGTTTATATTGGGTAATATGTTATGTAATGTTAAAAATTAATTTGACACATAATTTTCTAAGATTGTTAATTTTAAGGAACAAAAAATTGGATAATCGTGTATGGATCATGTTTGATGGTAATGTAATACAATAACTTGATTATTTGATTAATTAAAAAATCAATTTATTTAATAATTAAAAAATCGTGTAATGATTATAAGTGGCGACATGGGTCAAGTCAGCTAATAATCATTACTTATCAAGCTATTTATTTTGTTAATTCACAACAATAATTCTTTATTTATTTTTCAAATACAATAAATTTTCATTTATCTATTTATTTCCAAATTCAATAACAATTTTCTTCATTTTTTAATTAATCAAATAATCAAGTTATTGTATTACATTACCATCAAACATGATCCATACACGATTATCCAATTTTTTGTTCCTTAAAACTGACACTCTTAGAGAATTATGTATCAAATTAATTTTTAACATTACATAACTTACTACCCAATATATAAATAATAAAATTAAAAGAAAATAAAAAAAATTATGACATGGCAGAAGTCGTGCCAACTTGGCACGACTTCAGTATGACATGGCAGAAGTCGTGTGGCACCACTTCAGTATGACAGGGCAGAAGTCGTGCCAAGTTGGCATAACTTTAATATGACATGACAGAGTCGTGTCAAATTGGGACGACTTGTGTATATGAAGTCGTGCCAAATTGACACGACTTGCCTAAATTTGTAATTTTTTTAAACAGACCCCATTTTGGTAAAATCCAAAAAAAATAATCCCATCATGATCAAAAACCCGATAAAATTTATCACTCACCCACAATTAAAAATAAATCCTTTGTTCTCTGAGTAGAATTAGAACAAAACTAAATAGAGCATAGTTTTGTGTGTATGTGCAAATTCAAGCTTTATACCACCACTGATTTATGCCATGATGGCAAGCTCAAGGGATTTGGTCGTGGGGTTGTAGCATTTGGATCTCTTCTTATGGGTTCTATGTTGAGTGATGAGATTAATCCCAATGAAGACCCCTGACTTTACTTACACCTTGCCTTTAGTGCTACATTATTTGTTTGTTGGAATCTTTCATATTGCAATTTAGCTCAGTTAGAGCCTTTTTACACTGCCTATTCAACCAACATATCCATTCAACTAAAACAATGCAACCATAATCATCTATTAAGCATGGGAAATAGGATAAAAAAAATCTTCATAAGTTGAACATAAAAAATAATTGGATCCTCCCTCAATAAAAATGTAATAATAGATGTAGTAATTCATATACAAGAATATATATTGATGAAAATGCTTTTGTGAATTAAACTAATAAATATGTGTCCCTCTGGACTTACGTGCCCCAAATATAGGACCTAATAAATGATGTTTTTGGAATATTTTATTCCTAACATGATTATATGATCAATAGTTTCTTACTATCTGTTGTTAAAGTGTAAATCTAAGAACCAGTAGATATGTAAAATTAATCTCACTCTATGATCCCTGATAAACAACAATATAGGAAAGTATTTACTTATTATGTGTAGGAATGGTAAAGCGGGTCAGTCCGCCCGCATTGGCCCGCTTTGTACTTGACCCGTCCCGCCTCCCGTAATGAACGTGAACTGGATTCTCTGCCCCGCTCGGCATAAGTGCCAACCCGCATTTGGTTTTTTTTTTTTTTAAGAAATTCAATGAATTTTATTTTTTACTTTTTGCTCTTGAAAAATTGTCAAATTGAACCTATATTTGTTATTATCAAACATCAATATTTTTTTCCTTCATTTCAAACATAGTCAAACATCAATAACTCAATTAAGATAAAAATCAAATATCAATATTCCTCCATTTAAAAAACATTAAAAATAGTTAATTCAAAAACATTAAACATAAACATCACTATAATAAGCATAGTTAATTCAAAAATATTAATATTATTCCATTTCAATAACATTAGATGCGGCCTTAGAAGAACTTTCATCTAATTTTTCATAATTATAATCTTTCCCGTCATCTGCATACATTAAAACAATGATAATGAATTAATTAATTTTTCATAAAAATAATACAATAAAAATAAGATCAATTAAAATGAAACCTAAAGTGTGTAATGTTAGAATGAATGAATATGAAAACCTTTTTTTTTTGTCCAACTTGCCACTGCCAAGTCAATAGACAAACTTTTTTTTTGCGGGCCAGCCCGCCCGGGCTGCGGGTTATGTGGGGCGGGCTAAAGCGGGTCAACGGGTTGAAAAATTGAGCTCGCTCCGCGTTTTTTACTAGCGAGCTGTGGGCTGACTTGCATGGCATGCCCCGCGTTGCCATCCTTAATTATGTGACACCAAGCAATAAGTTGGAAAGCAATAGTATCAAAGAAGGGCTAAATGAAAATGACACAAGCACAAAGCAGCAACCGACACAATGCATACTTCACAAGTAGTTTAGAGTAAAGTCAATTGTACCTCATCCACATAGGAGAGTACAGTCATTAAGCATATATGTTTTTGTAACTTCAAGTAGAGGCTTTATTACATCTTCCTGCAATCAACAAGAAAATAATAGAGAAATGTCACTTCCTCTCTATAGATACAATGATAGGTATAGTTAAATATAATTTCTAGATAGATCATTGGAAAACATTAATTAAAATAAATGATATAGAAGTTTGAATGGGTGCCTGACCACATCAACACGACATAAAACCATGCGAAGCTTGAAATTCTTCTGCAACTCCTTAATCCTATAATACAAGTAGTCTGGATGTAGAACATGATATCAAAGACTGCATTAAACCATCCAACTAAGTTAAGTTGATGCCAAAAAATATAACTATAATGAACCCAACTAATAGAAGAATAAAAACTTGTAAGATATTTAAGTGACCGTGTGATACAACCCCATGAGACAAGTAGATGATCAATGACACAACAGAAATTTCATAATTAGGTTAGTCATCTCAGCATATAAGACCAAGCCCCACCAAACCTCAAAAGAGCCTCAACAGAAGAAGAACCAGACATAAACCAGAATATTAGATATTCTTCCTTCTAATCTTTTCACAAGACATGTTTATGTAAATAAATTAGGCTCACTTTGGGGGTGCAATTAGAAGAATAAGCTAGAATAGGGTGTACTTAGTATAATATTGGGTTTTTGCCAAACCCACAAAAAACCTAGCTTCTAGAAACCCTTTTCCAAAATCACCCCTTAACCTAGTTTTTAGAAGATGTAGGCTAGCTTGGAAGACACTCCACTTTGACCTACCTTCTAGAAGGTTTCTCACAAAATGACACCCCTACCCCTCTCCCTCTTGTTCCCCAAGTCACACTTTCCTATATAAAGGGTGCCTTGCCTCATGTATTTACACATTGAATTTTGGAATAGAAAATAACCTTTGCAGGAGTGTTTAGTGAGATTGGAGTGTTGATACAAACCAAGTAGTTATGAAGATGACCAAGGAAGCAAAAGACAAAGCACATGGCGAGCATTCATCTCAGCAAACAATTCAAGACCCCACCAAGGATCTCATGGACCCGACCATAGGAGATGGACATAAACCAGAGCATCAAATGTTCTTCCTTTTGGTCTTCTTAAGAGATAAACTATGTTGTAAATAATTTTGGGCTCACTTTAGGGGTCCAAATAGCAAAGATAGGCTATAATAAGGTGCCTTAGCATAATAAGGGATGTAGTTATCAATTTAGCTTGTTCCTAGCCCTTTAGGAAGGAGTTTGGACCTAATTTCTGGAAGGACAAGCCTAGGGTGCGAGTTTGACTTAGTCAAACCCTAAGGTTGCCCCTTTTTTTCCTTTTTCCCATCTTACCCCTCATGCTTGTTTTCCAAGGCTCCTTCACCTATAAATAAGAGGCCTACCCATTGTATTTTTCAAGTTGAATTTGAATGAAGTAAAGAAACTCTGCACAAATTGTGTGAGGTCTTAGTGAGACTTATGTCCTCTTAGGTTTTAGGTCTTATCTTGAGTGATTTGGGAAGCTCTCAAGTGGCAGCCAACACACTCATCTTGGAGCAAAACCACCATCCAAGTGGCGTGACATTTCTCACCCACCACCATAAGTTTTCTCATTCCATTTCCTTCCATTTTCTCCATTCCATTTATGTTTTTGTCTCTTAGTTCTCTTATTTGTTGCTCTTGGGTTTCACTCATAATCATGAGTATGGTGCATCATTTAGGAGGCCATGTCCACCATTGATGTTTACCTTGTGCCCATTTCAATTCTACAATTGCATCTCATCCTCATTATATCTTGTTTTTCATCTTTGCCTCTGTGAAGTGAACCTTCACACTTACTTAACCACTTGGTTAAGTTCGTGTCCAGTAGGAATCATCCTTAGGTCCTCACCATAAATTGCTAAAATCCCAACCTTGAGTAAAAATGTCACCATAAATGAAAACATCTAAAAATCAACTCACATCATGTGGTATTCAGAGCTTTGGTTTTTAAGCTTATCTTGTTTAGAGTTGATTGACACTTTACTTTCTTTCATCTTTAATTCTTTGTCTTTACATTCAAGCACCTTTATTTCTTGTCTTTACATTCAAGCTCATTTAATTTCAACCCTTTACTTTCTTGCTTTTAAATTCGGCATTTACCTTATTCAATAGCATTGTTTCGCTTTTTGAATGTTCCTTCACGTCTTTTATTGTTCTTGCCTCTTTGCCTTGAGTCATGTGTTCTTTAGTGTTCTGGGAGGCCTTATAATTTTACCTCTACTTACTTGTTTTTAATTATGAAAGTTTATAAGTTTATAAAGAGTTCTTAAAGTTTTGTTGGAGTTCTTTGTATGAGCAAGTGTTAAGAGCTTTAACCTCTTTCACTTGAAGTGTTTCTACCAAGTGTAGACCCTTTTGGAAAAATTTAAAAACCTTTCTCGAGTGAAGTTAACCTTTTTCCATCCTTTACTAAATAGCCAAGTGATACACGTGAGTGAGTGTATTAAGTTGTTGTTTTCACTAATTGTTTACTTTCATTTGTTCAAATCATGGCTCAATTGTCTTTGGGAGAACCTTCAAAACCGTTATCTCCTCAAAAGACACGTCTTTTAGGAGAGCTTGAGGATACCAAGAGGAGCTTGACCCACAAGGAGGAGGAAAAGCGACAAAGAATACAAAGGCTAGAGGATACTCAAGATAAACTAGCTAGAGAAAGGAGGTGGGAACCTAGACGGGCTACAAGGTACCATATGCATTATGGAAGTGAAGAAGAAGAAGAAGAAGAAGAAGAAGAAGAAGAAAACAAAGGGAGAGTGCAAAGTGTGGGAACTAGGCGTGATGTGAGTTGATTAGGAGATTCATTAATTGATGACACTTTAAGAACGAAATAAGGAGGCTTAAGCAAACATCAATGGAGTTCAATGCCTTCCAAATGATGAACCAAACTCATGAACATGAGTGACATCTCCTTACACAACAAAATACCGAATAGGAAACTAGAATAGAATGCGGAAATTGAAAGGAAAATAAGAACAACACATTTAACCGAATATAAACACAATATAAAGAAAATGAACCGATTGAAATGAAGAATTAAGTGCAGAATTGAAAAGGAAACACAAGAACAATCGGTAGAATTGAAGAACAAGACAACATAACCAAATAGAAATTGAAGTATGGAGCGGAAATGGAAATGGAAGATGAAAGCAAGAAGAACTTATGTGAATGAAGCCATGGAAGGGAAGAACACGCCACTTGGATGGTGATTGATCCAAGATAAGTGCAAGATGCCGCCACTTGAGAACTTCCCAAACTCACAAGATAAAACTAGTAGAAGGAGAAACAATTCTCACAACTCACAATTTGTGCATAGTAACTTTTCTTCAAATTCCAAATCTGAATTTACATGAGCATAGCACCTCTATTTATAGTGTGAGAGGGATGAAATTAAAGTGGGAAAATTCAAATGAGAAGCATTTGAGTTTGACACCTATTACATGTGACAAGGGAGGTTTGACTTGGTTTCTTTCTTTGGCACCTCCTAAAACTACACCTACACCTTCTTTTTATGTCACATGGAAGGTGTGAGTTATCTTTGTACATTAGCAACTCTTATATCTATATCTACACCTTCCTTTTATGTTCTACATAAAACCTACTCTACTTTTGTTTATTATTTACTATTTGGACCCTTTATGTGAGCCTACTTATTTACAACATTTTGCTAATTATTTTAAGAAGACTAATAGGAAGAACTTCAAGTGCTTTGACCCTTATCCATTCCTCCTTGTGATGAAGTTTTTCTTTGCTTGTTGAGATGACCCTTCAAGTACAACATCCTTGGTCATCTTCATGTATTTTTGGTTCTCATCATACCCCCCAAGTTGGAGAGAATTTGACCTTGAATTTCAGAATTCCTGCAAATAACATAGTGAGTTTGTACACAGAGAAGATATTTCTAAGGTTAGGATGTGCAACAAACTTATGTGCATGAAGCTTGGGGAGTTCATATGGAGAAATTCTAGAAACATGCCATGATTGTAGAGAATGTTTAAGGAAAAGATGATTGGTTTGTGAAAATCTTCTTAAAAGTGGAACATTTTTAGGAGGTATGTTAAGATCATCCCTAAACTTTCTTAACAAAGATGTCAAGTATTTAGAGTTTTTTGGAAATGAAAAAGAAAAGGAAGAAAAACACCTTTGAAATGAAAGGATGAGACCCATTTTATCTTGGCCTTCCTTTTCTCTTTCATTGTCACTTTGGATTTTTCTTTGATGGTGGTCTTGAGTTACCTTTTGTAACATTATGGTGCTCTTATTTGGACAATTGGCAGCTATGAGCCCAAAACTTAAACATTTAAAATATTTGGTTTTTGAAGTTTTGGTGGGTGACTTAGAGGTAGAAGGATTTTGGGTAGAAACTTTTTGGAAAGAAGTGGTTTGTTTGGAAAAATTGGAAGGAGAAATTTGAGAAGAAATTTTATTTGCATCCTTCCCAGAAGAGTTGTAGAAACCATCATCATGAGTATGTTTGAAAGTTGTTTTCAAAAGGTGTGATTTTACCTTGATGACTAAGTGGACCACTTTCTTTAAAGAAGAGTACTCATGTAATTCTACAAAATCTTTAATTTCTCTTCTCAAACCACTTACAAACTTAACTATCTTGAATTCTTCATTATCATGCATATTAAGTCTAACCAAGGTTGTTTCAAAATCTTTAAAGTATTCATCTACCATCCTATGTCCTTGATGAAGCCTTTGGAACTTCAACAAGTGTTCCTTCCTATAAGGATGAGGAACAAACCTCACGCGCATACATGCTTTTAAATCATACAAAGAAACCACGGTTTATCTCTTGTTTAGCCCAATGTCCATTACAATTTTATGCCACCATTGGTTGGCATACTCTAAGAAAACTAAGGAAGCTAACCTAACCTTTTGGTCCTCGGTGACCTTATACACATGAAAAAGATGTTCAACCTTAGCTTCCTAATCTAAATACAAAGAAGGATCATTAGACCCATGAAAACTAGGTAACTTTACAAAATTAAAAGAATGTTGTTGTTGTGGTTGGTGTTGATGGTGCCTTTTGGCAAAATTGTGCAAACTCCATTTGTCCTTATTTTGTTGATTTTTCCTTGCTTGAGCTTCTTCTAATCTTTGTGCAAGTTGACTTAGTTTCTCATCTTCGTGGACAATTTGCTTCTTGATCTCCACAAGTTCTCCCAAAAAGTGAGCTTTGTGATATGATTTAGTTTTGGAAGATGTACCACTTGAAATATTAGCCATCACAACAAACAAACAAGAAACACAAGTAACAAACAATTAGAAAAACAAGTTAGGAAGAAAACAAGGTTTGTGGAAATTGAATAAAAACCACTCAACCACTCCAAGAAAATATTTATTTCCTTAACCAAAGTCTCTCTTATGGATTGGATGAGCCTCAAGTGAAAGATGTCAAAGCAAACTACACTTATTCAAAAAACAAATCACCACAAAACTTGAGGAAAGAAGAAAATACAAGCAAGAAAATGTGTAAACAAGAAATAGCTAAACCAAATTGGAAGTAAAAGATATGACAAAACTTGGAAAAGAATATGGAATGAAAAAGACAATAAAAAAATAAGGAACTCAATGAAAAGATAGCACACAAAGGAAACCTAAAGAATAGTACTAGAATTGGATGAAGAAAACCAAAAAACAGTACTACTGGAATGTTTGTAGAAAATGTGCGTGACTTTAAATATTTATGTTGAACTAGATAATGCAAACTGGAAGTTGAAATTTAAACCACTGAAATTTCAAGATCTTATCTCAAATCAGGCACTAGAATCACACAAAAATAGTACGCCAACTAATTGTGATAAAATTTTCAAAATCACTGCCGCATCACCGTATTTTTCGTGCTAGAATTGTACACTGATTGTGTTTGATTTATCATTTTTTTTTGTATTTTGAATTTTTATTCACTGTTTTTTCCACTTTTTTTTTATAACACCTCAAACTACTTAGAACCAGAACGTCATAATTTTTCTCCAACAGAATTAATTTTCATAAACATATTCAGTCAGCACAGATTCAGGAAAAATAGAGGAAACCTATTCTGGAATTATAAAAAACATGACTTGAGGAGAAATTTGAGGAGAAACATGACTTGACAAAACATATATGGATTCAAAAATCAAAAGGACTCAAACACAATTAATTTGTACCAATTAAAACAGTAAGAAAGACTCAAAAACATAATCAACTAACACAAAATCAGAATTAAAGTGCCAATCAACTAAAAAAAAAAATGTTAACACAACCATAACTCTAGATACCACATGATGTGAGTTGACTCATGAATAGACACTTTCAAGAACTAGGATCAAGATTCTTAGACAATTTCAAGAACACAAAACCAAATAGAAACCCATTTTAAGAACACCAAAGGAGATGAACCGATTAGAATGATGTTGGAAGTATTTGAACCGATTGAAACTTCCATAAGATCACACAAACTAATTAGAACAGCAAGCAAACACAAACTACCAAACAAAAACAAGAACTAAACAAGTTCTACCTAATAGAATTCAAGAACAACAAGAAGATATGTTTTAGTGTTTTGATATGACATGGAAATGGAAGAAGATGAAAAGGATGAAGAAACTTATGTGGTTGTAGACATGGGAGAGGTCACACCACTTGAAGGATGATTGGCTCCAAGATGAGTGAGATGCCGCCACTTGAGAGTTCCCAAAACCCACAAGATAAGACTAAGAGAAAAGGAGAACAACTCTCACACAAATCTCTCTCAAATTGAGTAGAGTTTCTTTACTTCCAAATTCAATATCAATTATTTTTACAAAAGGCCAAACACCTCTTTATAATGTAGAGGCCAGACACATGAAAAGGCATAAAAGGCATGGGAAGGAAAATGAAAAGGCCGTCCAACCAATCACATGCTCCATGAAAATGTGACTTTTGGTACTACTCTTCTTAAGCCATATACTACTATTCATCTTCTTTTTTATGTTCTATTTTTTAAAAACTATTCTAAAAATATTACAAAGAGATATTAATTAGGCTTGGGCCTCATTTTGAGAAGACTAATAAGAAGAACTTCAAATGCTTTAGGCTTTGTCCATTTCTTCTATTGATGAAGTCTTTATTTGCTTGTTGAGATGACCCTTCAAGTATAACATCCTTGGTCATCTTCGTGTATTTTTGGGTACATCAAGGCGCCACCAACACCAACCATTAAATACTTTTTTCCCTTTGTAAAGTTACCTAAGTTAGCTTCTCTAGAATTTTTAGACTATGCCATGCAATGGTGGCATCAAACTGTAATGGACATTGGGCTAAACAAGAGGTCAACCGTTGTCTCATGGAGTGATTTAAAGTTATGCATGCATGCGCGGTTTGTTCCTCCTCATTATAGGAAGGAACTCTTGTTGAAGCTCCAACGACTTCATCAAAGACCTAGGATGGTAGATGAATAATTTAAAGACTTGGAAACTACTTTGAGTAAGATTAATATGCATGAAAGTGAGGAGTCAAAGATAGCTAGGTTTGTAAGTGGCTTGAGGAGAGAAATTCAAGATATTGTAGAATTATGAGTATTCTTCTTTAGAGAAATTGGTTCACCTAGCCATCAAAATGTTTCAAATGTTTAGGTTTTGGGCACATAGCTGCCAATTGTCCAACAAAAAGAACCATGATGGTTAAAGGGGGGATATCGTAAGTGACCATAGTTCCCAAACATCTAGAGTTAGCTCCACTTCCTCTTCAAAAACCCAAGTGAGGATGAGTGTGAAATACCACGTGAAGGTGATTTGTTAGTAGTAAGGCGCATCTTGGGACAACTTCAAAAACCTTTTGATGAAGGTCAAAGGGAAAAATTTTCCATACTTGGTGCCTTATTAATGACAAATTATTTTCCTTGATAATTGATGTGGGTAGTTGTACAAATCTACAAGTACAAGAGTGGTGGAGAAAATTGGATTACCCATCATTTCTCATACTCAACTCTACAAATTGCAATGGCTAAGTGAAGAGGGTGAAATAATTGTTAATAAACAAGTCCTCGTATATTTCTAAACCAACAAATATAAAGATGACGTGTTATGTGATGTTGTGCTCATGGAAGCAACCCATATTCTTTTAGGAAGGCAATGGCAAAATGATAGGAAAACTTTACATGATGACCTAACTAATAAGATTTCTTTTCACTTCCAAGGCCATAAGATCATACTGAAACCTCTATCTCCAAAAGAGGTAAATAAAGACCAACTAAAAATGAAACAAAAAAGAAAAACTAAAAAAGAGGATGAAAATAACAAAATGGTGCTCAGCATCTCACCAAACGTGGTGAAAACCGTAATGTTGATCCGTCCAAAAATAAATAATGTCGACTCACTTTGGTACTCTCCTTCCTTCTCTTGTTTATCTACTCATAGCTCTAATTACATGCAACATTTGTTAGAGAAATGTGGAATTTTTTTCAAAATCCTTCCAAGGGTTTACACCTTATAAGAAGCTTTTCACATCAAACTCCTTTTGACCCTACACATTCTCTACAAACATTACATGTAACTAGAACCACTCCACCCAAACTCCTAAAATTCAACGAACATAAGTTTGCTTCACCACTCACATATAGAAATATTTCTATCTATAAAGTGAACAAACTAACTATGTTATCTACAGTAGTTTTAAATTCGAGGTCAAATTCTTTCTGACTTGGGGGCATGATACAACCCCACGAGACAACCAGATGACCAAGGACACGATAGAAACTTCATAATTAGGTCAGTCATCTCAGCATACAAGATCAGACCCCACCAAACCTTAGGAAGGCCTCAACAGAAGAAGAACTAGATATAAACCAGAATATCAGATGTTCTTTCTTCTAGCCTTTTCACAAGACAAATTTATGTACATAAATTAGGCTCACTTTGGGGGTGCAATTAGAAGAATAAGCTAGAATAGGGTATACTTAGTATAATTGGGCTTGTACCAAACCCACCAAAAACGTATCTTTTAGAAACCTTTTTCCAAAATCGCCCCTTAACCTAGTTCCTAGAAAATGTAGGCTAGTTTGGGAGGCACTCCACTTTGACCTACCTTTTAGAAGGTTTCTCACAAAATAACACCCTTACCCCTCTCACTCTTGCTCCCCAAGTCACTCTCTCCTATATAAAGGGTGTCTTGTCTCATGTATTTACATATTGAATTTTAAAATAGAAAAGAAATTTTGTAGAAGTGTTTAGTGAGACTTAAGTGCTCTCTTTTTTGGGTCATATCTTGAGTGTTTATGCACTTCAAGTAGTAGCTCTTCACCATTCATCTTGGAGTCTTCCACCACTCCAAGTGGTGTGATTCATTGCATTTCTCCATAAGCGTTCTTCATCCCTTCATCCTTTAATTCTTAGTTATGCCACTTTCCATTCCATTTTATGTCTTTCTATACTCTTTAATTTCAGCTTTTACATTCTTTTTCTTTATCTTGTTCATTGTCTTAATTTTGGACCTCATCATCATTTTCACCATATAACTTTGTTTTCTATTTGCCCTCTAGAAGTGAACCTTCACACTTACTTAACCACTTAGTTAAGTTCGTGTCGAGTGAGAATCTTTTTTGAGTTTCTCACCATATTATGCTTAAAACCAAAACTCATAAACAAAGTGCATCCCATAAAATATGCAATCTTAAAATCAACCCACATCACCATGCATAGGTAACAAGAATCTAGAATAAAAGCAACTCCGCAAGCACAATGATAAACTATATAACATAGTCAAATGAGTAAGAAACTGAGAATACATCCTTGAGTAAGAATTTTTTTACAAATTCAAATGAGGCAAAAAGATATTAACAAACATAAGAAAGACAACATATTACATCAGCTAGCATTAAGGTGAGAGGACGATTCATGATGTAGAACCCAAACATAAAAGCCAACTTCCTTTGAATTTTCCGCTAGAAGTAAGATTCTATGATAGAACTCCAGCATCATAATTGAATGTGCCTCCCATGACTCTATTGCACAACATTTGAGAATACCATCTCCAATTTGAAGGTTATCCTTAATTTGGAATAATAATAACATTGCACAAATTGAATATAATAATAATAATTTTCTTAATTCATCAAACAACAACTTCATTTCAATTAAAGGAAATAAAACATCAATTACAACTAACAGCTTACCACACAATCAATAAGAAACCACAACTTACATTGATTCTCTTAAAACCCTAATTTAAAAGAGGATAATCAACCACCAAAACCGTAGAGAGTCTTACCTTGCCTCTTCAGGGCGTAAACAATATCCATGGTCGTAAAAGTATTTCTCCTCGCTCGCTCAGTGTAGCTAACAACATCACAAATAATATTCTCGAGGAAGATTTGGAGGACATCATGGGTTTCATCGTAGATAAGAACACTTATTTGCACAAACCTTGATCACACTCACAATAAATGAACCCCAAAAAATGTGAACCCCAATTTCGATTACAACTTTGTTTGCCACATCTTTCAACTTCCAACTGTTGAAGATAGGCTTTAATGTCTCCAAATCTGTGTGGATTGCTTGAAGGCTTTGTTGTTGCTTGTGTGTGTGGGTTCTGGGTAGTTTAAATTTGTTAGTCCACTCTTAGTTATGATCCAAACTTGTTTTAATCAAGTTCTTTTGAAAAAGAGTGTTTTCTAAAGAAGTGAAAAAACAACCTGTTGTTTTATCGCTTCAATCGGTTGTTTTACACTTAGTGGTTTTTGAAAAGGATTTGACAAGCTTGACTTTGTTGTCAAACCATATCAACCGATTGTTTCGAGAAATCAACCGATTGATTTTTGAAAATCCTTAACAAAATTTGTTAAGTCTTTTAAATCTGTTTTAATTGATTCAAAACTTATTTGGCTCTTGCATTAAATGTTTTTAACAGCTAATAGAAGCTTATCTATAAATAATACAAATGGAACCCACTCACAGGGTATCATTTGCCACGTTTCAATCACAAAATTCAACAACAAAAAATTCAAAAAGAAAATTTACCAAATGTAGAAATATCTGAACCAAGGAACCAATGAAAGGATGCCATTTGTCAGCATCTCACTAAGCCACGTTCTTCGCATCTAAGCGCCCTCCACTCAATCTCTTCAGTTTCTACTTCTCCAAAACCCTTCTCTTCTCTGTTCCCTCCAAAAATCTCAGCTTTCTCTCCTCAACTTTCACCCATTTGGCCACTGCACACGTTCTGGTCATTCATTGCCTTACCAGGAAGCCACATATCTTCTTTTAGGGGTATTTCTTATGGCGCGATTTTTGAATTTGAAAATGGCTTTCTGAGGTTTCTTGAGGTTATATAAGCTCTGATGAACTGAAAAATCTTCATTTCTCATTTCGTCTTTCATTCTTCCGAATAAAAGGTTAGCCTTTTATCATTCATTTTCATTTTTGTAGTTATTTTTCAGATTTTTTTCATTTTTGTTTGTTATCAACTTCTCTGTTCTTCAGTGTTTCTGAGGAAAGGTCTCAACTTTTAATTTTTCAGGTAATTATTTAATAAAAAAATTTAGATATTGTGTGTTTTCTATCGTTATTTTGATGTTCTTGGTTTTCTGTTTGGTATCTTCTTCTCTGTTTTTCGTGTTTCTGAGGAAAGGTCTCAACTTTTAATTTTTCAGGTAATTAAAACCTTCATTTCTCATTTCTTCTTTCATTCTTTTGTATAAAAGGTTAGCCTTTTATCATTCATTTTCATTTTTGCAGTTTTTTTGCAGTTTTTTTAATTTCTGTTTGTTATCAACTTCTCTGATCTTCGTGTTTCTGAGGAAAGGTCTCAACTTTTAATTTTTCAGGTAATTATTTAATCAATTTTTTTTGAGATATTTTGTGTTTTCTACGGTTATTTTGATGTTCTTGGTTTTCTGTTTGTTATCTTCTTCTTTGTTATTCGTGTTTCTGAGGAAATGTCTCAACTTTTATATAAGTTCTCATAAACAAACAAAAAAAACTTTCTTTTCTCATTTCGTCTTTCATTCTTTCAAATAAAAAGGTTACCTTTTTTATCATTCATTTTCATTTTTGCAGTTATTTTAATGTTCTTAGTCTTCTTCTCTTTTGTTTATGAAAAAAGGTAATAGGTAATTATTTAGTCTATTTTTTTGAAATATTTTTTGTTTTGTGCATTTATTTTGATGTTCTTCATTTTCGGTTTGGTATCTTTTTCTTTGTTCTTTGTGTTTCTCAGGAAAGTTCTCAACTATTTAGATTGTTTGACATTTTTTTTTTGCATTCATGGTTGTTAAGGTTTCCGAGAAAAGTTCTCAACTTGGTCTTTTTGGAAGAACATGTTATTATTCATATAATTTTTTTTTATGTTCTTGGTTACCATGTGTAATAATATGATTACATTTTTTGTAATATTTTTTTTTTTCTTCAGAACATGTCAGAATCAGATTCAAATTGGGATGAAATAATAAGAAGGCCAAAAAGGGAATTTTTACCTCCATGAACATTTTCGGGGAGGTATGTTTTGTATAGGTTTTAAGTTAACAACATTACTGTTCTTTGAATTATTTTCAACAATAATAAGAAGGCCAAAAAGGGAATTTTTACCTCCATGAACATTTTCGGGGAGGTATGTTTTGTATAGGTTTTAAGTTAACAACATTACTGTTCTTTGAATTATTTTCAACATTAATCATAGACTTTTATTACTATTTTTTTGAAGGATATTGCTTTTGTGGATGGTGCTTTTGCTATAGAGTTTGCAACTGAACTTCATGAGTTGTGGATTCTCCAAGATAGTAATGGTGCAGTACATTATGTGAACTACAACATGAATTTGTTGTTTCCGGTTATTAACGATGGGTGGTCAGATTTAGTACAGTCTTATGAATTTCAAGGTCATCATTATGAATCTCAACCATCCTTTCATTTTTTGTTTGTCAATGTTTTCTCATGCTTTTTCTCACTTTTTTTGGTCTTTGGTTCTCTGTTTATGATAAAAAAAAGCTTTCTTTCTCACATGCAAAAGCTTTCTTCAATTTTTTTTTGTTTATGTTCTTTGTTTTTTTTTATCAAAGTTGCAAACTTTGATCTTCTCTATCATCCTTTCATGCGTTTTTTCAATTTTTTTTGGTCTTTGGTTGTCTGATTCTTATCAAAGGTAATTTCTTCTTGAATTTGAATTGTCCATTGTTATTGGTTTTGACATTTGTCATATTGGTTACTGCTTATATTTAGATATTGGTTTATTAGACTTTATTGTGTAGGTTGCATTTGAAGAAGAACAGTCTGAAGATCTGTTTGAAGAACAAGCCCACAACACGCCCACGTTGTTGCTTATTGTGTAGGCTGCATTTGAAGATCAATGTGTAGGATCAAAGAACTTTCAGATGTAGGATTGATACAAGGATCAAAGAATTCTGTAATTGTTTAAACACATATTTTTTATACTCTAATGAAAGAAGTCTATATCAATGTAAAATCAATTTCTTTGATTGTGTAAAAAGACATTTTTGTATACTTTAATGAAAGAAATTTATATGAATGTAAAATCAAATTTTGATGTAAACTGTTTAGATTAGATTCAAGGTCATTTCCTTTGTTTTGTGTATAGATATGAATATTTTGAGATTGTTTGAAAACTATTTTCTATTGCATTGTGTTTTGGAAACCACAACATGTTAATAACGTAACATTACATTTAGATATATAAAAATAAAAATATAATGACATTGATTTTCATTCAATATTATTTAAATCATTTTATGAACATTAAATAAATTAGAAGGCCTAAGAATTAATGAATAATAAATAATAGTATTGCAATTATACCAAATAGTAATATGAAAAATATTTCTAAGTATAGATTCCTAACTGAACTTAAGACAAGTTATATAAAATAGTAGTATTGTAGTAATCATTATCTCTTTTGAAGGTTAATAAACTTCATCCAAATTTTATTATATTAATATTATGGTTATTATTATTATATTAAGATTATGATTATTATAGTTATTTTAAGATTATGATTATGATTATGATTATTATTAAATTAAATTATTATTATTATATTGTAATATTAATATTAATAATAATATTTGATAATTAAAATTAAAATTTATACTTATAAGTTGTAGTCTGGGATATCATCTGAAACACCTTTTCAATTTCCCACTTTTGCATTGTCATTTATAGCTTCTAGCTTTCTTCAATTTTGTTTTGTTTTGTTTTTCTTCTATGTTTTTTTTATTCTCTGCCATCCTTTCATTTTTTGTTTGTCAGTATGTTTTCTCATTCTCTTTCTCAATATTTTTTTTGTCTTTGATTCTCTTTTTCTAATAAAAAAAACCTTTCTTTCTGACATGCAAAAACTTTCTTAAATTTTGTTTTTGGTTCTCTGATTTTTTATCAAAGTTGTAAACTTTGATCTTCTCTGTCATCCTTTCATTTTTTGTTTGTCAATATGTTTTCTCATGCTTTTTCTCAATATTTTTTGGTCTTTGGTTCTCTTTTTCGGATAAAAAACCTTTCTTTCTAACATGCAAAAGCTTTCTTAATTTTTTTTTTGTTCTCTGTTCTTTTATCAAAGTTGCAAACTTTGATCTTCTCTGCCATCCTTTCATTTTTTGTTTGTCAATATGTTTTCTCATGCTTTTTCTCAATTTTTTTTGTCTTTGGTTCTCTAATTCTGATCAAAGTTGCAACCTTTGACATGTTTATGAATATGTTTTCACCATTTTTGGTTGCTTATGGTTCTCTGGTTTTTACTTTTTTCACCATTACTATTTTTGAAATTTGTGATTTATTTTCATTTATAATGTGTTCATCTGTTAATTTTATTGTTTATTGTTTCTGTTGAATATTTAAATTCATTGCCAATTCCCTATGTTACTGCTTACATATTTGTTTACCATCTGTTATAGCACCACTTATACCAAATTTTCCAAATTTGGATGACATATTGATAATGGAAACCAAAGGAAAGTTCCAAACGATGAACATATGTTAGACGAGGTGTGTTGTCTTCTATTTTTTTTTTTTTCAGATTACCATTACAGAAAAAAGTAACATGTTTTTTTTTTCTTTTGAAAAGGATCATGGTTTAGTTGATCGTGCTTTTGCAATCAAGTTTGGGTTTGAACTTGGTCCAACTTGGTTTTTGGTGGATAAAGAAGGGCATAAACATATTGTTAAGTATAATATGGACTTGTGTATTCCTGAGATCATTGGAGGATGGTCTCAATTCTGAGAATTTTATGGCCTTTGTGGCAATCATTTTGTATATTTTGATTATGTAGGAAATAACAGTTTTAAGACTACTTTGTTTAAGGGAAAATCTTCTTCTTCAATCGTGAATAAGTTTTATGATCGTATCGAGAGTCGTTGCCCTCTCATTGACTGTCCTTATCTTCATTTCACTATCACACTATCTGGGTCAATCAAGCCATCTGGTAATTTTTTAAATCTTAAGTTTTATTTTACTTGTTATATTACTTGGCTTTTAGGATCTTCCTGTTTCTTTTGCCAATTTCATTCGGAAAAATCAGGCTAAAGTATATTATTCTTCATGGACATAAGAGTGAAGTTAAGTGCAAAATTCTGATATTTGAGAATTTTGTAACATGCATGCATTTTGTGAAGGTGACAAATTGATTTTTGAGGCTAATATTGAGGTACAACCCACAGATTAGAAGGTGTTGTTAGTTATGCGATTAGTGAACAAGTTAGTTTCACAAATATGTTTCAACGAATGACAATGTTACTTTTATTTCATTACAAGTTATGTTTTGTTTCATTATTACATGTTATTTTTTTTATTTTATTTTTCAAGTTTATTTAATTTAACCGTATTAGAAATATTTTAACCGAATAGTGTTCTAATTTGTTCCAGAATTGGAAATTCAAATTTGAATATTTTATAATGCAGTATTGTATAAAGTCCAATTTGAATATATTGCATGTTAGAATTGGAAAGTCCACTTTGAATATTGCATGTCAAACCAATAACCATTCAAATGTTAAGGACATACCAAATATACAAATCCAAAATACAGAGCAAACAAGATCGACAATGTTTGTGAATGTTCTTTTCCTTTCCCAATAGAAATAGCCCCTTCATACAAGGAGAACACATCCTCCATTTTCCCCTGTAATATCAATATCAAATCAACCTAAAATTAAGGCAAATGTAAAAACTGTAATTTGTAAAATTTAATAAAAAAAATAGAAAGTGGATTTTGGAAAATCATGTGGTGCCAATTTGACTGCATTAAATTTGACTACATTTGACATTGTTTCAATGATGTTTGTTTGTATAAAGTTGAATAAGCCTTCTCAAAAAATACTTACACAAGCCAACTTACCAATATGTGTTCTTAATGTTGTACTTAAATAAAAATCCAAAATAAATTAAATTCCAAAATTATTCAAAATCCTAAATATATACTTACCTAAATTATTTAATGTCATACGTAAATAAAATTTGAAATAAATGAAATTCATAAATTATTCAAAATCTTAATTAAATACAAATCTAAATTATTTAATGTCTTACTTAAATAAAAATTTGTGATAAATAAAATTTCTAAATTATTCCAACTTCTAAATAAATATAAATCCTAAATTGTTAAATTTTCTACTTAAGTAAAAATGTGAAATAAAGAAAATTTCTAAATTACTCAAAATCCAAAATAAATACAAATTATAACTTATTTTATGTAATACACTTAAATAAAAATCTCAAACAAATAAAAATTTCTAAGTTTTTAAAAATCTTAAATTATTTTATGTCCTGCATAAATAAAAATTTAAAATAAATAAAATTTATAAGTTTTTCAAAATCCTAAATTAATATGAATCCAGAAAAGCTTTATGACATTCTTAAATTATTAATTTTAACAAAAATCTAAAATTAATAAAATTTCCAAGTTTTTCAAAATCCTAAATTATTGTATTTCCTACTTAAATAATAATATAAAATAATTAAAATTTATAAAATTTTGAAAATCATAAATAAATTCAAAAGCTAAATTATTTATTGGTTTACTTAAATAAAAATATGAAATAAATTAAATTTCTAAATTATTTAAAATTGCTAAAAATATGAAACCCTATATATTTAATATCATGCTTAAATACAATTGTTAAATTATTCAAAATATTAAAATATATACAAATTTAAAATATTTAATGTCATGTTTAAATAAAATATGAAATAAATAAATAAATAAATAAACTTGGAGCGGGATGGTAGGATTTTAGTTATTCTTAAACAATTTATTTATTTGCGTGTATTATTTATGTTTATGCATTGTTTATATTAATTGTAGTATGTTTATTTTTTTTTAATTCTTCGTATATGGTGATGTTTATTAATATTTGTTTGTAATTTTATTTATTTGTTTTCTTATTTAGGTACATTTATATATATATATTATTAGTTTTGTTATTTGTTTTCATATGCTGATATTTATTTCTTATATATTAATATTTGTTTTGTAATTTTTTTTATTTACATTTATTAATTTATATATATATATATAATTACATAAATTATATTTTTATACAAAATAGTGAAAGAAAATGTGATAAATAAATCAACAAAACTTGGAGCGGAATGAAAGAATTTATGTTTGTTAAATGACTTTAAAGTAGGTGATAAACTTGTTTTTGAAAGAGAGGTTAACATACAAAATAATGAAATTTAAGTTATTCACCTTTTATAATGAATAATCTTTTTACCTAATTGTTTAAGGTTTCTTACTTTCCACAAAAATTTGTGTCAGTTTGTTAATACTTGAATAATTTATTTATTTATGTGTATTATTTATGTTTATGCATTGTTTAAATTAATTTTAGTATGTTTAGTTTTTATTTATTTCCATATGCTGATGTTTATTTCTTATATATTAATATTTGTTTTGTAATTTATTTATTTTCTTATTTACATTTATATTTATATATATATAATTATATAAATTATATTTTTATACAAAATAGTAATGAATCAACAAAACTTAGAGCGGGATGAAAGAATTTTTATATGTTAAATGACTTCAAAGAAAGTGATAAGATTGATTTTGAAACAGAGGTTAACATAGAAAATAATGAAATTTGAGTGATTCGAAATGAATCATTTTTTTTACATAATTGTTTATTGTTACTTACTTTCCTCAAAATTTGGGTCAATTTGTCTATATTTGAAAAATTTAATTATTTATGTTTATGTATTGTTTATATTAATTTTAGTATATTTAGTTTTGTTATTTGTTCGCATATGCTGATATTTATTTCTTATATATTAATATTTGTTTGTAATTTTTTTTTATTTACATTTACATTTAGTAATTTGTATATATATAATTATATAAATTATATTTTTATACAAAATAGTGAAAAAAACGTGACAAATAAATCAAAAGTTTTTGGAGCGGAATGAAAGAATTTATGTATGTTAAATGACTTCAAAGAAGACGATAAAATTGTTTTTGAAAGAGAGGTTAACATACAAAGTTATGAAATTCGAGTTATTCACCTTTTAAAATGAATTATGAATTAGTTTTTTTAAATAATTGTTTATCGTTTCTTACTTTCCTCAAAATTTGTCTAAGTTGGTTGATACTTGAACAATTTATTTATTTACGTGTATTATTTATGTTTATGCATTATTTATATTAATTTTAATATGTTTAGTTTTTTATTTATTTGCATATGCTGCTGATGTTTATTTCTTATATATTAATATTTGTTCTGTAAATTTTTTATTTTTTGATATATATAATTGTATAAATTATATTTTTATACAAAATAGTGAAAGAAAACACGCTAAATAAATCAACAAAACTTACAATGGGATGAAATAATTTTTTGTATGTTACTTTGCTCAAAATTTGTGTCAATTTGTGTATATTTCAATAATTTATTTATTTACGTGTACTATTTATTTTTATGCATTATTTATAGTAATTTTAGTATTTTTTTTTATTTCTTTGTATATGTCATATGTTTATTTCTTATATGTAAATTTGGTCCCAATATTTTTTAAAATATTCAATTTTATCACAACACATGTAATTCAATATGCATTTAGAGTAAACATTGAGGTGAATTATTTTATTTATTTTCTTATTTACATTTATTTATATTTTCCTCAAAATTGGTATCAGTTTGTTGATTGTTAAACAATTTATTTATTTACGTGTATTATTTATGTTTATGCATTCTTTATATTAATTTTAATATGTTTAGTTAGTTTATTTATTCGCATATGTCAGTTTATTTCTTATATATTAATACTTGCTTTGTAATTTTTTATTTATTTTCATATTTAAATTTAAATTATATATATATATATATATTTATATAATTATATCAATTATATTTTTATACAAAATAGTGAAATAAAACGCGTCAAATAAATCAACAAAACTTGGAACGGATAGAAGAATTTATGTATCTTAAATGACTTCAAAGGAAGTGATAATATTCTTTTTTGAAGCAAGATTAACATACCAAATAATGAATTCACCTTTTAGGATGAATCATTTTTTTATATATATGTTTATTATTACTTACTTTCCTTACAATTTGTGTCAGTTTTTTATACTTCAACAATTTATTTATTTACGCATATTATTTATGTTTATGCATTGTTTATTAATTTTAGTATGTTTAGTTTTATTATTTATTCGTATATACTTATGTTTATTTTTTATATATTAATATTTATTTTATATTAACTATTTTTGTCAATTATATTGCTTTACTTCTCTTATTTATTGTTATTTATTGGAAGTTTTTTTTTCCAATAACTTTATGTAATAGTTATTGAATTAAAATAGTTAATCAATTGTTTATTTTTAATTTGTTGATTAACTAAACTTTAAAGTAAAAATAAAACATACACATATTACTATATATATATATATATTAATTTTATATTTTATATTTATAATAGTTTAAATCTTACGTAAATTCTTTTTTTATCTAATTTTTTCTTTTACTTTTTATTTTTTTACTTTTTATTATATTTAAATTTGAATTTTTATTTATTGTAAATATACTTACAGGAATATTGTTGAAATTCTGTAATTTATTTAATTTATTAATATTATAATAAATGTATTATTATAACTTTTGTTATTATTATTTTTTCTTTTCTTATAAAATATTACAAAATCTGAAATTTTTTATTTCCTACTTAAATAAAAATATAAAAAAATAAAATTTCAAATATTTTCAAAATCATAAATAATTAAAATCCAAACATTTGTAATATAATTTTTAAATAAAAATCGAAAATCAATAAAATTCTTAAATTATTTAAAGTTCTAAATATATCCATATCCTAAATTATTTAATGTCATTCTTCGATAAAAATAAAAAATTAATAAAATTTCTAAATTTTCTAAATTCCTAAACAAATACAAATCTTAAATTATTTTATTTCCTACTTAAATAATAATCTAAAAGAAATAATTTTTTAATTTTTTTAAAATCTTAAATAAATACAAAATATAAATTATTTATATTTTAAATAAAAATTCAAAATAAATTAAATTTCAAAGTATTCAAAATCCTAAATAAATACATATTACAGATTATTTAATGTAATATGTAAATAAAAATTTGAAATAAATGAAATCCATAAATTATTCAAAATCTTAAATAAATACAAATCTAAATTATTTAATGTCATACTTAAATAAAAATTTGTAATGAATAAAATTTCTAAATTATTCAAACTTCTAAATAAATACAAATCTTAAATTATTGAATCTTCTACTTAAATAAAAATCTGAAATAAATAAAATTTCTAAATTATTCAAAAAGTTGCTTAAAAAATGAAGTCCTGAATATTTAATGTCATACGTAATTAAAATTGCTAAATTATTCAAAATCTTAAATAAATACAAACTTAAAATATTTAATGTCCTATTTAAATAAAATCTTAAATACATAAATCAAACAAACTTGGAGCGAGATGAAATAATTTTGGTTATTCTTGAACAATTTATTTATTTACGTGTTTTATTTATGTTTATGTATTATTTATATTAATTTTAGTATGTTTAGTTTTATTTTTAATTATTTGTATATGGTAATGTTTATTTCTTATGTATTACTATTTGCTTTGTAATTTTATTTATTTATTTTCTTATTTACATGTAAATTTTCTTATTTTATATATAATATCTTTATATAAAATAGTAAAAGAAAACACGCTAAATAAATCAACAAAACTTGGAGCATGATTGAATAATTTATATATGTTAAATGATTTCAAAGAAGGTGATAAAATTGTTTTTGAAGGAGATGTTAACAAACCTAATAATGAAATTTGAGTGATTCGAGATGAATCATTTTTTTAAAATAATTTTTTATTGTTATTTACTTTCCTCAAAAATTGATTTATTCTAATAAATAGTTGTGCATAATATATTTAATTTATTAATATTGTAATAAATGAAATATTATAATTTTTTTATTGCTCATTAATTTATTTATAAATAATAATTATTTCTATATTATTATTATTAGCTATCATTAATTACTATTTATTTATTTTTATTAGTTCTTTATTATTTATAAATAAATATCAAGAACAATGGAGCAAACAAACCGATAAAGAGATGAAAAGATTATATATATATATATATACATATATATATATACATACATATATATATACATATATATATATATACATATATATATATATATATAAAATTAAGTCCATAAGAGATCATGTATATTATTGACTATCTGGTTCGAAAGACTAATATTAATTTGAACTCAAAGATTAATATTTGTCACAATATTATACTTGTCTAACAATCTATCCATTTTGATATATATTTCATCTAATAATCTTTTATGAGAGTGTGATTTGAGTATCAATGATTCTTAACCTTTAACTTAATGTTAGAAATTTCTATTGGATGTCTCCACATGATACATTTGTTTATTGTACTTAGTGTATCATTAGAACTTGAATATCTTATCAAATCTCCAACCTTAATACTTAAACCACACCTCATTGTCTCAATAATATCTTGTTACAACCTACGTCCATATATAAACTCATCACAATAATACCACTTTGGTTATTACTCACAACAACTTTAATAAAATATTAAATTCCTCAATCAAACTCTACAACTTTACCAAATTTTTTTCCATAACATACATCATAACTATAAAGAACATATCATTAACATACCATACCATAACATTAAAGGTATGTCACTTAAGTAACACTACCTTCCTTCCTTGAGCAATCCATTTTCACTAAATAGGGCTTAAGAGCACCTCTTAAATGACCAACCACATTACTTAAGACAACTAACACCACTTGAATGATACTAGCTCCAAAGGAAGGAGAATTAGTTTCACAACTTTCTTGTTTGAATATTCTCTTGTCACTTAAGCAACCAACTCTAGCAAAAAGAGAATCAACATTTACTCTCACTCGTTCAAGTGTCACTTTATTGCTTGAATGACATAATTTCGTACACAAGTCAACAAGTTTCACAATATTACCCTAAAGACTAACTCTTAATCGTTTGAGGACCATTTGTCACTTAAGCAGTGATAACTCTAGAGAATAAGGAATGATTTCATCAGCTCTCTTGCTCAAGTCAAAAGCCAAAACTCGAGCGAGGAGAATTGTCGCTTAAGTGACAAAGCTTAATACATGCGATGATGGTAACTGCTTAAGTATTATACCAACAATAACTCAACACTTAAATGAGATTTGCAGACAAGAATAAACTAAAAAATCTCACAAACAACTTCCTAAACAAATTCAATCATTTCTATTTATCCTAACATGTATTCTAATTCAAATAGAATATGTAAGTACAATGAAAATCTCAAAATTTTCAACCAACCAAAAATATCTACGAACTCTCAAATTCACCAAAATCAAAAGAGTTCAACAAATATAATTTAATTCAAAATGGATCACTGTAAATTCAACAACTCCAACTAAGACAAAAAAAGTGAGAAAACCTCATAAACTTTAGAAATCTTAAGTTACACCACCTAAGCAAACAAAATAGTTATCAAGACCAATAAACAAAATTCTCAACTGGTACATATAGAATCAAAGAAAAAAAAAGACAAAATATTTAGGTTAGAATTGAATAGGATTGGTGTAGTTGAGACCAACAATTAACAAGAAAAAATTATCAAAAACAAATAAAGAATAGCTTTTATAGAAAAATAAAAAATAATATAGATTTTTTTAAAACAAAAGTGAATTTTAAAAATAAATAATAAAATTGAATCTATATACTCAAACATACAAATGTAGTTGTAATCTTTAGTTTTTTTAAACTGTCTCTATTACCGTCAATGAAGATGAATATTCTTTGTCTGATGTGGTGCATCAAATGAAGTGCACGTAATCACAATGGAGAAAGGAACCCTAATTGCAAATGAAAAAGAGACAATGACTCAAGCGTAAAAGAGAGAAAAGCGAAAAAAAGAAAATACAAAAGAAATTCTTATTTACTTATGTATTAGAGAGTAAAATACATGGTGTATATATAAGAAAAAGACTAAGACCTAGCTGAAACAGAAAAGGAAAGTTTGGCCAAACAAACAAAGCCCAATAACTTTAAATAGAAAAACTAAGTATGTTAACACCCCCTCCCCTCTCAAACTGGGGAGTAGATATTCGTCAGGCCCAGCTTGGATTTGAGAGTAGAGAATTGTGCGGAAGCAAGGGGCTTGGTGAGTATGTCAGCAACTTGCATGGCAAAAGTAATGGGCAGCAGTTTGAGGAGAACATAGTTAAGTTTTTCATGAACTAGGTGGCAATCAATTTCGATGTGCTTGGTGCGTTCATGAAAGATTATTAGACGCTATTTGAAGGGCAGATTTGTTGTCAAAGTACAGGGTTGCAGGCTGGGAGAGAGGAAGACGCAAATCATGAAGGAGGTAAGACAACCATTGTAGCTCACATGTGGTGGTGGCAAGGGCTCTATGCTCGGCTTCGGAGGAGCTGCGGGAGATAGTTGGTTGCTTCTTTGATTTCCATGATATTAGGAAGTCTCCTAAGTAGATGGAATATCCAGTGATAGATTTGCGTGTGGTAGGACATGTTGCCCAGTCAGAGTCACTAAAACCACAGAGGTTAAGTGAGCTAGTATGAGAAAAATATAGTCCTTCACCAGGGGTGCCCTTGAGGTAACGCAAAAGATGTGAGACATCTTGTTGATGATGAGTTGTGGGTGCAGATATGAATTGGCTTAAATTGTGGACAACGGAGGCGATGTCTAGTCGTGTGTTGGTTATGTAGATTAGACGTCCAAGGAGTCTTCTGTATTGGGAAGTGGCATCAGCATCAAGAGGGGAGCCTTGGTCGGGAGAGAGACGGGAGGTGAGTCATAGGAGTGGCCATAGGTGCAGAGTCAAGCATGCTAGTTTCGTGAAGAAGATCAAGAGTATACTTGCGTTGACTTAAATGAAGACCAGAACTGTTGCGAGCAATTTCCAGTCCCAAAAAGTAAGTGAGATATCCTAAATTTTTTATCTTTAAGTGATGGTGAAGGGATGCAGTAATTGTATTGATTTCCTCTGTGTCATCACCAGTTAAGACCAAATCATCAACTTAAACAAGAATAACAGTGAGTTTACCATTATTATATTTAAGAAAAAGAGAGTGATCAACAACAGAAATAGAGTAATTATTTGATAAAAGAAAAGTAGAAAGTTTGACGTACCATTGGCGACTAGCTTGACGAAGGCCATACAAAGACCGTTGAAGCTTGCAGACATGCTGGGGAGAAGGAAGAGAGAGGCCAGGTGGAGGGATGGGGGGGAGGGGGGGTCATGTATACCTCTTCATGGCGATCACCATGAAAAAAGGCATTATTGACATCAAGTTGTTTTAAAATCCAATTTTTTGGTAGTGGCAACAGCAAGGAGAAGGCGGAGGGTAGTGAGTTTAGCAACAGGTGCAAAAGTGTCTAAGAAATAAAGTCCTTCAAATTGGGTGAACCCTTTGGCAACAACTCTAGCTTTGTGGCGCTCAACAATGCCATCAAAATGGTATTTGATTTTATATACCCATTTACAACCAATAGTTTTCTTTCCTGAAGGGAGAGGGGTCAGTTGCCAAATATTGTTAGCAGCAAGAGCTTGAAGCTCATCTTGCATGCAAGAAGCATGTTTGGAGGCTTCGTTATAAGAATTGATAGAGGAAATAATATTTCTAAAATTGGAAGGTAGGGAATTGTAAGACAAGTAATTATGAATAGGATATCTACTACTTACAGTGTTGGTTGTAGTTTGGAAATCGACAAGATAGGCAGGTTGTCGGTGAGGACGAGCTTATCTTCTTGGAAATTGGGATCAGGTGCTTCCTGGAGGTGCAAGCGGTGATAATGCTGGTGGAGAGGCAATGTTGGATGCAGGAGCAGAGACACTAATTGTTGGAAGATCAAAGGATAATGAGGTTGGTGGAGGGACAATATTAGGTGCAAGAGTAGACGCACATGATTCGGTAGGAGGTGCAATATCAGAAAAAAAAAATCAAAAAAAATTATATGTGTTAGAAATAGGGAGAGATAAAATGTAGGGGTCCCTAGGCAAGTCACTGTCCAATTTATATGGAAAATGGTTTTCATGAAAGACTACATGTCTTGATATCTCTATGCTATGAAACTTTAAATTTAAGATAATATAACCTTTTGTAATTTGCGAGAAGCCAAGAAAAATACCTTTGATAGATCTATCATCTAATTTTTTCCTATGTGCAATAATGGTACTAGCATAATAGAGACAACCAAACACTTTTAAAAAAGAAATGTCATACGGTTTTCCAAACAACTTTTCATGAGGAGTGATGTTATTAAGTAATGGAGTAGTGTTAGAATATATGGCCTTAAACGAGATGGGGGTGAATTGTTTAAGAAAGATTTTCGTAAACTTTTAAGTCTAGAATGAAAATACTTCAATAAAACCTTGATTAAGAATTCAGTTTTTCAAAACATAAAGCAAAAGCACAACACTGGAAAAACAATCGGTTGTTTTACCGAAACAATCGGTTGTTTATACCAGTTATCAAATGACAAAACTGAATTTAAAGAGATAGGGATAGAGAGATTGTACACAGTTGTTTATACTGGTTCACTCCAAATCCAGAGCTACATTCAGTCTTCTCAGAACCCTGAGGAAATCCACTAAGCAACCACACCTTGATCACTTACACAACAACCAAGAGAATGACCTTGAACACCTCAAGAAACACACTCTCATTGGTCAACACACCTACACCAAGATTGTTGATCTTGATCCCCTCAAGAACACACAACCAATCTTAGCAAACACAGAAACGAAACTTGTCTTTACAGAGAATACAAGGATTACACTTGTTACAGAAGATAATCTGAAATCAATACAAGCAGAATCCTATTCCACAACTTTGATCAATCACACACTCTTAGCACTCTCAGCTCTTTGAAAAACTCAAAAACTCTTAGCAAAAACTTGTCAAAGATTAATTGTGTAATCTGTTTTTCTGAATTTATTCAAAGATGTAGTTTGTTATCAAATCTTAACAAACTCTTAAATTGCATTAAAAGATTGGTCAAAGCATTTAATGACTAGAGCGTAAGCAGTTAAATCATTTAAAGCTCAGTCAAATAGAAAACATATTTTCTGTTATGGTCCCAAAACAAACAATCGGTTGTTTTGGTACTTAACAGTTCAACCATTTTAAAAACAGTTTTCAATCTTTTTCTCAAAACACCTAAGTATAAACAATCGGTTGTTTCGACAAAACAATCGGTTGTTTTAACTTAGTTTGAAAACATTTAACTTTCACAAAGATTGAGATGCTTATGCTTTAGATTTAATCAAAGGGTGGATTACAAAACTCAAACTACCCCAGAACTAAGTTAAACCAGCACAGCAACACCAAGCACAGCAGAGGCTTCAACATCCTTCAAAGGATTTGGATTCTTCAAAGCTTGAACACCACTTGGTTCAACAGGAATAACATTTATTAAGAAAACAACATGATTTACAACAAATTCCCAAAAAATAGGAGGAAGATTTTCTTGAAAAAGTAAAGTATGGTTTACATTTAGTATGTCTTGATGTTTACGTTCTACAATATCATTTTGTTGTGTTTCAACACAAGATTTTTGATGAATAATTCCCTTTGAAGCATAAAAAATTGACATAGAAAACTCAACACCATTGTCAGTACGAATCGTTTTGATATTAATTTTGAAATGATTTTGAACGAAAACAGCGAAGTTAATGATGTGTTGACGCACTTCAGATTTGTTATGCAGCAAAATAACCCAAGTATAACGCGAGTAATCATCAACAATAGTAAAGAAATAACGAAAACATTGCATAGAAATTATGGAACAACGTCCCCAAATATCAAACTGTACAAGATAAAAAATAACAGAGGTAACAGTATTACTTAAAGTGAAAGGAAGTTTTCTTTGTTTTGCACGACTACAAGTGTCACATACATGTTTTGCTTAAGACAAGTAAAGGGTGTCCCAGTTTATAGTGCCACAGCGTTTTGTCCGTGATATTACAATTAATAAAAGGAGCAAAACAATGCGATTTAGAACGACTAGAAGCAGGCAAGGTAGTGACAAGGTACAAGCCACCAATGGCTTTAACTGTATAATGCAGTGGGTTGAAGTGAAAGTTAAAGTGCATTTAAAAACAATTATTAAGTTTAATTGAAAATGAGGCACATATAACACATCGGACAAATAAAACTTATCAGAAAAATGTACTAAACCAGAATATGTGGTATAAACAGTTTGGTCATTTGGGAGACTAATTAAGACATGTTTAATTTTAGTGCAAGTAATTTAAATGCTCAAATTGTGGCAAACATGATTCAAGACACCAGAATCAATAATCCAATATTCTTTTATAGCAGATAGTGAAGAGAGAAACTTACTTGTTGAAGATTGCTCAGTATTGGGGATTTCATCCACAGAGAAGGTGCCGACTTGATTAATTTGAGTGTGAGGGGCAGGATCCTCAAGGTTTTGCTGACGCAAGGAATTGGCACTGTTGTGATGTAAGTTGAATCCCCTTTACATCATGCTCTTTAGGAAAAAACTCAAAAAAAGTGTCAGTAGTAATCATATTATTGGCTTAGGATGTCTAATTGGTGACTTTGTAGCCAGGAGGGAACCCATGTTTTTTATAACAGGTGTCGACAGTGTGGCCAAGACGATTACAAAAAGTGTAGACTTTTCTAGTAGAAGAAAACTTTGAGGTTTTAATATTAACAGAAGGAAAACCCACTTTGCGAAAACAAACCGCCTCGGTATGATTGTATTTACCACATAAATTGCATGTAATAGTGTGAATACTATTAAGACTATGAAGACCAGGATTTTCATTAGACATTGCCTAAGATTTTGAAACCCAATCAAGATTTTGAAAGAGAACAAAAAAGATAACCAAGAATAGCAAAGGGGGAAATAAAGATCAGAGAGAAGCGCAGCAAAGCTCTTCGATGAAGAGCTCTGATACCATATTACAATTAATGAAGATGAATATTCCTTGTCTGGTGTGGTGCATCAAATGGAACGCACGTAATCACAATGGAGAAAAAGAGACAATGACTCAAGCGTAAAAAAGAGAAAAGTAGAGAAAAGAAAATACAAAAGAAATTTTTATTTACTTGTGTATTAGAAAGTAAAATACATGGTGTATATATAAGAAAAAGACTAAGACCGAACTGAAACATAAAAGAAAAGTTGGACCAAACAAATAAAACTCATAACTTAAAAAAGAAAAACTAAATAGGTTAAGAGTCCTATAAACCATAAAAAACTGGATTCATCTCTCCCCTAAGAAGAAGAAGATCCATCTCTTATTAATATTTTTTAGAATATATAATTTTCTTATTTTTTTTCCTACTTTATCTTTTTCTTCTCAATTTTACTTGTCACTGTTGCAGGTTTTTGTCATTGTGGAAAGAGTTGTACAGGTGCACCCAAATTGGATGGTGCCTCTTGAATTCAACACTTCAATTAGATTGCATACCAGGGTGTGTTGGCCTGAAGTGTTGAAGTTGAGGTGGAGGAGGCATTGCAGGAGGTAAGATTGTTTGACCGGGCTGTTGCTGATGCCAGGTTGGTCGTCCAGGCATTGGCATAGGCTGGAATCAAACCAGAAGTCAAGCTTGTTACAAATGTTACCAACATAAGACCCCTTGAGAGACTTAATAAACATGTCAGCCATTTGGTTGCGTGAAACAAAATAAGAACGCTTCCTACTAGCTTCAACTTTTAGAAGGGGCATTACAGCGTTTGAATATCAATACTTGGGGTCTTCTTTGGTAAAAAACAGAAGGCTCTATCGGCTTCGCATAGAAGCGTTCATGCTTGTGGTCACGGCAATCCTGTTGAAGACAGACCAGAAGATCTCCCAAATTTATATTTGAGGAAGAACTACCACATCACCAAAAATGATCAATGGGGTTCCTACCTATATTATTGTAATAATGTGTTTAAAGTAATCTTCAATAGTGTATGATGTATTTCAAATTGTTTGATGTTCTTTTACTCTAAAATCAATCAAGCAAATAACATATAAATATTTTATGAATTATTGAAATATATGACGGGTAAAATGATTTGATATATAATTAAAATGTATTAAAATACAGTGAATATGAAACACTTAGATGACCATTGAACAGTGAAAAAGAAGGCTCATTCTTTCTGTACCCACCAAATGTCTTCATATTTTTTTCATACACCCCATCAAATTCGAAAAAGACTATGAAGTTCAGACACTTCTCTTAAATAGCGTATCCATGTAGGATACATGTAACGGATACGACACTCGTAGGACACTTATCGATTAATTATTCAATTAAAAAAAATATTTGTTGAATTTCTGACAATTCTAACACGAGTCTAACACAATTTTAAAAAGGAAAAATACATTAATTTTCTAAAAACTCAAACTTATTGTATCAATTTTTGTTATGATTATAAAAAAATAATGAACAAATTCTTTCGATCCAGCCATAAAAGACATCTTTCTGCTAAAAAAACTGAAACATAGTTAATGCACATAAGTCTTTATTGTCAATTTATATAATTCATAATTATATAATATATAGATTTGTGTCCCTATGTCCTACATTTTAGAGATTATATCTCTTATCCCGTGTCCTACATTTTAGAGATTATATCTCTTATCCCCGTGTCCTACATTTTAGAGATTATACATATCTTTGTGTCTGTGTCCGTGTTGTATCAACGTCCGTGTCTGTGTGTACTACATAGTTTTACTCTCTTTTTTTAAATTATTTCATGAAATATATTCTAAAAAACGTTTTTCATAACAGAGTTTCCAAAAAAACATTTTTTTAACAAAATTTCTCAAAAACATTTTCCAGAATAGAATTTTAAAAAATATTTTTAAAATAAACTTTCTATAACGTATATTACATTTTAGAATGCGTTTTTCCAGAATAAATTTTGCTATATTATAAAAAGTTTCCAAAATAAGAACGAATCAGATGGAGTATTTGTTCATATCACCTAATTGATGAAGCGCTGGAATTCACCTCCATAAATTTTTCATACATTTAAAAATGTCCCTGTAATATTCTGGATTATGTAATTTGGAAGTCTTTTTCAAATTCGTAATTCACTTTCGAATTACATAATCTAGAAGTCTTTTTTCAGATGCATGATTAGTTTCTGGATTACATAATCCGGAAGTCATTTTAGTTTCCAGATCATGTAATCCGAAAATCTTTTTTCAAATGCGTGTCTGGATTACCTAATCCAAAAACTACTTTATGGGAGTGACACAAGAAGGATAAAAAGGTATTTTCACGTTTTGTATGGGGTGATAGAAGAACCTATGGAGGTGCAGGAAGAAATAGTCCTGGAAGAAACATTGAACAGGAAGAGGTTGAGAGATGATGGGCCTAAACGTAGCCCAATAAGATGTGAAGTAGCAAACACGGCAATGCTTTGATGTCTCACTGGACTCAACTTGGAAAAAGAAGTCAATTGGACCTAACTTTTGGGACAGGTAGGGACCACATAGTTTAGACCATAAACTAGACTAGGATAGAATTAAAAATTAAAATAATAACAAAACTTTAAATGTATTTTTAATCATAATTCACTAAAATACACAAATGGTAGTTTATAAAAAAAATTATAAAGTGAGATGATTTAGATAGAGAGAAAGAGTAAAAATGAAAAAATGTTAAAATAAATTTTCTTTCTTTAGTTATAGTTAGAAAAGTATAAAACAAGTGTTATTTTTCGAGTAATATTTTTCAAAATGAGTTGAGGTAATACCAGCTAGTTTCAACTTCCAAAGGTGTTAGTCAAATTTGTGGAGCTTACACTTTGAAGGATGTTTCCTTCAATAATGCAACGGTGGAGGAGACTAAAACTTCCATATCATTGACTCTAACTATTGAGAAAAATGGTTCATCATACCCATGTGCTTATAGAGATATATGTAATGAAGCAGATACATTATTTGATATATATAAGATAGATAGATATGATTTAGCAATTGTTTTTATATAAAATACGTTAACCTTCACTGAAAAAAATAACTTTAAAATAATATTTTTTTTTCTTGAAAGGTGGAAAGATTCTAGATCACTTAACATTTTGAATCTAAATTTTGAGTAGTGATCAAATCCAAACGAAGCTGATACAAAAAATTCATAAACGATCAAATTTGTTATAAAAACAACCCCGTTCTATAAATATTCCTTTCTTTTTGCTAACCCTTTTGCTCAATATGAATGAAACAAAACAAAGCATAACAAGCAAACACAGTTTAGAATAATATGATAAGGGTTATTATTATGTGATTCTAGCAAGGCATTATATTTTTATTTGCAACTATATACAATACAACTATGAGCAAGCATTGCTCTATGTTCATGAAAACAAGAGCAGATAACATGACTAAAAGTATTTAACATTAAACAGAAAAAGTGTCATTAGATGAAATAGATGTACTAGTATGTATCAATGAAGCCTCAAAAATTGGTTTATCCAACAGAATGTTCAGTTCAGGTTGCAGCCTCAAGCAACACCACCCCTGATGGCTTGTTCACTGCTACTGTGGTTGCTGCTGGAGGAAGGAATTTCTCAATGTCCTTTGCTCCAGTTTGAGCAAACTCTTTGACAAGACGGTTCATATATCCAGCTAAAGAAAGCTTGAATTCCTGTGAGCAGCTTCTGTCTCCCTCATCAACATCCTGGACCCCTCCTTTGGCCAAACACCCAACTTGAGCACCTTCCATGTATGCCTTACATGCCACCAGAATATCACTAGCTCTGCTGCAGAAGTGCCCCTTAACAAAATCCTCAAAATTCTGAAACCAAATATAATAACATTGAGCATTTAAGTTTTGATGCCCAAAATACAGAAAAATAAAAACATGTTTGAGAGAATAATAATTTAAATTGTGTTACAGCTCTTGCCCTATTCTTCATTCAAATCAATATGTTGACAGGACAAAGGATGCATCCTTATTGATGACTTACAATGATAGTTAAACTCAACAAACTTCAAAATCACAAATATGTTGAAAAGCCTAAATAGAACAATGTATGAAGATACTAGTGCCTCTCAGGGGAAGGGCATATTGTCTATCCCCCGAGATCAGCCCTATTTGAGCCCCTAGGTTCAGGATTTGTTTGCTATAGGGATTGATGAAAAACTCATCCAAAAGCACGATTTATTAGTATTTCCCTTTTAACATGGGATACCCCTAGTTGAGATACAGGAACGAATCTCTCGAAATACAGAAATCTATTCAAGACACTAATCTCTCACAAAGCACATTTTGGTACAGGGCCTTGTGTTGTGGACAAAGGGTTAAACAAATACCTTAATTATTTACAGAGATGAAAAGCCATGCATGATTTATCCTTTTAATAACCTTAGAAGACACTAAATGAAGCCTAGGCACAATTCTTACATGGTCTATAACATGGTACAATTCTTTTTCTCATTTTCCACTAGTATGCGTAGGCATTGCTTCTTTAATTTCCCCCCAACCCTTCCTTCATCCCTCCCCAGAAAAATAAAAGGTAAAATGGGCACTAGAAATGAACACGGCAAAGCAACCTTGCTAGATATTTAAAAAAATTGAACCATGATTCGAAATCAAACCTTTGGAGGCCTTCGTATCATATACATCATTGTCCTCAATGATAGAATGAATGTGTCCTCGTTATACTTAAAGGAAAGCTTTTCACCTCTTGCTGAACCACTCATGTGTGCATATCCAGGTTCATTAAAGTAAGGCTTTGTATTCAGAATTAGACCCTGTATGGAGACCAGAACCTGTAGAATCGTTGAAACGCCTGGAAGCCACTTCTCATTTTTGTTGCCATTCCAGGTGTTCAGCAGACTAAGGCATACCTTGCCACAGTTATACAAATTTGGGTTGAGCCGCAGACCTCCAGAGTGGTAATGCACTTGCTGCAATGAAAAATGCCCCTTGTGTCACACTCAATATAATAAGAATGAACGATAAAATATCACCAGTCAGATACATTATTACCAACCACATACCGGCGGTACACTGGGATAGCCACAGGGAAATAAAACATCAAAAAAGAATAGGCCATCATGATATGGAGTCCCTTCAGCTCCAATAATCACAGCCCTCAGAAGATCCATGTTTGACTCATAAACTCTGACAAATATTGAATCTGAAGGGGACAAACCGAAGAGATAAAGAAGTAAGAGATCCAGCATAATGCCATTGGCAGGTTGCACACTACGGTATTCAGATCACTTTACACTTATTTCTATATTTAACTACCAATTTCAGAACAAGTATCTGGAAAGTTCTAAGAAAAAGGTTAATAAGCACTATTCTATAAGAGTAAATCATATATTAGCCATGAAAATGCTCATTGAATAATAATGATAAAAAATAATTAAAGACTAAATTGGATAAGCCAAGGAAAATAGTACAGCAATTTTGAAGCAGGAACACTGAAACAAACTCACCTGGCAAATCCTTCTGCAAAATCTTCCACTCTTCCTGGATTTTTTTAGCCCAATCCTTCGGAGGCTGTTCAAGCAATATGTTCAATCTAAACCCAAATAATTAAGAACAAAACTGAAACAAAGAGCACTTCAAAAGTTTACCTGCTTCATTGAAGAACTGTTGCGCACAAAGTAATGATCTGAAGTGTCCTCAACAGTGTCAAATTGTTTAAAACTTTGAAATTTGTTCATGATTTCATCTCTGGCTTCATCCGAGATTGTAACAATAGGCCCATCCACTGCCTTTCCATTAAATCCATCTCCAGCAGATTCGTGAACCCAGTTATCAAATCCATGCTCAGTTTGGGCAACAACAGGATCAAATGGATAATAAATATTATTAGAAAATTTATTATGAGTAGCAAATGGTTTAGCATTTTGAGGAATCTTCCACCAAGATTTTACTGGATCTGTTCCCCAAGTATTCAATGATCCATTGTGTCCAATGAAATTTGAATGGGAGGAAACACTACTACCATCTGCCATCATAGCAGTTTTAAATTGCCCCCCATATGGTGGCTGACCTGCATGTGGTAGCTTCACAGACTCCAAAGGGTCAAATAAACTAAGGTATGTTGAAGAAGGCTTCTTTTTGCTATGGAAAGTCCCTGAAAACCAGTGAGACTTAGATGATTCTACTCCTACTGAAGCATTTGAAGTACGTCCTCTGAGTTTTGAAGTAGCTGATTTCTTCTTAGAAGGGGCAGATTGAGAAAATGATTGACGAGAAGACAACTCTATTCCAGAGGGGTAATCAACATCACCCATAGAAGATGCTTGAACTTTAGAGTTAGTTGGATCTAATGACACAGAAGGCTGGGAAGAGGGTGTCATGGGACTTAATCCAGCATTCGATTGCATATGATGCCAAGGATAAAACATACTATTTCCAGTCTTCTTAAAACCTACATCATATCCTGGTGGCAACCAATTAAATGGTGCTTCAATTCCAGGTGGTATATCCACATTATCAAAATGTTTCTGTAATAATGCATACTCGTCTACATCCATATAGTCTTCCGACAAAATATCAAAGCAGTCATCGTCATCATATGATAGATCAGAACCATGACCATCAACATTGATTATATTATTTGACACTGAAGGGAGATTGCTAGAAGATGCAATCCCGCTAACAGATCCAAAATTTTCTGCATCAGGCACCGAGAAAGGATAACCAGACATATTCTGAAAAGAATTTAAAGTAAAATGTTAGAATCGTCTTCATGTTGGAAAAAAATGCAATAAATAACAAAAACAAATTTTATACAAACCACAACTTGGAGAGCATCATGAACAGCATCAATTGTCTTCCCTTTGTTACTATTATTAACATTTTCACCAATTATCACTACATCCTCAGAATCATCATCATTGTCAATGTCAATCACATCATGCAAAATGACCTAGAAAGTAAAAATCAAGTATTATATGTTAGTAAGAAAATGTAGACTGAGAAACACTCATGAAACACAAACAACAATAAGAGAGCAGAAAAATATATCAAAGAAACAAGCAGTGCTTGAGCAATTTTCAAACTGAACAAAAGCAAAAACAGAACATGGCAAAACAGTCTTCCTTTTATTTCACTCTAAATTATACAAAAGAGTTGCCGCCTGGTATTCCTTCCTTTGATAAATATTGGACCCTGATTTCTGAAGGTATTGGTATCTTCATAAAAACAAAGAGTACACATGGAAACTCATTAAATAAAAACTCCTCTATATCCTGAAAAGCAATACAAACATTACCAAACTGAAATCATACCTTTGTAAACCTACAGAAAACTACCGTCGTTTTTTTATTAGTCCCAAAACTTCACCTATCAGTACAAGGTTTGTGTCTCCAAAATAAAGGGGATATTTATAAAAAAATCAAGGCGAACAAGGGCAATTTAGTCAAAAACATATTATGGTAGATAAGATACTAAAAAATCGCTCAAGTAAAAAACCTCATAAAATAGAGGAAAGGTAAAATGAATCTGTATTATTATACAAAGGGATTCCTAACTAAGTGTCCATCTAAAATCACTTTTGCAAATGTTTAAGTACATACCATACAGTGGTATGTTTACCACAGTGACTCAACAGTTACACACACATTCACAGCTTGAATGACATGATCACGTTATGATTTACAAATAGGATATAGACAGAATAATGGAAAAATTAAGGCATGTAAACTTCCAAAGGAAAAACTAATTGAAAAGAAAAAAAAACAGAATGGTGATATCCATGTCACAAACTGATTGATCCCACAATTTCTTATGTGCAGGGGCTAGGAGGTAGGAACATATAGTAGGCCTTGACAAGTTAATCTTACATAATGCTAACAGAAAAACAATGGCATTTCGCAATCAAAATAATACACATACATATATGTATCTATGTATGACAGGAAAACAGTACATATATATCAAATTCAGCATTACACTTAAGAGAGGTGATTTATTTATCTACTACTCACTCAATCAATCAAATTGGTCTATTATGATGAGCAGTTGCAATTTAGACTTAGAAAGAGAAAGATATATAAACTAATAGGCCAACACAAATTTGTTTAGTCTATCTTACCTGGCCATGTTACCATGTATGAACAAAAATCAGTAAAATTACTTTTCATTTTTCCATGGTTTGAGACAGTATACTGAGAAATGTATTAGACACACCCCCAACTTGTACTAACATAAAAATTATCCTTGAAGGCCCTAGGAAATAGGGCCAACATTAAACACCAACCCACTGCCAAGTTCCCTCACAACAAAGCTCACATGACCTTACTATTATCGGTCTAAATCATATTCCAAAAAGTTATCACCCGCAATTGACATGCACAAGACGCACATATTGCAATAATAGAACAGCCTGAGAAATAAAAACTGTGTCATTTGGAAGTTCTTAGATAACAACAGAGAGGAAAAAGGTTATAATTCGACTTAAGTTACAAAAAGATTTAAACAGAAATCATTACCAACTTATTACCAAAAGGCTATTTATAGCATAGCCCCTTACATTCCAAGGAATACAACAAAAGCCCCTAAATTCCAATCCTTGCGGGTAACAACAAGGTGATCATCAAATGAAGACCAAAAGGCAGAGAAGAAGATAAGAGAAACACACAATCCATAACATAAGAAAAAATTACAATGTCAGAAAGCACACATCACTACTAAACCAGTTCCATTCCAATATAACAAACCGAACATGCAGCAACAAACAATAAAAGGTTGCCTCAACAACAGCAAAAACAGTTACTCTATAGCAGAAAAGGGAGAAATGGTGTTTACTAAAACAAAACAAAACAAAACTAAACTAAAAAGAAAACAAAACAACAGAATCATGGCTGAGAAGTGAAGACCCAGATAAAGATTTTTCAGAAAAATCAAAACTTTGATCAAATTGAAGACCCCCATCAGTGGAAACACGATTGATTAAACTTTCAATCGGTGGCAGCAGCTTGCCTTGTTGTGGTGATAGAAATTTGAAGGGTGAAGAATTGGGGCAGAAATCTCGATGACGTCAGGATCCATAGTGCTACCCGAATGTTAAATTGAATGATCCTTTGGCTATTTGTTTGAAGGAAGAGAAAAAGAGTAAGTGAGGGAAGAGTGAAGAATTGTGGATGCCGGTGTTATATACTGTTAGGGGGAAGAGACAGAGAGAGAGAGAAAGAAAGTGTGTGAAAGTTAAAAATAAAACAAAGAGAGAAAGACAAAGAGACGTCGGATCAAACCAAAATTCAAAGGCTTTAAAAACACATGCTAAGGATTAATCCAACGTTGGGTAGATTGGAGATAGAGTGTTTGGGAAGACAACGTTTTTTCAACAGTACCAGTGACTAAAACTGAAACACTTTCTTTGCTAAATCATTTTTAATTATGAAATGTGCATTTTAATGTTTTGTTAACAGATTAATAATTATAACAAGTATACTACTTCTCTTCCGACAAAATAAATATATTACTCAATAAAATAAATTTACTGAAATCATTTATTTTTTAATAAATATCACCGAAAACACATGCATTGTACTGCACGTGTATTTATATTTTTATTAGATTAAAATTTACTTAATTTTATAATTTTATTATTTTTATAAATGATTAATTTTAGAAAAATAAAACAATTTATTTAAAATATATATACGTATACTTTTATAAAAACAGTATTAAAAAAATTATATAATCAATATTTTTAAGAAAGAAATCATTTAATTATTTTAAAATAAAAAATATTCAAATTATTATTTTATTAAACAAATAACTAATTTATTTTTATTTATTAAAAAATAAATTTATGAGGACATTAAAAGAAATTAGAAAATAGTATATCTTCTTTATATAAAGTTACAAATACTATATTGATTGAAAGAGGAAAATTAACTAATTTTAATATGGATTAGAAATAAAAGAAATTATTTTTTTATTGGAAACTAAGAAAATATTCAATTTGAGTTTTTTCTTTTAAATGTTAAAACTACTATCATTATATCATTACGGGACAAAGTATATATTTAATTTTAGAAAAGTATTATATTGTTGTATATTTATATTAATCTTTTTAAAATTATAAAAATTTAAATTTACAATCGATTAATTGTCTTAGTTCAAAATTCACAAAACAATATAGTTTAAATGATAGTATTCAAATTTATTCAAAATTCACAAAACCCTAAACCTGAAGTAAGTAAGTGAGTCACGTTACCCATAGTAGAGTCGATCGACCGAATAGATTGATATATTAATGCAAAATAAAGAGATACATCATAAATAAGGTAATATCCTATAAATCCGTTAACACATAATAAATTAAGTAATATTGTTTTAGTAAAGATACATATCAACTACGACCCGTAAACGGAATAGTCTCCTATAAGCATTATAAATAAGTATTGTTATACACGAGTAAGGTACACTTTTATCAATATATAATTCAATCTTATATAGAGCACTTACTTGCTCGTCGGAGAACCTTTTGCAGGTTCATTCCCGACCTAGTACGAGAGGGAGTACGAGAAGAAAGGCGAAGGAGGAACGACCGAGGGATAAGAAGCAATTATTAAAGCCAGTAGCAGGTACTATCTAGGCTCTATAAAAGTAGAATTGACGCCCACCGTGGGGCCGAGATAATGTTAAAGAGCAACAAATGGTTCAACAAGGCAGATGGCCAGTGAGAGAATGATGAAGGCCAAGCAAATGACTATGTTCCAAACCTTACAGAGAGAGATGACGAAGATGCGCCAAAAGAACAAGGAGGAGATGAGAGTCATGCGTCAAAAGAATGAGGAGGAAATATGAATCCTCCGATAACAGAATGATTAAATGAGGCAACAATTGGTTGGGTTCATACTCGAACCAGGGCTTCGGATCCAGAAGTTAGAAGACCAACACCCAGACCAGGACCTCAAAGGTCGGATCTGGAAGTTAGAAAACCAGCCTCCCTAGAAAAATCCAAGGTCACCAAAATCAAAAGAAGACAATCATCCTCTGCACCCAGACTCATCAATCATCTAGGCTTCATCATCACTATTATTTTGGAGGAAAAACTTAAGGGACATCCCTTTACTGATCAAATCATGGAAACACAACTTCATCTTAATTGAAAAGGGCTGAACATTGATCGGTATGACGAAACTACAAATTCAGACAATTACGTGGATGTGTATAAAACAGAAATGAGCCTCTATACGTCTGACAACTCGTTGTTGTGCCAAGTATACCCACTTCACTGTAAGAAGGGGCACTTAGTTGGTTTACTAGGCTTCCCCCTAACTCGGTGGATTGCATTAGAACACTTTTGTCCAAGTTTGGCACTCAATTCGCAACAAGCCGACTGCATCATCTAACATCCATTGCACTTGTCAAAATATGACAAGAAAAGGGTGAGTCACTCTGAGCCTTCATGGAGAGGTTCAACAAGTTATATTTGAATATCTAGAATCAACATTCGGAGGTAGCCATGCATCACTTGGTGATAACACTAAGATCTGGATCGTTCGTTGATAGTTTGTGCAAGAAACCAATAGCTAACTTGGATGAATTAAGGCAACATGCAATAAAATCCATGCAACTCGAAGAGTTACATGATTATTGTAATCAGGTTCGAGCAGAGAACAACGGAGACAAAGGAAAAGAAAAAGAAGTGACAAATACACGCGCCCGGAAGAGGTGACAAATACAGGAAAAACCGAGGACCTTGGTTCCACAGTTATACCCCATTGAATGCTGACAGGGGGAAGATTATGGATGAGGCATTGAATACTAACATAATCCCTACACTTAGAAAGTTACATAGTCCAAAAGATGTCAATACATCTAGGAAATGTCGGTATCACCGCTACTTTGGGCATACAACCCAGGAGTGTCACACATTGAAGTACAAAATAGAGGAACTCATTCAAGTCGGACACTTGCGTAAGTTCATACAAACTGATAACAAAAGTTCAAACAAATCTCCTAAAAGAGAAAAATATCCTAGAAGAGACGAGAAAAGGGAGTATTATCGTCGACACCATCATGGTGACGACTGACGACCAGAAAAACAACCACAGATGAGTGAAACCCCGAGAAGGGCTTAACCTTCACGTTGTAACAGAAGATAAGTGATTAAAACAATTGTTGGAGGATTTGCATGCAAAAAAGGTTCAAGTTTCACTCGGAAGAAGCATCTTAAGGTTATTCAGTCAGTAAATTCAACCTCAGCCATAGCCCGATCGAGGATACCTTCAATACTCTTCACATATGATGATTTTAAAGTCATTGACCCGGCATAAGATGACCCAATGGTCATTATGGTAGAGGTGGATATTTTTCTATTATGAAGACCTTGGTAGATCAAGGGAGTTTGGTGAACATCCTTTATTGGAAAACTTTCAAGAACATGAGGATCCCGAAAACCAAAATCCAACCATATGACGATAAGATTGTCAGTTTTTCTAGGGAACAAGTAGACACCCGGGGGTATATTGATTTATATACCACGTTCGGTGAAGAATAAACATCTCCCCCGAACTATCAACATAAGATATTTGATAGTTGACGCCAATACCTCATACAACATATTACTCGTAAGGTCTTCTCCCAACCTACTCTGAGCGATAATGTCAACTCCACATCTCGTCATGAAATTTTTGTCCTCATACGATGACATACATAGTCATAGTTCATGTAGACCAAAAGGTGGCGCGATAATGTTATGTGCCAACTTAAAGGTCGAACCTACTAAAAGAGTCTAGCTTCGGGAGTCATCCAAGGGGCATTCCCGAGATCGTAAAAGGGAACACTTCCAAAGATCACAAGGATTGAGTAGAGAGCAGTCCCGAGAACCCAGGGCTCCCAAGAAAAAGCACATGATCTCCCTAGTCGACATAGATACTAGAATGAACGATGCCCATATCAAACTCGGAGAGGATTTATGCCCAATACCTCTATAGGATGATAAGCATCCACAAATATGGGAACATCGTTAATAGTCGCCGATGGCGTCATGGTAAGTCAAGCACTTATTCAAAATGTTGATTTGTTTGCTTAGATTGCGTTGATATGTTGGGGGTGAGCCTTGACATCATTACACACCGACTATCGGTATATAAAGAAGCTCGACCTGTGCCCAAAGGAGAGAAAAATGGGTGAAGAAAAGTGTAATGCTGCAAGGAAAAAAATTGACAAGTTGTTGGAGGTCGGTTTTATTAAAGAAGCACCGTACACCACGTGATTAGCCAATGTGGTAATGGTAAAAAAGTCCAATAGAAATGGAGAATGTGCACAGATTATATAAACCTAGAAATAAAGTTTTTCGTAAGGATTCCCATCCACTACCGAGCATAGATCGCTGGGTTGATGGTATGCCGATCACCATATCTTGAGTTTCTTAGATGCCTATTCCGGTTACAACCAAATCTGAATGCATCCGAGGGACAAAGAGAAGACTTCCTTCATGTTCGATTGTGCCAATTTTTATTATGAGGTAATGTCATTCGGTTTAAAGAATGTCAGAGTCACTTACCAAAGATTAATGGATCTAATCTTCAAAGGAATTCTCGGTCGAAATGTTGAGGTATATGTAGACGACATTGTGGTTAAATCTAATTCATGCGTACGAAATATGGAAGATCTTCAAGAAGTCTTTAAGGCATTGAGAGAACATGAAATGTGGCTAAATCACGATAAGTGTGCGTTCAGGGTAGAAGGAGGTAAATTATTGGGATTCATGCTAACTCATTGTGGCATTGAAGCAAATCCAGAGAAGTGTAGAGCGGTCATTGAAATGCAAAGTCGGACGAATGATAGGATGGCAATCAAACTATCAGAGTTTGAAATCTGATGCCAATCGAGAGGGGCAATCAAGTTCCAGACCCTAGCTTATTTCATAATAGAGTTGAGTCCTAAGCCTACCGAGGATGAAGACTTAGGTTGGACACTACACGTGGATGGATCCTCCAATGACAAGTCACGTGGAGCAGGAGTAGTTTTGGAAGGCCCGAGCGGGCTCCTTTTGAAACAACCTTTGAAGTTTGACTTCAAAACTTCAAATAATTAAGCCGAATATGAAGTCATACTAATCGGACTGACACTAGAAAAGGATATGGAATCTCGATAGGTACTGTGCAAAAGTGACTCCCAGTCAGTGGTTGGCCAAGTCAATGGAGAGTTTGAGGTAAAATAACCCTTGTTGCAAAAATATTATCACCTTGTTATCAATTTAATCTCCAAGTTTGATTAAGAACATATCGAACACATCCGACGTGAACACAATGTCAGAGTTGACTACAACAAAAAAGAAGGGACTCCATTGTTCGATTATTTATGTGGTCCTAAAAAAATCCAAGTGTGATTCCGAACAAATGCATGACCATTACTGAAGAGGAAACATGGATGACACCCATCCAACGTTTCCTAGAACACAAAGAATGTGGAGCAAATGAAGAAAAAACTATGAAACAACTAAGTGCGCAGTTTGTTCTTATTAGTAACAACTTATACCGAAGAGGATATACCAAACCTTTGTTAAAATGTATTTCAAAAGATCACGCAGAATATACATGAAAGAGATTTATGAAGGACTTTGTGGGAGTCATTCAGGAGCTTGAACGATGGTTGCTAAAGTACTCAGAGCTGGATATTATTAAAGAGGAGCACTCATAATTTTCTTCTTATCCTTGTAAAACTTGTACAATGTAGTTAGGAATTATTTTTTTGCCTTGTATTTTGGGACAAGAAGAGTAGGGTGTAAATAAGAACAGAGAGTAGGGTGTAAATAGGAAAAGAGAAGATGTAAATAGGAAAATAGGCAAGGATGACATGAAGGTGAACATTTCCTCTCCTCAATGGAGAGGATTTTTCTCCAATAAAGACATGCCACTTGTCACTTTCCCAGTGGAGAGGATTTGCGCCAATAAAAAAGTGACACATGTCATACTCTCATCTAAGAGGATTTAAGAAACTTTCTCCTATAAATAGGAATCTCTTGTAAATGTATTTTCAACTTTGATTTGAGTAAAGAAGTGTTGTCCAATTTTTAACACACTTCTACTTGTCAAAGTTCTCTCTAGAGTTGTCTTATTGCTAGACAAATTTCCAAACTCCAACTATTAGTATTGACCCAACATCACTTTAGAAACTAAGTGTTGGCTTAACTGCACTTAGATTGAACTCATAATTTCCATCTCCTATGGAAATTTTCTAAACTTCTTACATGCTTTCGTTATCGTTCATCTTCTGTTGAAGAAATTTAACTAAAAAATATTAAATAAGAAGATCTACACATGAGCATGGAAAGTCAAATTGTATCAGACCGTGTATTCTCTGTGCAAGGATAACTCGAAGTGCATAATTTGAGGCATTACAAATGAGCTCAAAAGGGAGTGTATAGTCAGGGGCTTTTATAATTGGTTGTGTCAAAAGTGATGTTTTAAGGGAATCAAATGCCTCCCTACATTCTTCTCCAAAATCAAACAGTACATGCTTTTGCAACAAGTTAGATAAAGGTAGTGCTATCTTTGTGCAAGGATAACTTGAAGTGCATAATTTGAGGCATTACACATGAACTCAAAAGGGAGTGTCTAGTCAGGGGCTTTTATAATTGGCAGTGTCAAAAGTGATGTTTAAAGGGAATCAAATGCCTCCTTACATTCTTCTCCAAAATCAAACAGTACATCCTTTTGCAACAAGTTAGATAAAGGTAGTGTTATCTTGCTAAAGTTCTTGATAAATCGTTTATAGAACCTTGCATGGCGAAGGAAAGATGTAACCTCTCTCACAGAAAAGGGATAAGGTAGTTATGGGATAACATTCAAATTAGCAGGGTCTACCTGAATACCTGATGGAATTGTCCTTGTGTTTAGGAAGAATTGATGGAAGGCGGTGAAAGACTTGTAAAAATCCATGGAGGGATACATCGAATGGCCATGGAGGAGAAGTGGTTTAGGCGTAAGGTTTTAGGTGCAAGTGCAGAGGAAGAGGTTAGCCCAAATTCCTTGAGTTTCTAAAATGCAAAAGAGCATAAAAAAAGAGAGACTTGGAGAAGTGTGCTAAGAATTTCAGAAACACAATTTCTTATTTCATTCAAATCTAAACAATTACAAAGAGAAGCCTCTCGTTTATAGGCTAATAAGGCTCGTAAGATGACTATTAGAGTTCTACTATCCTCTCCATTCACAACATGACATGTGGCACCTAATAAACCTCAACATTAATGGGTTGCCATCTGGCAATCTAAGACATTACGAAACTTTTCATTGACATAAAGACAAGTGGCACTAGGAGGTTGAAGAGGCATTACATGTGGTGCCCAAGGAGTGGAGAAGCATGAAGAGTCACATTTGGGAGAGAAGCACATGGCACTTATTTGGATGCCTTAAGTGGTACCATGTGGATGCCTTATTCTTAGCCTTTCAAGGCCCAAATTGCTACACTAAATTTGCCTCGAATACAAGGCCCAAAATACTATTATACTATTTATAAGTTTATACAAACTAAGGTAGAGATTTTCTTCTATATTCTCTAAAGTTGATCCTCTGTTCTTCGCTAAGAAAGATGGTGGCATTAGCAAGGATGGTCCTCCATCAGGCCCTCCACCTTGAAAAGGATATGTCCTCCGATCCGGTTTGTTTTAAGCCACCATGTCAAAAGTTTAGCATAATCCACCAATTTCAAATATTCACCTGAAAAAAATAGGAAATATTAGAAGAAGACAAAGGAAGAAAAGACAAATTAAACAAAACCATGGTGGAAAAGAAATTGCATTTGATTTTTATTTTTATTTTGACAAACTTTTTAAAAAAAAGGAAGCCAGAGTAGAAGTAATACTCTCTCAAAATAAGTGTGGATGAAAATGATACAAGAAAAGTAAGAAAAAGGAAAATGGAAAAGAGAACCTTTATTCCAAGGCCAATGTACTCCTTTCTTGAAATATAGTCAATATAATCTGAAGAAGTACTTTTATTTGTATATTTAGTTTTCTATTTTTGTACCTTATGAATTTGCGAAAACTTTTGATCTTTTTGTGTTATTATAAGGACATCTTCTAATAAGGTCTGGTTTAGCTTCAGAACAAAAAGATTTCTCTAGATAACTCCTTACAATAGTTTTCTAAAGAAGACAAGTTTGTTTCAATATCTAGTTCAACTAAAAAAAAAAAAAATTCTTTTGAGTTATTTTCTTCTTCAGTTTTAAAATTTTTAGATTCTACAATTTCCTTTTCATGGAGAACAATTTGAGTTTCAATTAAAATTTTATCATGATGAGTAGTAAAAGATTTATGATGGGAAACAATTTCAAAACTATGTTTTTCTTGATCATGATTAAAATAGTTGAAAGGACACTCAAGAGATGGAATAGATGAATAAAAGATGTGACTTTTTCCTCTCTTTCTCTTTATTCTTTTTCTTCTTTCTTTCTTTAAACTCTTTTTCTCTTCTTACATATTATTTTTCTCCCCTTATAAATAATGTAGTCCAAGCTTGAGGTTTGTGAATGATTGGAGTGGCAGTGGACTTGAGTATGAAATGGTGCACTGAAAATGAGAGAAAATGGAGAGGTTTTGGTGGAATTAAAGGTGCAATGAAGGGAAAGATGAGTGACCAAATTTCTTTAGGTTCACTAGGTCAATTAGGCTCTCTAGTAAGGGAAATTTGGGAGAGAATGAGGTTTCAAATCTGAACTCTTGATTCAATAATAGAAAATCTAAATACATGAGCTTTGCTTAAAGTATTTATAGATGAGGGTAACTTGTTCCTTAAGCTACCATAACTCTAGCTAAGAGGGTTATGGTAGCTTAAGGAGGTCGTGTATATCCTCTTGAGATGCTTTATACACCCTTACTTGTGTGACAAGTTAGGGTTTCTAAAGTGTCTTTGTTTCATCTACAAATTACTCTTTAAAAGAAACCAAACTACAGTTCCTATACATGTTTATTCTAGTATTTATACAGACAGTTCTTATATATTTATTCTTGTGTATGGTGGCTTGGATGGTCTTCCATCAGGATCCCCCCTTCAAAAGGATTTGTCCTCAGATTTAGTGAAAGTGTCACCTTTATTTGTAATGAGTGAAGTCAAGAACCACCTGGTTCGTGGATCCACTTGAAAAAAGATAGTAAACATAAGTAGAATGAAAAAGACTAAGTGTTGATTGTTATGTAAACATAAAACAAACAAAGTAGGTTGTGGGGTGCCTTTATTGTGGTTCTTATTTCCTAAGACATGAAAATGAAATACCACAAGGAAAGGAAAAAACAATGTAAAATAAGAAGAGATAGAATACGAAGAAGAATTACCTCGATCAGGTGAGACAAGTATGCAAAATATTTTGTGTCAAGGTAAAATAGGTATATGATTTATTTTGTGTATGAAGATTAAGGTTTACTTGATCAAATTTTGTTTTTAGTTTACTAGTATCCTCTCAAACTTGTTTGGGGGTAAGAAAATATAGAAAAGAATTCTTGTCTTTGCTAGGGTCAAGATTTACCCTACAAAAACAATAAAAAAATTAACATGAAATAAATATGGACAACAAATGGAAGAAGAAAAATGGAATTAGGTCCTTTGGTTCAAGGTCAATGTACTCCTGACTTGATAGGTTGACCGAATATATCCAAGAAGTATTGTTATTTTTATATGTAGGTGTTAGTTTTTCTACCTCATGAAGTTGCCTAATCCTTTGATCTTCCTGGTGTATTACTAGTAATTCTTCACAAGGTGTTTAAACCAAATCCCGTACAGCTCTAAACAAAAAGGTTTTCATCAAGTAACTCACAAGATTGTTCTAAGGAAAAAGAGTTTATTTTAATGTCTGGTTCAGCTTTAGACAAATAATTTTCTTTTAGTTTTGTTTTGTCTTTAAATTCCAAACTAGAGATTCAAAATTTATTTTTCATGGAAAGAAGAGTGAGTATCAATGGAACTGTTATCATCATGATTTGTGGAAAAAGTTGTCATTGGAAGAACTTTCAAAAAAATTGTGTTCCTGACTATGATCATAAAAGTTTAAAGGATACAGAGATATAGGTAAAATTTCTTTACTAGGAAGGTTAAAGGAAGATAATGAAGGAATGTCCATAGGAGGAGAACAAGAATTGGTTGAAGAATGAGAAGAAATAGAAGGAGAAGAGGTACAAGGATAAGTAACAAGTGGGTTAGCAAAAGAAATTTTCGTATGTGAGGAAACGTGGGGTCCAAAAGAACATTGTCTTGTTTTTTTTAAAAGTTGATGACATAAATTCTTGATATCTTCTAGATCTTTTGTACGCTTATCTAATCTAGAGAATTTATGTAAAGAAATCTAGAGTTAGAAGTGTTCAAGTGCACTCTTAGGAAATTGAGGTGAGTCAAAAGACTTTTTAAGTACCAAGACTTTCCTAGCCAGAGCTTACCTCAAAGATATCTCACAAAAGTTTTCAGAATAGAACTTCAAAACAATTTTGAAACTGTAAAATATATGAATGTATGTGAAAAAGATCTTAAAACCAAAGAAAGGTTATCTAAGCACAAGAAAAGAAAAACCCTAAAGTATCACAAAAACGTAAATACAATGAAAATAAGAAAGGAAGAATATGGAAAAAGATAATAAAAGAATAAATGCAAATATAATGCTAGACGAGTTCTATTGTGATAGTGCAATGAACACTGAGAGCTCACTAACACTATCACTCTAATGCACGAAAAACTATTACAATGTTTTATTGGGATTTCCGTTGGAGAATTTTCCCAAACAACTAAAAAATAAAGGCAATTACACAAGAAAGAATTAAAGTACACAAAAGTCTGTGATACTAAAAATATTACAAACTTTTATCATGAGGTATTTAATGAAAGCTCTAAAAGTGTTTGAATTGCTTGTTGAAGTGAAACAATATGAATATGCTTCTATTTGAGACCTCTTTCTCCTCTTGATAGACAGTCATGAAGACCAAAGTATAACCCAAAAAATGTTGAGCCAAATCACTTCTTGATGTACCACTTCAAGCACCACCGACTCACCAAAATTGTGTAACAAAGGAAGCCAAAAACAAAACAAGAAAAGCTAAAAATTTGGAAAGTTAAACTTAAAAGGAATAATTTATGACAAAAATCAATGGAAGGTCAAGAAAAGACAAGCAAAAATTAAAGCAACCAAGAAAAGGAAGCACGGGCAAAAGAACCTAGGAAATGATCTTGAAAAGATTACAAAACAAAAATTCTAGAGGGGACTGGCACAAACTGTTCCATAATTTATATGAATTTTTTCACAAAGCTTTTCAATATGAAATTTTCATGGTATATTGTGTACTCAATAAGGAACAATATTCAATAATTTTTTGGCGATTTGGTCATGTATTCACAGAGAAATAAATGTAACAAGTTTAATCAAACAACAAGGAATTTTGAGCAATTATGCAAGTTAGGTTTAGTACTGACCGAGTGGATTGTAAAATTTATAGTAATTTTTCTACAATGATTTTTAAGCTGAAATTTTAACTTGATATAGGTAACATATGAAACGGCATATGATAAAAGTTTAAGGCTAAATCATGAATGGAAATAGGTGCAACAAAATGAAAATCGAAAGCTACAAGTCCACTAAACCATGTTTGATACAACAAAAACATCCCAGATTTTGTGATTTTTAATTATTTTTTTTTGTAGTTGAGATCATGACGTGTCTTTTTTTATTACTATACATGTTAAGGTTCGTATAAAAAAAATTACATTAAGTTTGGATGCAAAACCAGATCATAATTAATTTTTGAAACAAAGTGAAAATCACACATTTCTGTAAACTGAAACTAAAACCTAAAGAAGCAAGAACAAGTGAACAAAACTTCAACACAATAAGTGGAAATTGATTAAACAAACTCACTAATGAACTAGTAACAAGTTAAAAGACTCAAGAATAGGTGAAAAAATGGAAACATTAAAAAAGAAACTCTGAAAATTCAAAAGAAATTTAAACAAACTTTAGGTGTGCATGAATACAAACTAACAAACACCTAACAATACTTGGCTGAATTAAGAAAAACTAAGGTAGAAGTGAACATGAAACTAAACTTGAAAAGAGGAGAAACACTAAACATGACGTCAATGCACATATAGATGGATTGAAATGTAGCAAAACAACAAAGAATGAAGCATGATCAAAGGAAAAATCAAAGAACAAATACTGTTTTGGCAAGGTTTTGGTGTGGATACTATATGCAACCTGAAGAAGCAAAATGCACCAAACAAATTAGGAATTGAATTGATTAAACTTGAAAACAAAGAGATTAAATGGTGGAAAAAGACCTAAAACAACAATTGAACTAATTGAAAACAAGAAAAAGTGCAAACAAGTTAGAATAGTAAGCAACCAAAGAGTTTATGCATCAAACATTAAGGAAAAGTGTTTTATGAGTGTTTGAGTGAATTTAAACGGTACAAACTTATGTTTAAACGGTGGAAACAAAGATTTATGGAAAAACATATTGAATAAGGTATTTTGATGTCTCCAAATCCTAATGGAATGCATGAAGGCCCTTGCTGCTGGTTGTGTGTGTGTCTAGAGTATTAATTCACTCGGTGTGATGATCCAAGGTTGTTTGATTTCAATCCTTTTGAAAAAGATATATTTTTTAAAGGAAGTACAAAATCAACCTGTTAAAATCTCGATTCAACCGGTTGTTTTACACTTAGTGTTTTTGAAAAGGATATGAAAAAGCTTGACTTTGTTTGACTTTGATGTCAAACAAATTCAATAGATTGATTTGTGTTTTCAATCGATTGATTTTCTGAAAACTGAAAACCTTAACAAAATTTTGAATAGTGGCTTTAATTGGTTTTAAATGATTAAAATTGATTCTTGTTATGGAATTAAATGCTTTGACCAACTGTTGGAGTTTAAATAAGTTGTTTTACGCTCCTAATTGTTAATCAACTAAGAGAAAACATTCAAATCAATTTTTCAAGACTTCAAAGAGCTTTAGATCATTCTCAAGTGTGGAATAGGATTGTCATGTATTCACTGTGCTTTAATCTTTGATTGTATCCAAGTGTATTCCATTCCTTTCTTTCTTGATCACTGTAATTCTGTGTGAATTGGTGTTGTGCAGTTTCAGATGTTGTTCTGAAAACTGTGTGGTATTTGCCAAATGTGGTGTGTGTTCTTGAAGGGTTCAAGATCACCACTTTGGTGTGTTGTTTGTAATCAAGGTTTGATTACGTAGTGAATTCTCAGTGGTTGTTGAGGACTGGATGTAGCTCTTGGTAAAGAGTGAATCAATATAAACATTCTATGTTAATCTCTCTATTCTTACACTCTTTAAATCTGCTTTTGCTTGGATTTCAACACTGTTAATATAAACAATCGATTGTTTTTCAAAAACAACCGATTGATTTTCTGCAATCAAGTTAAAAACAGAGCTGAATTGATTTCTAATTGATTGATTCTTCATTGTCTTTCAATCTACCTTCAATATTTGCAAAAATCTTTCATAAACAATTCACCCCTTCTTGTTTAAGGCCTACAATTCTAAAAATTGGCATTAGGAGCTAAGTTCTTGAACGTCATTCAAGTTTTCGATCCTTAAAACCCTTTTCATGGCTGAAAAACTACCCTTTTGGGAGGGTTCTTCAATAAACAAGCCACCTCTATTTTGTGATCTGAATTATCAGCTCTGGAAGGTCATAATGAAAATCTTTGTGGAATCAATTGATAGAGGAATCTGGGATGCCATTGAAAATGACCCTTTTGTTCCAAAGTTTGAAAAAGATAATGTTTTCATTGAGAAAACTTGGTCCCAATGGACTGAGACTGAAAGTAAAACAGTTCAATTTGATTGTATTGCTAAAAACATCATCACATCTGCTCTAAATTCTAATGAGTTTTTCAGGGTTTTACAATATGCTTAAGCAAAAGAAATGTGGGTTATTCTTGAAGTTACACATGAAGGAATCACTGATGTGAAGAGAGCAAGAAAACATGCTCTAATTCAGGAGTATGAGATGTTCAAAATGCTAAAAGGAGAAACCATTCTTGATGTACAAAAGATATTCAATCGTATTGTTAACCATCTCATCAGCCTTGGGAAAATCTTTGAAAGGGAGGAACTTAACATTAAAATCCTCAAATGCTTGCACAAATCTTAGCAGCCCAAAGTCACGGCTATCTCTAAATCCAAGGATTTAACTACCTTGACTACAACCTCTTTGTTTGGCAAGCTTAGGGAACACGAATTAGAGATGAACATGCTGAATGATCAAGAGCATGAAGAGAAGCATGTGAGGAGCATTGCTTTGAAAGTTGTTGGTCATAGAGATGGTCAAGAATCAAGTGAGGACAAGAAACATGATATTTTTAATGCTAACAATTATACCTGTTTTGGATGTGGTAAACAGGGCCATACCAAAGCTGATTGTCCCAATAATGAAAGCAAGGAGAGATGACCAAGCAAGAAATTTGAGAAAAAGGGCAGAGCTAAAAGAGGCTACATTGCTTGGCAAGATAATGATGTATTTTTCTCTAGCTCATCATCAAATAGAGATGAAGAGGAAAATTTGTGCTTGATGGTAAAGGGAGAATTAGATACAAGTAGTGTAAGTTCTAGTACCTCAATAAATTTTGAAAATTACAGCCAACTTCTTGATGCTTTTAAAGAGACTCATGAAGAAGCTAATAGGCTGGCCTTTTTGAACAACCGCTTGAAAGGCATGAACAATTGGCTGGAAAACAGAGTCAAGACATTGGAAGAAGAGCTAAATAATTCGAAAAATGATTTTTAAAATTTGGAAATGATTTACAAAAACTCTTCTTGCAAATGTGACAATAGATTCTGTGAAAATTGTGAGTCACTTTAAAAGAAGGTTCATTATCTTGTAAAAACTGTGGATAAGTTTTCAAAAGGCCAATCAATCTTTGAAACTATTCTTACATATCAACAATGTGTTTTTCAAAAAGCTGGATTGGGTTTTAATCCACACAGCAAGAAAAGATTAGTTTCAAAGCCATTTTCAAGCTTCTTTAAAAAACAACCGATTGAATTGTCGAAACAATCGGTTGTTTCATGCTTTTATTGTATGAAGAAGGGCCACTCTGTTAGATTCTGTAGATTTAGGAAATTTTCTATTCTCAGGGGTGTTTTGAAATGGGTTCCTAATGATCCAATTAATGCCCATGGACCCAAATTTACTAGGGGACCAAATCTTGTCTCTTGAATCTATTTTGTAGGTACTCTTGAAAGGCAAGAATAATATTGGTGTGAAGAATGAAGCCTCAAAGGAAAAGATCTGAAGTAGAATCTTGAGTGCAGTTCTCAATTGCACACAAATTTCTTGAAAGTCAAGTGACATCTTTGACTCATGTACAGTGGCTATTTAAAAGAGAAAAAAAAATCTCATAACTTTGTATTTTCATTTCTCAATTTGTGTAGTTGGTTCATATTGATTAAATGAAATCTCAAATTTCTTGGCTAAATCTGTTGTGAAATATCCATGTGCAAAGGCTTATGGAATTTTCCTTATGCATTTCTCATCTTTGTGAAAAATTCTTGATTTGTGAACTCTTAATTGTTGTCTCAGTAAAACAACTGATTTTTTTTTACGAAATAACCGATTGTTTTACCATTGGCAACATTGTATTAAAGCTGTTTAGAATTTCTATGCATTGATACAACTGTTTCTTTTCATTCAAAATTTGTTATAGGTCAAAATTACATTAATTGTGACTTTGAATACAATCTTATTGGGAGATAGTCTGGTCATAAAGGAATATATTCCATGGTTTCTTGGAAATTTAAGTGCCTTTTATGGATGGTCAAATCTGGACTGGTGTTGTCACTGATAAATTTGTTTGGGGACTGTCCTATGGCATATTCCCACTTTAACAGATTCTTTTTCTATTGAAGAACAACCCACTATGATGTGATTCCAATAGCATAGAAGAGAAAGATTCTTGATCTTCTTAGGAATCAACTTGAGTTGGACAATAGTTAGGCACTTTTCTTAGAATTGGATCATTGTTCTAAGTCAAGAACTCACCAAAACTAGCACCAAATCCAAAACTCATATGGAAGTTCCAATTTGATCAAATTGAACCGAAAAGAATGGAACAAAAGATAAGCAAACTGAAATAGAAGTGCTGGAAATTAAACACACCGAACCAAATCAAACAAAGGAAGAAAAGCTTGCTGGAAAATGGAAATGACCGAACCAAAGAAGGCAAGAACAATCATACTAGACATGGAAATGAATAAGGCACAAAGCTAGAGAAGAGAACACTTATGGAGATGGAAGAGAAGGTGATTGATCACGCCACTTGGAGTATGGCTGCTCCAAGATTAGTGTGCTGCCGCCACTTGAGGACACCATGGATCCATCAAGATAAGACTAGAGAAGAAGGCTCAAAAGCTCTCCAATGCTCACTCAAAATTTGAGTATAGTTTCTTTACTCTAAATTCCAATCTGAATTGTGAATGACCTAAGCCCTCCTTTTATAGGAGCAAGGGCTGGTCATGAAGCTTAAAACATAAGCTAACCAAAAGACTCTTCATATGCTACTTACTAATAGCGCCTAAATGAAGCATGAAGAGTACTCTTCTAGAAAATTCTAAACTAATGCCTAAAGATGCTTTTACAAAAGAGGTATCTAAGGTTTCCCTCTAAGCACCTTTCCTAAAAACTATGTATTTAAACATTCTATATTATTTACAAATTTATAAAGAGAGATATTTAAATGAAGCCTATTCTTGAAAACTTGTAGACTTCTTTGGCTTTAGGCTTGATCCTCTCTTTATTTTATGTCTTCTTTTAATTTTTAAAAGACTAGAAGGAAGAACTTCAAATGTGTAGGTGAATGACCTCTCCCTTCATGAATAAAAGCCTCCTTTATTTGATTCTCATCACACTAAATGCCAATATATGTTGACTGCTTTTTCTGCTTAAATACATGTGCTGGTTTAACTGATTTTTTCACAGGATCAACCCATTGTTTTCCTCTGTTACATCTTTGAATCTGTTGAGTTCTCTTCTTTCTATGAAACATCATCTTTGCCTCATGGACTCAACATCTCCCTCATAAAAAAAGATGAAGACTCGTGCTGTAAAAGGGGGTGGGCACCTTGAAAACTGGTTTTCATGGGATGATGAAAAGATAAAGAAGTTCCTGCATGAATCTAGATGGAAAGCCATCAACAATCCAAAGCTGATCACTTTCAACTAGCTGAAAGGGCAGAATCTCATTGAAGTGAGGAATGTCTTGAAGGAGCAGTTGTTGAAACAATTTCTGGAGATGTCAGGGAATATATATCCTGATCTAGTGAAGGTTTTCTATACAAATCTTCACATTGTTGGTGAGAATCTATGATCACACGTGAAAGGAATTGATGTGGAGATAACTCCATCTGCTGTAACTGGGTTAAAATATTCTAGGATGAGGATTAATAAAGGAAACATTGGGGTTGTAGAAGAATTCAACAAGATGCAGTATTATAGAAGTTGCCTTAAAAATCCTCAATCCAAAGTGAAAGGTTTTTCTGTGGGAGGCATGAAGCTGAATGAAAGAATTATTGCTTTCATTATATCTTGGATGTTGACTCCAAGAGCAAGCAACCATTCAGTCCTTACTGAGGAGGATTTACTTCTTATCTACTGCATCATGAATAAAATCAAGAGCAATTGGATCCACATTTTCAAAGCATATGCAAAAATCAATGAGGTTAAGTGACTATCACTATCCCTATGCTATTCTTATCTCTAAATTTCTACATTTCTTTGAAATTGATCTTGAGGAGAAATTATTTGAGGTGGTGAAGCCATCACATGAAGTCAACAATGGATCCCTCAACAAGATGGGATTCACTAAAATTGAAGGCAAATGGGTAAGCAAAGATAGAAACCAAGGTGGTTCTTCTAGTGGAAATCATGCTAAAATGATAGAGATGATCTAGTTGCTGCTGCTGGAGATGATGGTAAAGATGAACATCAAGCTATGCAATGATGGTGTTGATGAAGCTTATGGTGCTAGTCCAAGCGCTGGAAACATGGATGAACGTATCTCTTCCAAGATACCCTTTGAGAGGTTGGTGATAAGCCACATGTGTTGGGTTTAATAGTGCCAAAGTTCAAGAGGGGGGGTGAATTGACCTTTTAAAGCTTTTTCACAGAAACAGTGTTTAACCCAGTTTTACAGAAAATAAATCGATTTATGTGAAAATGAACAGATTTATTTCAACACTGTTTTTCTGTTTGAAACGCTTTTAATACAGCAGAGCTAATCACAAGACTATGCAGTGAGGATTTCCAGCAGCACACACAGATATCAAATTTGAAAAACAGTGAAACACAAAAACAGCAAGCTTTAATTTCAAGCAAGTGATTAAGGTTCAATTGATAGTATGCTAGTTAATTGAGTGACCTTTGCAAACAAGCTGTTCCTGTGACTTTTAACAGACTATGAGTGTTCTTCTTGATGTCAAGAAATTTTCCAGAAATTAAGAACAATGAATCACAAAACAGCAAGCTTCAACTTTAAGCAATTTGTTTAAGGTTCAATTAATAGCATTAACAGTTTCTTGAACAGCCTATCACAGTCAATCTGTTCCAATGGTTTTAGCAGATTATGTATGTTCTTATCAGATTCAAATACCTTTTTCAGAAATCAAGAACAGTATGCACAGTGCCCAGAAAGAACAGATTTATTTCTTTGCTGTTTTATCAATTATGCAGAAACGAAATTGCAGAGAGAGAGAGAGAATGAACACAAGCAATTATACTGGTTCACTCAACCTGAGCTACATCCAGTCTTCACCAACAACAGGTGGAATTCACTAACACACAGTACAATCAAGTACACTTCCCACTGTTCTTGAAACCTACAAGAACTTAGGTACTCTTGCTGAAAAAACCTATTTCAGCACTCATACACACACATCCACTCTCCAAGAACACCTATCAAGAAGAGGATTCAACCGAACTATTACAAGTAATAAGAAGTGAAACGACTACACCTGATTGAGGTAACAAAGATCTGCCTTAAACCAGTAGGCAAGATTGCTAGAACAGTAGTTGCACCTCACACCAAGCTTTTGGAACCAAACAAAGAACAAGCACTTTTTGATTTTTGAAATCTTTGAAGAAAAAATGCTAATCCTTGAAAACACTTAACTCTCTGCTGTCAAAACTTGTTTTTTGCAAATGTATGAACTGTTTGAATCGTTTTTTAACTCAGAAACAAGTTTGCATTTTATAGAAAGCCAGCTTATAACAGAATTTTGAAAAACAGTTAAAGCTGTTATAAAATGAACAGATTGAAAATAAAATAAACTGATTTATTTTCAAAAGCAGTTAGAGAATCTGTTAAGTGAGGAGACTTAGTCAACCATTCTGGTGCTGAGATAAAACTGAAAAACGTTTAAGCTTGACATGGCACCAGAGGCAAAAAAGAATCTATTCATTTACAGATGAACAGATTTATTTTTCAAAACGAAAACAGAGAAAATTTAACTATTTGAAACTCAGTCGTTTTGAAAAGAAGAAGACTTAGTCAAAATACCTGATGCACAAAATAAAATTTTTACAAGACTTTAGCCAAGGCATCAGTGAAGAAAATGAATCTGTTTATTTAGAAAAGAACAGATTTATTTTTATGCAGTAAAACGTGTTTTTGTGTAAAACATGTGAAAAATAGTTTTAGAAAACTCATGCTTGTTCTTATCACATGGCCAGTGATTATGAGGTGAGTTACTCAGCAAAAAGCTACTCTTAGACAACCTCTAAGCACTAACTAAGACACACTTAAAGCAAAGCACAAATACATGGAAAGTACATAAATGTCTTCATCAAACACAACATACAAGTCTTCATCAAACACAATCTTGAAGGGGCAGCAACCATCTTCAACAACATGGACAACTTTGCATATGATAAAAGAAACCATCGTGAATTCTGTATGGCTAGGTTCAAGAACCTAGATGAACATATTGATATTTTTCAGAACCAGCTTTTCGAGCTTCAATATGGCAAGGAGGATTGATGAATTTCATGCTTTTATGTTTATTTTGCCTAAGCTTGCTTAACAATATTTCTTAATTCGGTTTTTATCTCTTTTCTTGCTCTATATGAGAAGATAAATAAGGGGAGAATGATGTGGTTTTTGGTGTTGTACTTGCTGCTACATTATACTATAACTCTATGGTTTCTTATGCTGCTAATATATCTCTGATATATCTCTGATCTGCACCTAAATTCACCACTATTTTCACACTGGTTTTCATATTATTATTATTATTATTTTTTGCTTGAAAGCTTTTATAGAAAACTGGTTCTTGGGTGCTTTTCAAACTGGGGTGATCCTGTTATTCTGCATGCCTTGTATGTGCACAATTTCTGTTTTGCAGGATCCATCAAATTCAAAATAGAAAACACAAGCAAACCAGGGATTTGTCTTCATCAAATAGGGGGAGATTGTTGAACAAGGTGCTTTGATGTCTCCAAATCCTAGTGGAATGCATGAAAACCCTTGTTGTTGGTTGTGTGTGTGTCTAGAGTATTTGAATTTGTTATTCACTCTGTGTGATGATCCAATGTTGTTTGATTTCAATCCTTTTGAAAAATATATGTTTTCTAAAGGAAGTGAAAAATCAACCTGTTGAAATTTCGATTCAACCGGTTGTTTTACACTTAGTGTTTTTGAAGAGGATTTGAAAAAGCTTGACTTTGCTATCAAACAAATTCAATTGATTGATTCGTGTTTTCAACCGATTGATTTTCTAAAAACCTTAACAGAATTCTGTTAAGTGGCTTTAATCTGTTTTCAATGATTAAAACTGATTCTGGTTATGGAATCAGTTTGGAGTTTAAATAAGTTGTTTTACGCTCCTAGTTGTTAATCAACTAAGAGAAAACATTCAAACAGTTTTTCAAGACTTCAAAGTGCTTTAAATCATTCTCAAATGTGGAATAGGATTGTCCTGTATTCACTATGCTTTAATCTTTTATTGTATCCAGGTGTATTCCATTACTTTCTTTCTTGATCACTGTAATTATTTGTGAATTGGTGTTGTTTTCTATCCTTACATTATGTGTTAAACTCTCTATCCTTACACTCTTTAAATCTACTTTTGCTTTGATTTTCAGCACTGCTGATATAAACAACCGATTTTTTTGCAAAAACAACCGGTTAATTTTCTGCAATCAAGTTAAAAAAAAATTCTAATTAGCTGAATTGATTTCTAATTGCTGATTCTTCATTTTCTTTCAATCTACCTTCAATATTTCAAAAATATTTCATAAACAATCCCCCCCCTCTTGTTTAAGGCCTGCAATTCTAACAAGATAAACAAGAACAAGTAAGAATCGTGAAGAACAAAGGTTGACAGGAAAAAAATTTAAACAAAAATTACTTAGCTTGGTTGTGGGATCTTGGTGTGCCATGATCCCCCTGATGTAATCCAAGCTTGAGGTCTGATGAATGATTGGAGTGGCAACGAAATTGAGTATGAAAAGATGGAGTAAAGATGAGAAAAAATGGAGAGATTTTGGTGGAATTGAAGGTCCAATAAAGGTAAAGAGGTGTGACCAACTTTCCTTAGGTTCACTAGACCAATTAAGCTATCTAGCAAGGGAAATTTGAGAGAGAATGAGTTTTCAAACATCGCAACACTAGGGTTTAATAATTGAAGTCTTGTAGATTTATGGAGGAAGCACCAAATGACTATAGAGGTTTATGGGTTTGGGCATGAGTTTACAAGGTGCAAAGGCCAAAGAAGAGGTTAGGCCAACTTTCTTGAGTTTCTAAAATGCAAAAGAGCATCATAAAAGAGAGACTTGTTGAAGTATGCTGAGAACTTTAGAAACACAATTTCATATATCAATCAAGTTTCATTTTTACAAGAGATGAACCTCTTTTTTATAGGCTAAGGAGACCCCTAAGATGACTATTGAGTTCTAAAAATACTCTCAATTCCTAACATGCCATTTGGCAATCCTAAGTGCAAGAAACTCTCCACTCATGAGTTGACACATGGCACAAGAGGATTGGAGAGTCGTTTAGAAGAGGCGCCTTACTTGGACTCTTGAGATGAACTTGAAGAGTTACTCCATGCAAAGAAGAGGCGCTTAAAGGATGTCTTGTTTGGAGAGAAAGATATTCCTATTCTAAATTTGGCAAAAAAATACAAAGCCAGAAAATACTATTCTACTATTTACATTTTTATATAAGGATGAAATATGGTGGCATGGAAGGGAAGATGGTCCTCCATCATACCAATACTTCAAGCTAACACACATAAAGAATATTCCTAAGCTTAAGTTTGAAGAAACACATAATGTCTTCTACGTCTATCCTAGGAAGATGTGTGTCAGGCAACAATGTTAATAAATAACTTAGAATATGAGTTAAAGTTGCAATGACCACCAACTTCTTTGACACAACTAGATTCAACAATGATTGAGTTGTCTATAATGTACGGTGTGCACTTTTAACCATTGTTTGGCATAAAAGGATATGCTACCAAGTACTATTAATTATCTGAGAGTTTTCATGAAAAGGAAAATGAAATTTAATGATCCATGCGATGCATTTAATGTTTCTCAACAAAAGAACTAATTTGACGATAACTGGAGAAGAATAATACAATGATAGGTTCAAAGGTACTCAACGAGAAAACAAAATGCAATAAATACTTTTTACAAGCCTATAACAAGACATGCTTCAAAGAGAAAAACAAGATTTAAAACTCTGAATTATTTTGTGCCCTAAGGCTTTGTAAGAACATTATTTGTATTCATTCTCACATACTAGTAAAGAGAGCTTAAACCTTGTATACATAAAAATACACTACCATTTCTAGTGAGCAAAAATCATTGATGTGTTGATTACACACACTTTCTAATTTTCTTGATCTAGGAGTGACTTATGAAAGAATACTTAGTGGTTATCTAGGAGTAGTTTGAGCAGAGAATAATGTGTGGTTAAGCTATGAGTGGCTTGTGTTAAGAATACTTAGTTGAGCCAAGAGTAGCTAGTGTTAGGAACACTCACTGTTAGCCAGAAGTGGCTTGATCAAAGAGTACTAATATGATCAAAGATTACCTTGTCACCAAGACTTATAACAATTGCACTATGAGCCTTCTTTAACAATGTGCAATCATGTTCTTTTTAGTCATGGATTTTTCAAACTTGTAGTCACCTTCCAAAACTTCAAGAAGGCCTTGTTGAACCAAAAGATCGTGTATCTTTTAACCATCATAACTCAAAATCATTCAAGCCAGTGAATTTCTCAACCTCATAATTTGCAGAAGTCATGATGATTGAGTTTCTTCATTCCATGTTCACTGCACCAATTCGTAGAGCACAAACGCAATTCACTGATCCATCAAACCCTTGAACATAACACGAAAATGGAGAAAAATAATCAATTTTAGGAAAAAAGAATGTAAAATAGGGTAGCACAGAGTATCAAGAATCACAAAAAAAATTATTTAACATGGTTCAGCTAAAAACCCAGTCTAAATCCACGAACAGAAATTCACTGTGAATAATATCTGAGATTACAACACTAAGTTTCTCTCAAGTTTCACAGTGAACTCTCAACTCTCACATTAAAAAATAACTGTAAAGTTCAAGTTCTTATATACAAGAAAAAATTGTCTTACAATTTCCAACTAAGGACATTTATCATAATAACTAACCATGTGTACAGTGATTCAATAACAATAAACATGAGGTTCTAGCAGTATTGGGAAATTTCAGAAAAAAAAAACAAACGATCCAAGATTTAATCTTCAAGCTCTTCATAGAGGAAGGCTAACTCATCAAACAATTATGAAAGAAGACGATGACAAACCACTAGACTATCTGAGACTAGTAGACGATGATGAATTGTGATCATGCCTGTTGACCGGAACGCTGGAGAATGCCTCGTCAAAGGATCGACGTGCGCACCGCTTCTCACCTCCGTTCTTTCCGGGATCTACCTCAAGAACCTGCAAAGAAACAACACGGCGCCGCTGCGGCCGATCGCACTCCGACGCTCAAGTCAGTGACAGTATCACCAAATACTAAGAACAGGAACCGTGCAAATCCTCTCTCACAATCAGCTCTATCACTCGCAAGCGTAAAGTGTATGAACTGAACGTGCGTACCTCAGAAAGTCTGTTAAGAACTCTTATATACCTGGTGGCTTTCTCTCTCCTGGCAGTTACAGACTTGGACACGTGGCTCGCATCCAACTGTACACGTGCCATCATCTGGAGGCCCCCTGACTTGGCGCTGTTTCTACTCTCATTTTGGCTAAGTTACTTATGCATGGTACTGCCCAGTGCATAGCTAACTTGGGAGTGCGATCTCTGCTGGAACTGGCGAGTTAGGGGCTTTCATACACCTTCCCTGTGGTCTCGCCGGCCGCCTTCATAACCTGCTGCTTCTCCTTCATCTTCGGCGATGTGCTTGCTCTGGCGATCTCCGATGACTAGGTCGCCTGAATCTACATCCGGCGACTTGATCTTTAACCTGGCGATCGCCCATTCTGGTAAGCTGAAAATCGGAACACGCCAGCTTAACAACTGGCGACTACGCGTGCCCCCCGACTTCCTTCCCTTCTGTCAACCTGGCGCCTTGCCAACACGCCTACAGTGTAGCAGGATGCCACGTCATCACACCCGACCACCAGGGCGGTACACAAGCCCCCCAGTCTTAAGCGAAGACTTGTCTAGCGAAAAGACTGAAAGAGCCTTCATTAACACCGATCTACGTGGCACTGACGCAGAATTCCAAGCGATCGTACTTTCTGCTGCTCTGACGCTCCACCAAACCCTTCACTCATCGTTCAACACGTGGCTTCATCAACGGCTCTCTTCATCTGTCGTTAGCGCTTCCTAAAATCATTTCGAAAACCCTTAAACCCATTACGCTCCACTGTTCCATCACTTTCTTCGTGCTTGCAAACGCTCTAACTTCCCTCTGCGAAAACTCTCAACGCTCTTCAACGCTCCAGATCACCATCTTCCTCCATCGTCTTCCTGATCATCGAAAGGTAATTACTTTCCTTCATCTGCTGGGTTTCCTTGCATTTTTACCGATTTGCATCATCCTGTAACTGCCTGGTGCATACGCTGTGGGTTGTTTTTCCATTTCTCCTTATGCGTAACTTAGGGCTTTGTCGATCGTCGCAACGAACATACATTCGTTCGTTTTTCTCCTTCCTTCTATGATCGAGTCAGCCTCTGTAACCCCCTGATCATTTTTCCTTTCTTTTTCCTTTGCAGTTGCTATCATGACCCGCACCAAGATTACCCCGAACCCCCCTCCATCAGCACGAAACCTTCCTTCACAAGCACACGACTCAACACAAGTTCGTGGCGCTTCCTCTTCGCAGGCTGAGAGGCCTGCATCTTCCCAATCTGTCCCGGCTCAGGCGACTCCATCTAACGCTGGAGGAGCCCCAGTCCCTCTGCCAGACTTCAAAACTCTATACCCCTGGGCTAACTCAACCCTTCTGAAGGAGACCTCGTCGGTGAACACTGCGGGAGCAGTTTTGCGGTTGACTAAGGGAGACGAGGTCTACCAATCGTTTCACAAGGAGCACGACGAAAAAATGATGGTGCTGCCTTGCCCCGCCGACCTGCCCGTGTGTGCTGATGACAAAGTAAGCGCCGACGGGCCCTTCTGCTTTGTCTATACGACTCTGTTCAAGAAGGTCAGGCTCAGGTTCCCCTTCACTCGATTCGAGAGGGAACTTCTGACTGAGCTCAACATTGCTGCCGCCCAGCTTCATCCCAACAGCTGGGCGTTTGTTCGAGCCTTCCAAGTGACGTGCGCCCACCTGGGGTTGCCCGCGTCGGTGGACGTGTTTTTGTTCCTTTTCGAGGCCAAGCACCCAGGAGACCGCCTGTGGGTCAGCTTGAATGCGATTGCTAGGAGATCCATTTTTACCATCTTCCAGCAATCGTACAAAGACTGGAAGGGGAAACTTGTCCAAGTACGCGCAAACGACAAGGACACCTCTCTTCTTGACGGTTTCCCCTTGTACTGGGTGGACAAGGGGAAAAAGGAGTCCAAGAGCTGCTTCAGGAGGCCCAGAAGTCCTGATAGCATGGGAGCTTTGGACAGAGACCTTTGTCTCTTCTGGAAGAAGGTGGCGGACGCCAATGTATCATTCCTCACCGCCACCTTGATATGCTTCGAATTCTACGAAGATCAGCTAGATATCCGAATAGGTTAGGACATTTGAACTATTGCTTTAATACTGCCTTTGTTTAGCTGTTTCTGGGCGTCTTGTGCGTTATGCGCAAGACTTTGGTTTTACCTTTCCTGCATATACTACCTGCTTTGCTGCTTTATTACCTTATGCACTTACTCATTCCCCTTGAGTTAACTCGAGCATTTTCATTCCATGCAGACGACATGTTGCCCAGGAACATGCTCTCCGAGTTGAAGGCGCTCGCCCGAAACCACGGGTTGGCGAGCGGTTCCCAAACGGTGCCAAACTCAGTGGTGGAGGCCGCCATCGTCCATGGGCGATCACCACCGAAGGAAACTGCCCAACGCAAAAAGTTGGTCCTTAAGAGACCCAAAAGGAAAGCCCCCCAAGTCATCCAAGAGGAGGAAGAAGAGGACGACGAGGTCACCGAGGATGGCCTTGTTACGAAGAGGAAAAGGGTGGCACCATCTTCACCACCTGCCCCACCCCCTATTCCGACCTCAACACCACCATCAACGCCTGCTCCTCCTCCCTCATCGCCAACACCACAAGCTCCTTCATCACCAGTCCAAGCGGTCCCACTGGCCACTGCGCCACCTGCAGCTGAGGCCCAAGAGCCAAATTTCTTGGAGGACCCCCCAAGCGCCTCTACGCCACACATGTCAGCTGGAGGGGGCCCCCCTTCAAACGCTTCAGCTGCAGAAAATGCTCCAATCGGGGATGAGGTGGCTCATACCTCTCCAATCCTGATTACCGAATCCCCGATTGCGTCGCCACGCCATGAAGCAACCACTGAAGATATTGCTAAGGAAGGTGGCGGCGAGAACCCTCAACAAGCCCCCCTGGCGCCTCTCCAAGCAGCAAACCTTTCCCTCGAAGTTACAAGGATGTGGGAACCTCTAACCGCCAAGTTGAAAACCATAGCAGAGGATATCCCCGCAATCATAACGAGGGCTGTGGAGAGCTCCACCAGGAGGCTTCAAAACGATCTCTTCAACCTCAAGACTGAAAATAGCACTATGAAGGTCGAGGTGGAGAAAATGTCATTCAGCCTGACGCTCGCAGAAATCGAACACTCCCGAGTGGAGGATGCCATGAATACCGAGCTCAGGCTGGCGCGCAAGGAAGCTGCTGACCTTCGCCGCAAAGTTCACGATCTTGCCCAAGAGAAGGTCGAGTTGGAAAGAAAAATTGTGCCCCTTCGTGCCAAGGCGGTCGACCTGGAGGCTCGCATGCAAGCTGACGCCGCTAAGGTGCAAAAACTGGAGCAAAGGTCGATCGACCGAGAGAAGCTACTTGGGCAAGTAGAAAAAGCGAGGGACGACGCCATGGCTGATCTCGCCGAGGCAAACAAGGAGAAAGGAAAGATGGCTGCTGAGTTGGCCCAAGCTCAAACGGAATCCAAGAAGGTTACTGACGACCTTCTCCATGCTCAAGAGACCAACGAACAACTCCGAAAACAGGTTGAAGAGCTGGAGCAGCAGAACAAAGAGCTCAAGAAACAGGTTGAAGAACTTTAAGGGCAAATTGAAGAACTTAAGCTAAATTCTGCTCAGATTCTGGCTGCTGGATTCGAAGCCGCTCGGGAACAATTCGCATGCCTATTCCCCGATCTCGACCTCAGCATGGTGTCGTTGAACAACGAAGTAGTAGATGGAAAGGTCGTTCCTGCTGAAGACTAATCAACTCCACCTCATCTGCTACTTTACAATTTCCCTTGTATATAACTTGTAATAAAAACTCGTGCATATGTATTTTGAACAGATACTTATTTCAATCACAAAGCTTGGATATTCTCTCCCCTGACTCCTTTTAAGCGCTTTAATCTTCTTTGCATGTTTAACTTTGTCGGTTTTAACTTAGTGATTTTGCAAACGCGACTTTTGACGTAACTTATTGAGAGAATACCCTTCAAGCAACGAACTGTAACTCAATCATTGGCTCAAACAACGTCCCACTCGACCTGCTTTATCAAACAAGTCTTTCAACCTTCTCGCCGTCGTTTGAGCTTTTCCCGATCGCCAAGAACTCTTGGTACAATCAGCTTTTCCTAGCCTCATGCTTTGGCAATCGTTTCTTTGCATGGGGCAAAGATGCCTTTAGGGATCTCTCTTTTCCCTCCTAGACTTCAGAACAAAGACCGGCTGACTAGGCGTTCTCTTCGAACCTACCTTAGCCACCTTCCATACTTCTTCCACCCTCTGCGCCATACCTGAACTCGTTCGAGACGAGAAGGATTTTATCTTGCCTAAGCTCGCATGTAAGCGTGAAGGTCTTTTAACTCGCCTGAACTCGCTCAACGGCGAGAAGGACTTTATCTGGTGCCTCAACTTGCCCAGGGTGTACATCTCCTCCCCCCTGGATGCACTGAGGACCTATTCTTTCTCTCGCCTGCACTCGCTCGGCGGCGAGGAGGTCTTTAACTGGCCTTAACTCGCTTGACGGCGAGAAGGACTTTATCTGGTGTCTCAACTTGCCCAGGGTGTACATCTCCTCCCCCCTGGATGCACTGAGGACCTTTCTCTTTCTCGCCTGCGCTCGCTCGACGGCGAGGAGGTCTTTTAACTTGCCTCTACATTGCCCCAGGAGTTACATCTTCTCGCTCCCAGAAACACGGAGGACTTTTTCTCTTTCTCGCCTGCACTCGCTCGACAGCGAGGAGGTCTTTTAACTTGCCTCTACATTGCCCCAGGAGTTACATCTTCTCGCTCCCAGAAACACGGAGGACTTTTTCTCTTTCTCGCCTTCACTCGCTCGACAGCGAGGAGGTCTTTTAACTTGCCTCAGGACGCGCGAAAGCGTTGAGGTCTTTCATCTGGTGCCTCCGATCGCCGAAAGACGATGAGGACTTGGAAAACTTAACTGGTGCCTCCAATCGCCGAAAAACGATGAGGACTTAAAACTTAACTGGTGCCTCTAATCGCCGAAAAACGATGAGGACTTAAAACCTTTTAGAAAGCACGCGATATATCTTTTCTTGCCTTAAATCATGTACAAATGACAAGGTCTTTCTTCAAAACTTTTGAAAATAGCACTCATGCAATCTGAAAACACCTTATACCTCGAAAACTCTTCTTTTATTGGGTGGCCTCATTAAAAACCCTCCTTAGGGAAAAAAGAGTGCCCCCTTCAAACTGTTTTAACAGAGACATTGTAATATAACATTGTGTTTGTCTTTACTTACAAAGCTCTTAACTATAGTACAACTTCAGGTGTGTGGCGTTCCAGGTGCGAGGAATCGCCCCTCCTTCCAGCGTTTCTAAGCGGTAGGCTCCGTTCCCGAGCGCCTCGGTTATTCTGAACGGTCCGGTCCACTTGGGTGATAGTTTATTCTCCATCTCGTACTGGTGGGCCTTCCTCATCACCAGATCGCCTTCTCTAAACTGCCTTGGCATCACCTTTGAGTTGTATCTTCGCTCGACCCTTCTCTTCACAGCCTCAGCCTTCAACCTCGCCTCTTCCCTGACCTCATCCAGCAGATCCAGGTTCAGCCTTCTCTCTTCGTTCGAGTCTTCCTCTACAAAGTTCTGGAATCTCGGCGAGCTCTCCTGGATCTCCACCGGAATCATGGCGTCACACCCGTAGACCAAGCTAAACGGGGTCTCATGGGTTCCTGACTGCTCGGTGGTGTGGTACGCCCAGACTATACGGGGCACCTCCTCAGCCCAACTTCCCTTGGCTTTCTCAAGCCTTCTCTTCAAACCTCTCAACAACACCTGATTGGCTGACTCCACCTGGCCATTCGTTTGAGGGTGCTCGACGGATGCAAACACTTGTTGAATTCCCACCTCTTCGCAAAGCTTCTTCAACAAGTGGCTTGCAAACTGCGTCCCATTATCTGACACCAGGCGCTTAGGCACTCCAAACCGGCACACGATGTTCTTCCATACAAAACCTTCGATCTTGTGTGCGGTGATCTGGGCCACTGGTTCTGCATCAATCCACTTGGTGAAATACTCAATCGCCACCACCAAGTACTTCATTTGCCTCATCGCCAGCGGGAAAGGTCCCAGGATGTCGATTCCCCAAGTATGAAATGGCCAAGGGCTGTAGATCGACTTCAACTCCTCGGGAGGTGCCTTGTGCCAATCAGCGTGCTGCTGGCATTGTTTGCAGCATTGGGCATATTTCTTGCAATCTTCTCTCATGGATGGCCAGTAGTAGCCTGCACGGATAGTTCTCGCGGCCAGAGCTCGACCCCCGACGTGGCTTCCACATATACCTTCGTGGAGCTCTGCCATAATTCTTGTGCACTTCTCGCCGTGTATACATTCTAGGAGCGGGTGAGTGAACCCAAACCTGTACAGATCGCCATCAATCAATGTGTACTTGCTGGAATTTTTCTTTACCTTCCTAGCTTCTGTTGGATCCAGCGGGAGGAGGCCATCTGCCAAGCACCGCTTGTACTGTGTTATCCAAGTGTCTGGCTCATGGGTGGCGCAGACCTGCATCACGTCCACCTTCTCTCCTCGACATGCTCTAACTCTCGGCGATCTCAGAGTTTCTTGCGTCAAGGACCTATGGCTTCTCGCTGCTCTCTCCGTCGACTTGCTTATTTGAAGGACCAGGTGATCTGCTACGAATGCTCTTGGCGTCTTCAGAGTTTCTTGAATCACCGTCCTCTGCCTACCCCCCTTGCCTGAGCTGGCGAGCTTAGCAAGCAAGTCAGCTCGGGCATTCTGCTCTCGGGGCACATGTACTACTTCAAAAGAGGCAAAGGAACTCTTCAATTCCTGCACGTACGCCAAGTAAGCCGCCATTTGTGGATCTTTAGCCTGGAACTCGCCTGTTACTTGCCCTGTGACTAGCAGCGAGTCACTCTTAGCCATCAGCACCCTAGCTCCCATTTCCTTGGCCAGCAGAATCCCGGCGATCAGCGCCTCATACTCCGCTTGATTGTTGCTGGCTTTGAAGGCGAATCTCAACGATTGTTCGATCAGCACGCCGTTGGGTCCTTCCAATATGACTCCAGCACCGCTGCCTTGCTGGTTCGACGATCCATCCACCGAAAGCACCCAACGGAAATCGTCTCCCTCAACCCGCGTCGCCTCTGATGAGAGCTCAACCACAAAATCTGCAAAGATTTGCCCCTTGATCGGGCCTCGAGGCTCATATTTAATATCAAATTCTGACAACTCCACTGCCCACTTCACCATTCTCCCCGCAACGTCAGGTTTCTTCAAGACCTTCTGGATGGGCAGGTCAGTCATCACCAGTATTGTGAGTCTATGGAAGTAGTGGCGCAACCTCCTCGCCGAAAACACCACAGCCAGCGCAGCCTTCTCCAGGGCCTGATATCTCGTTTCTGGGCCCTGCAACACCTTGCTCACAAAGTAAATAGGCTTCTGAGCCTGATCTTGATCCTGGGCGAGCACCGCACTCACCGCCCTCTCAGTCACAGCGAAATACAACCTGAGAGGGATTCCCGCCAGCGGTTTGCACAGAACCGGCGGGCTCGCCAGATACTCTGTTAGTTTGACGAAAGCCTCCTCGCACTCTTTCGTCCAAACGAACTTGTTATTGCGCCGCAGACATTGAAAATAGGGATGCCCCTTTTCTCCGCTAGCTGACACGAAGCGAGATAGGGCTGCCATCCGACCTGTTAGCTGCTGGACTTCTTTCACCGTAGCCGGGCTTCTCATCGCCAAGATGGCGGCACACTTGTCTGGGTTAGCTTCTATCCCCCTTTCAGTCAAGAGAAAACCCAAAAACTTTCCAGCCTCCACGCCGAAAATGCATTTCTCCGGGTTGAGCTTTAACTTGAACTTGGCGATCGTCGTGAACAATTCTTCCAAGTCTGCAACGTGCTTGCTTTTCTCCTACGAGGTCACGACCATGTCATCGACGTAGGCTTGCACGTTCCTTCCCAGCATTGGTGCAAGTACTCGATCCATCAACCTCTGGTACGTGGCCCCCGCGTTCTTCAGCCCAAACGGCATCACCTTATAGCAGTAGCACGACCTCTCCGTCATGAAGGCTGTTTTTTCTTCATCCATGGGATGCATCTTGATCTGATTATAGCCCGAGAAGGCATCCAGGAAACTCAGCAGCCTGCACCCTGCAGCACTGTCAACCAGGGCATCAATGCTTGGTAAAGGATACGAATCCTTTGGGCAAGCTTTGTTCAGATCGGTGAAATCGACGCACATGCGCCATTTCCCGTTACTCTTCTTCACCAGTACGACATTTGCCAACCATTCAGGGTACTGGACTTCCCTGATGTGGCCTGCAGCGAGGAGTTTCTGTGTTTCGTCCCTGATCGCCTGCCTCCTCTCCTCATTGAATTTTCTTCTCCTTTGTCGCACCGGTCTTACCAAATTGTCCATCGCCAGGTGATGGCACAAGAAGTCGGGATCAATCCCGGGCATGTCCGAAGCGGACCATGCAAACGCATCCAGATGCCGCTCAATCACCTTGGCGATCTGGTCCTGGAGATCGACCTCCAGAGATCTTCCCAGCTTGAAGACCTTTCCTCCGATCTCCTTTTCGAGCCACTGCTCGACGGGTTTTGGCCTGGACTCTTGGGCGATCACCGCCCTGGCGATTCCCTGTTCCCTTGCTTCCTCGGGGCGATTCCGCGCCTCTTCCTCCTCCAGGCCAGCATTCCTCTCCCCCAGCTCAGCATCCACCATTTCCACGTCTCTTCCGGCGGCCTCCTCTGTTACCGGCGGTCTGGGCTTCACACCGGGAGGCGGGGTGGTTGTTACATAACTCACTGATCTTTTGTTTTTCAGGCTATTCTCATAGCACCTTTTCGCTTCTTTCTGATCAGACTTTATCGTGATCACCACCCCTTCCATGGACGGCAACTTCACCTTCATGTGCCGAGTCGACGGAATGGCACCTATCCTGTTAAGAGTGGGCCTTCCCAACAGGATGTTATACGCTGAGGGGGCGTTTACGATGAGGTACTTGATTTTCTCCGTCCTCGACCCAGCCTCATCTGTAAACGTGGTTCTCAGCTCAATGTACCCCCTGACCTCCACCTGGTCGCCAGCGAATCCATATAAGCACCCTCCATAGGGCCTTAGCTGGTCAAGGGGCAGTTCCAGCTGCGTGAAAGTCGGCCAGAACATCACGTCTGCCGAGCTTCCTTGGTCCACCAGAACTCTGTGGACCTTCCTTCCCGCTGTAACCAACGAAATAACTATGGGATCGTTGTCATGAGGCACAACGTCCCGAAGATCCTGCTTGGTTAACGTAATGTCCACTTCCGGCGAGTGATCTTCAAACATGTCCACTGTCATCACCGATCGCGCATACTTTTTCCTCTGCGATGCGGTGCATCCACCACCTGAGAAACCCCCTGCAATGGTGTGGATCTCCCCGTGGATAGGCATCTCGTGTTGCTGGGCTTCTCCACCTGCTGGCTGGGAACTCGACGCTCCCCCCGTCCTCCTGTCCAGCAGATAGTCATTTAGGAACCCGCTCTTAACCAGATCGTCGAGCTGGTACCCTAAAGACAAACACGAGTCCAGGTTGTGGCCAAAACACTGGTGGAACTCGCACCAGGCGTCCGGCTTTGACCCCAGCACCTTGTCGCCCACCTTCTCAGGCGCCTTCAACCTGGCAGATATGTTAGGGATGGCGATCAGGTCCGCTAGTCCCATAACGAATTTGTGCTTAGGCGGGCGATTGTATTCCCGGCGTGCTGGTTGTTGGCGCGCTTGGCTTCTTCCCTTGTTTCTCCTGTCGTAAGGATAGCGAGTCCTCTGGTCTTTTCTGGCCGCTGCCGCCGTTTCCAGCACCCTCTGCGGCTGGATCCTGGTCTGTGCGCGTGGCCTGGCGGGAGCCACGCTGCCTCTCTTCTCGGCGGCTTCACTCTCGTCGGCGATGTGGGCCACCGCAAGTCGCCTGACTTCAGCAAACGTCGCTGGATGAGCCCTGATCAAGGCCTCGCAGAATGGCCCTGGCTGCACGCCCTTCTTGAAGGCATAGACCAGCATTTCTTCATCCTTGGCCGGCGATCTGACCATCTGCGCTCCGAAGCGATTGAGGTAGTCCCTGAGGGACTCCCCATGGTACTGCCTTATATCAAACAGATCATAAGACACCCTGGGCGGTGCCTTATTCACGATGTACTGTTCAACGAAGATCTTTGAGAATTGTTGAAAATTGGTTATGTGGCCGTTAGGCAGGCTCACAAACCACTCCATCGTCGTTCCCTAGAGCGTACTTACAAACATCTTGCAGTAGACGGCGTCTGACCCTCCCGACAGCATCATCTGCGTGTGGAACGTGGTCAGATGAGCCTCTGGATCCTCCACGCCGGTAAAGACAGCCTTAACCGGAACCACGCTCGTGGGAATAGGCGTGTCGGTAATCGCCTGAACGAAAGGCATTGGGAAAACACGAGGTGGCGTCGACGGTGCCACCTCTTCAACAGAAGTACGTCCTTGCTGGTCCTGAAGAGCTCGACGCAGCTCCTCAGTCACCTTGCTGAGTTCCTCGTTTCTGGCGCGAGAGGCGACCAGGTCCTCATGTATCCTTGCCTGCTCTGCGCGCGAGGCTTCCACGGTTGCCTGCAACGAGCGCATCATCTCTGCCATCTGCGCCATGGTCATGGCGGCGTCGCCTTCAGCAGCGACAGGCGCCACGGGACTGGAACGATTGCTTCTCATTTTTCTCATTAACTTCAGCGAACCACAGGAATACAGCAAACAACACTTCAACCACGATCGAATCAGCGATCAATCGGAGAAAACTCAAGAAACTGCGCAAGAACTCAAGAACACCGCAAACCTTCGAAGAAAACCACAACTTCACCCAAAACCACCGTTTCCCCGCGGACAGCCAAACAAGCGAAAGAACTCGAACTTCCACCAAACAGATTGCGCGCAAGCAACAAAAGACCTCACTCCACCGATCGAAAACCAAACAAACGGTACAAAACGTAAACTCACCGAACGGAATTCAAAGAAACTGCGAACGACGGTTGCACCAACGCACAAACACGCAGAAAACTTCGTAAACCTCCAAGAACCCACGCTGTGGATGGGAGCAAGTTTTACACGGCCCCACGGTGGGCGCCTGATGATCCTGCCTGTTGACCGAAACGCTGGAGAATGCCTCGTCAAAGGATCAACGTGCGCACCGCTTCTCACCTCCGTTCTTTCCGGGATCTACCTCAAGAACCTGCAAAGAAACAACACGGCGCCGCTGCGGCCGATCGCACTCCGACGCTCAAGTCAGTGACGGTATCACCAAATACTAAGAACAGGAACCGTGCAAATCCTCTCTCACAATCAGCTCTATCACTCGCAAGCGTAAAGTGTATGAACTGAACGTGCGTACCTCAGAAAGTCTGTTAAGAACTCTTATATACCTGGTGGCTTTCTCTCTCCTGGCAGTTACAGACTTGGACACGTGGCTCGCATCCAACTGTACACGTGCCATCATCTGGAGGCCCCCTGACTTGGCGCTGTTTCTACTCTCATTTTGGCTAAGTTACTTATGCATGGTACTGCCCAGTGCATAGCTAACTTGGGAGTGCGATCTCTGCTGGAACTGGCGAGTTAGGGGCTTTCATACACCTTCCCTGTGGTCTCGCCGGCCGCCTTCATAACCTGCTGCTTCTCCTTCATCTTCGGCGATGTGCTTGCTCTGGCGATCTCCGATGACTAGGTCGCCTGAATCTACATCCGGCGACTTGATCTTTAACCTGGCGATCGCCCATTCTGGTAAGCTGGAAATCGCAACACGCCAGCTTAACAACTGGCGACTACGCGTGCCCCCCGACTTCCTTCCCTTCTGTCAACCTGGCGCCTTGCCAACACGCCTACACTGTAGCAGGATGCCACGTCATCACACCCGACCACCAGGGCGGTACAAATTGAAAGAAGATTTCAAACCGCTAGACAATTTAACACATCTGAATGATCTAAAAAACTTGAACTTAGACTTTATCTTAACCAAATCTTCATACCTCAAATACTTTTTGGGCATTAAATATCCCAATCAAATGTGTGTCAATTTTTCAAAGGAAATATGCTCTAAATATCCTAAAAGAGACATGTAGGATTGATTGAAAACTAGTGGATAATGTTATGGATCCAAATTAGAGAGTAATGCAGAAAGATATACAAGAGTGGTTGGAAAATTTATTTATCTTATTATTCCTATACCATATTTATCTTTTATAGTTGGCGTTGTGAGTCAATTCATGCAAACTCCTAGGATTGATCATTGGAATGTTGTCCTTTGTATCAAAGATACCTCAAAAAATCTCCAAGACAATGTCTACTTTATGAAGACAAAGAGAATAAGAAAATCATGGAATGTTGATATGCTAATTGTACCGTCCTGGTAGTCGGAAGTGATGACGTCGCATCGAGCTATTATGTAGGCGTGTTGAGCAGGGCCCATGGCTGGCAGAAGGGAAGGAAGTCGGGGGACTCGTGTGGTCGCCAGTTATTAAGTTGGCGTGCCCCGGTCTCTAGCATACCTAAACCGGCGGTCACCGGGTTTGAGATGAAGTCCCCAGATGCGAACCCACGACCACGTGGTGGTTAGAGATCGCCGAAACAAGGACATCGCCAAAGATGAAGTCAGATAGTCATTTCCCAGCTAGCCAGAGGATGAGGTCGGGAGACAGCTTACCTGAACATACACGGTGAAGCAAGTAAAGCAGATCATGAAGGCGGCCGGCGAGACCACAGGGAAGGTGTGTACGAAGGCACCCGAACTCGCCACTCAGAAGAGATCACGCTCCAAGGCAGCTATGCACTGAGTTGTGTCATGCATAAGTAACTTAGCCAAAAGCTTGAAGAGTAAGAAGTGGCGCCCAAGTCAAGGATGCTCCAGATGGTGACACGTGTACAGCTGGATGCGAGCCACGTGTCCAGATGTGTAACTGTCAGGAGAGAGAAAGTGCACAGGTATATAAGAGATTCTAACGAACTTCTGAGGTACGCACGTTGAGATTACTTCTTTACGCTTGCGAGTCTTGAGTACGCTGAGAGAGAATTTTGCACGGTTCCTTAGAGTTCTTGAGTTTTTTCTTAGTATTTGGTGGTTCAGTCGCTACTCGGCCGCAGCAGCGCCGTTCTGTCTTTTGCAGGTTCTTGAGGTGAATCACGGTGAAGGACAGAGGCTAACACGGCGCAGAAGTCGATCCAGGTTTGACGAGGCAAGGTTCTTGCGTCCCGGTCAACAGGCAGGATCATCAGGCACCCACCGTGGGGCCGTGTAAAACCTGTTCCCATCCACAGCGTGAGTTCGTGGAAGTTTCTGCGATTTCTGTGTGGTTGTGTGCTGGTGCAACCATTTTCCGCCGTTCATCCAAGCTTTGTTCGGTAGTTTTGTGTTTTCCACCGTTCGTTTGAGTTCTTGTTCGGTGAGGTGAGGTTTTTCGTTGCTTACGCAAGTTTTAATCGGTGAGATCTAAGTTTCGCCGCTCGTTTGGATTTTCGTGGAAGAAGCGGTGGTTTGTGGTGGAGTTGTGAGTTTCTGTGAAGGTTTGCTATTGAGGTTGTGTTCTTGAAGTTCTTTGGAGTTTTGTGAAGCTCTGACCGATTGATCGCTGAATCGATCGTCGTTGAAGAAGGTGTTGTTCGTCGCTCTTTGTGATCTGTCAAGTTTTCATGAGAAAGATGAGAAGCAACCGTTCAAGTTCGGTTGCGCCAGTTGATGTTGAAGGCGCCATGACTATGGCGCAGATGGTGGAAATCATGCGTTCGCTGCAGGCGAATGTGGAAGCCTCGCGCATAGAGCAGGCAAAAATGCACGAGGACCTGGTCGCCTCTCAGGCCAGGAATGAGGAGCTTAGCAGAGTCACTGAGGAATTGCGCCAAGCTCTTCAGGAGCAGCGAGGGCGCCCAGTCGCTGAAGAGGTCGCGCCGTCAACGCCGCCTCGCGTTTTTCCCATGCCTTTCGCTCAGGCGATTACAGACACGCCTATCCCCGCAAGTGTGGTACCTATGAAGGTTGTTTTTACCGGCGTGGAGGATCCTGAGGCACATCTCACCACGTTCCATACGCAGATGATGCCGTCAGGAGGATCAGACGCTGTGTATTGCAAGATGTTTGTGAGCACACTCCAAGGGACGGCGCTGGAATGGTTTGTGAGCCTGCCTACAGGTCACATAACCAACTTCCAACAGTTTTCGAAGATCTTCGTCGAGCAGTACATAGTGAACAAGGCACCGCCCAGGGTGTCTTATGATCTGTTCGACATAAGGCAGTACCAGGGAGAGTCCCTCAGGGACTACTTGAATCGTTTTGGGGCGCAGATGGTCCGCTCGCTAGCCAAAGACGAAGAGATGCTGGTCTACGCATTCAAGAAAGGCGTGCTGCCGGGACCATTCTGCGAGGCGTTGATCAGGGCTCACCCCGCCACATTTGTTGAGGTTAGGCGGTGGCTCACATTGCCGATGAAAGTGAGGTCGCCGAGAAGAGGGGAAGCGTGGCCCCCGCTGGGCCACGTGCCCAGACCAGGATCCAGCCACAGAGGGTGCTGGAGACAGCGGCGGCCAAGAGGGATCAGAGGACTCGCCATCCTTATGATCCAAGGAAGAACAAGGGCAGGGGCCCAGGGCGCCCTCAACCGGCACGACGGGAGTACAATCGCCCGCCGAAGCACAAGTTTGTCATGGGATTGGCGGACCTGATCGCCATTCCCAATATATCAGCCAGGCTGAAGGCGCCCGAGAAGGTGGGCGACAAGGTGTTGGGACCAAAGCCAGACGCCTGGTGCGAATTCCACCAAGGCTTTGGCCACACCAGGGACTCATGTTTGGCTTTAGGATACCAGCTCAACGACCTGGTCAAGAGCGGGTTCCTAAATGATTACTTGCTGGACAGAAGGACGGGGGGCGCATCGAGCTCCCAACCAGCAGGTGGAGAGGCTCAGCAGCACGAGATGCCTACTCACGAAGAGATCCACACCATTGCAGGAGGTTTCTCGGGTGGTGGATGCACCGCGTCACAGAGGAAGAAGTATGCGAGGTCTGTGATGACGGTGGACATGTTCGAGGACCACTCACCAGACGTGGACATCACGTTCACAAGGGAAGATCTCAGGGACGTTGTGCCTCATGACAACGATCCGATAGTCATCTCGCTTGTTACGGCGGGAAGGAAGGTCCACAGAGTTCTGGTGGACCAAGGAAGCTCGGCAGATGTAATGTTCTGGCCGACTTTCACACAGTTGCAGTTGCCCCTTGACCAGCTGAGGCTGAGGGAGAGAACGCCGAGCGAGAAGACGAGGCGAGGAACCGCCCAGAGGAAGCGAGGGAGCTGGTAATCGCCAGGGCGGTGATCGCCAGGGAAGCTAGACCCAAACTTGTCGAGGAATGGCTCGAAAGGGAGATCGGGGGAAAGGTCTTCAAGTTGGGAAGATCCTTGGAGGCTGAGCTCCAAGACCAAATTGTCAAGGTGATAGAGTGGCATCTGGATGCTTTCGCATGGTCTGCTTCAGACATGCCGGGAATTGACCCCGACTTCTTGTGCCATCATCTAGCAATGGACAACCAGGTCAGGCCAGTGCGACAGAGAAGAAGGAAATTCAACGAGGAGAGAAGGCAGGCGATCAGGGATGAAACCCAGAAGCTCCTCGCTGCAGGCCATATCAGGGAGGTCCAGTACCCCGAGTGGCTAGCCAATGTCGTGCTGGTGAAGAAGAGCAATGGGAAATGGCGCATGTGCGTCGATTTCACTGATCGGAACAAGGCTTGCCCAAAGGATTCGTATCCTTTGCCAAGCATAGACGCCCTGGTTGACAGTGTTGCAGGGTGTAAGTTGCTGAGTTTCCTGGATGCCTTCTCGGGGTACAACCAGATAAAGATGCATCCTATGGATGAAGAGAAGACTGCCTTCATGACCGAGAGATCGTGCTACTGCTACAAGGTGATGCCTTTTGGGCTGAAGAACGCGGGGGCCACGTACCAGAGGTTGATGGATCGAGTACTTGCACCAATGCTGGGAAGGAATGTGCAAGCGTACGTAGATGACATGGTCGTGACCTCGCCGGAGAAGAGCAAGCCCGTTGCGGACTTGGAGGAGTTGTTCACCACGATCGCCAAGTTCAGGTTAAAACTGAATCCAGAGAAGTGCATCTTTGGCGTGGAGGCGGGGAAGTTCTTGGGATTTCTCTTGACTGAAAGAGGAATAGAAGCCAATCCTGATAAGTGTGCTGCCATTTTGGCGATGAGGAGCCCGGCTACCGTGAGGGAAGTGCAACAACTTACAGGTCGGATGGCCGCCCTGTCTCGTTTCGTGTCAGCCAGCGGGGAGAAGGGCCATCCGTATTTTCAGTGTCTGAGGCGAAACAACAAGTTTGCCTGGACGAAGGAATGTGAAGAGGCCTTCGTCAAGCTTAAAGAGTATCTGGCGAGCCCGCCGGTTTTGTGCAAACCGCTGGTGGGGACCCCTCTCAGGTTGTATTTTGCTGTGACTGAGAGGGCGGTGAGTGCGGTGCTCGCCCAAGACCAAGATCAGGCTCAGAAGCCTATTTATTTCGTCAGCAAGGTGCTGCAGGGCCCGGAAGTGAGATATCAAGCTTTGGAGAAAGCCGCGCTGGCTGTGGTATTCTCGGCGAGGAGGTTGCACCACTATTTTCACAGTTTTACAATACTGGTGATGACCGACTTGCCCATCCAGAAGGTTCTGAAGAAGCCCGATGTAGCTGGGAGGATGGTGAAGTGGGCGGTGGAGCTGTCGGAGTTCGATATCAAGTATGAGCCCCGAGGTCCGATCAAGGGGCAGATCTTCGCTGATTTCGTGGTCGAGCTCTCGTTAGAAGCAACACGAGTTGAGGGGGATGATTTTCGTTGGGTGCTTTCAGTGGATGGATCGTCGAACCAGCAGGGCAGCGGTGTTGGAGTCATCTTGGAAGGGCCCAACGGCGTGCTGATTGAGCAGTCCCTGAGGTTTGCCTTCAAAGCCAGCAACAATCAAGCAGAATATGAGGCGCTAATCGCCGGAATCTTGCTGGCCAAGGAGATGGGAGCTAGGGTGCTAATGGCTAAGAGTGACTCGCTGTTAGTCACGGGACAAGTAACAGGCGAGTTCCAGGCCAAGGATCCACAAATGGCGGCTTACCTGGAGTATGTACAGGAGTTGAAGAGTTCCTTTGTCTCCTTTGAAGTGGTGCATGTGCCCAGAGAGCAGAATGCCCAAGCTGACTTGCTAGCTAAGCTCGCCAGTTCAGGCAAGGGGGGTAGGCAGAGGATGGTGATCCAGGAAACTCTGAAGACGCCTAGAGCATTTGTGGCAGATCACCTGGTTCTTCAGATAAGCAAGTCGACGGAGAAGGCGGCAAGGAGTCACAGGTCTTTAACTCAGGAGACCTTGAGATCGCCAAGAATAAGAGTGTGTCGGGAGGAGAAGGTAAACGTGGTGCAGGTCTGCACTACTCATGAGCCAGACACCTGGGTAACACAGTACAAGCGATGCCTGGCGGATGGCCTTCTCCCGCTGGATCCGACGGAGGCCAGGAAGATAAAGAAGAACTCCAGCATGTTCACAATGATTGATGGTGAGTTGTATAGGTTTGGGTTCACACACCCACTCCTAGAATGTGTGCACGGAGAAAAATGCACAAGAATCATGGCCGAGCTCCATGAAGGGATTTGCGGAAGTCATGTCGGGGGTCGAGCTCTGGCCGCGAGAACCCTTCGCGCAGGTTACTACTGGCCAACAATGAGGGAGGACTGCAAGAAGTACGCACAATATTGCAAGCAATGCCAACAGCACGCCGATTGGCACAAAGCGCCTCCCGAGGAATTGAAGTCGATTTACAGCCCTTGGCCGTTTCATACTTGGGGGATCGACATTCTGGGACCTTTCCCATTGGCGATCAGGCAGATGAAGTACTTGGTGGTGGCAATCGAATATTTCACCAAGTGGATTGAAGCGAAACCAATGGCACAGATCACCGCACACAAGATCGAGAGCTTTGTGTGGAAGAACATCGTGTGCCGGTTTGGTGTGCCCAAGCGCCTGGTGTCAGATAACGGAACTCAGTTTGCAAGTCACCTGTTGAAGAAGCTGTGCGAAGGGGTGGGAATTCAACAAGTATTCGCATCCGTCGAGCACCCTCAGACGAATGGCCAAGTAGAGTCAGCCAATCGGGTATTGCTGAGAGGTTTGAAGAGAAGGCTAGAGAAAGCCAAAGGAAGTTGGGCTGAGGAGGTACCCCGTATAGTTTGGGCGTACCACACCACCGAGCAGTCAGGAACCCATGAGACCCCGTTTAGCCTGATCTATGGATGCGACGCAATGATTCCAGTGGAAATCCAAGAGAGCTCGCCGAGATTCCAGAATTTTGTAGCGGAAGACTCGAATGAGGAAAGAAGGCTGAATATGGATTTGCTGGATGAGGTCAGGGAGGAAGCGAGAGTGAAGGTTGAGGCAGTGAAAAGAAGGATTGAGCGAAGGTATAACTCGAAGGTGATGCCAAGGCAGTTTAAAGAAGGCGACCTGGTGATGACACTAGTACAAAAATAAGAAAAGAACGCTCCTTATTTAATGCGGTTCAGCGCTTAAACGCATTCGTAAAAAACGCGGTGGCATTTTTGAAATTATTTTGATTTACAAATGCGGTTATTTAAATAACCGCATTTGTAAATCAAGAGCTTCCATTTACAAATGCGGTTATTTGAATAACCGCATTTGTAAATCAAGAGCTTCCATTTACAAATGCGGTTATTTGAATAACCGCATTTGTAAATCAAAACGCTTGATTTACAAATGCGGTTATTTGAATAACCGCATTTGTAAATCAAAAAGCTTGATTTACAAATGCGGTTATTTAAATAACCGCATTTGTAAATGGTTTTTACCCTAAAAATTTTAGGCGCTCAACAGTTTCGTTCATTCTTCGTTTACGCTCACATCTGTTCTTTGTTTTCTCTGGTTGCGAAGTTCTTCATTTTCGAAGGTACGTAACTGCATTGCCCCTTATTCTCTTGTTTCCATTGCTCCTAACAACTGCATTGAACTCCAATGGCTTTCGCTTTCCATATTGCTTTCGTTTTTAATGGGTTTCGCTCTGCATTTTGAAGGTGTACTCTTCCATTGCTTCCGCCGCTGTCGCATTTCGCTCTCGTCGCTCCGCCGCCGCACTCACCGCAGCTGCCGTGTTTCCTCTTCTCCCCTTCCACTCTTCACCAACAACGTGCCCCTAAAACCCCAGCTCATTCAGAAGAATATAAAAATGCGAGCTCTTTTAAAAGAATATACAAATGCGGTTATTTCAAATAACCGCATTCGTAAATCGCATTTACAAATGCGGCTCTATAGCCGCATTTGTATTTCTCTGATTTACAACTGCGTGCTGATCAAATGCGACTCTATAACCGCATTTGTAAATGTAAAATAGCCGCATTTGATTAGCATTCCTGCGCTAGTGTGAGGAAGGCCCACCAGTACGAGATGGAAAACAAGTTGTCGCCTAAGTGGACGGGACCGTTCAGGATAACCGAGGCGCTTGGGAACGGCGCCTACCGCTTAGAAACGTTGGAAGGAGGGGCGATTCCTCGCACTTGGAACACCACGCACCTCAAGTTATATTACAGTTAAAAGCTTTGTAAGTAAAAACAAACACGAAGAGTTTGCAAGCTTTCTGTTAAAACAGTTTGAAGGGGGCACTCTTTTTTCCCTAAAGAGGGTTTTTAATGAGGCCACCCAATAAAGAAGAGTTTTTCGAAGTTTAAAGTGTTTTAGATTGCATGCTTGTTGAAAGTTTTAAAAGGCGAGTTTTGATTTAAGGCAAGTTTTGAAGTTATGTTGCATGCTTTCTAAAACGTTTCTAAGTCCCCATCGTTTTTCGGCGATTGGCGGCATCAGTTAAAGTTAAAAGTCCTCATCGTCTTTCGGCGATCGGAGGCACCGGCATTGTTTAAAAGACCTCAACGCCCTCGCGCGTCCTGAGGCGAGAAAGAGATAAAGACCTCCTCGCCGTCGAGCGAGTGCAGGCGAGAAAGAGTATAAAGTCCTCAGTGCTTCCAGGGGAGAGAAGATGTAGCCTCTGGAGCAATGCAGAGGCACCAGTAAAAAGTCCTCAGTGTTTCCAGGGGAGAGAAGATGTAGCCTCTGGAGCAATGTAGAGGCACCAGTAAAAAGTCCTCAGTGTTTCCAGGGGAGAGAAGATGTAGCCCCTGGGGCAATGTAGAGGCACGAGTTAAAGACCTTCTCGCCGATGAGCGAGTTCAGGCGAGTTAAAGACCTTCTCGCCGATGAGCGAGTTCAGGCGAGTTAAAGACCTTCTCGCCGATGAGCGAGTTCAGGCGAGTTAAAGACCTTCTCGCCGTCGAGCGAGTTCAGGCAAGATAAAATCCTTCTCGTCTCGAACGAGTTCAGGTACGGTGTGGAGGGTGGAAGAAGTTTAAAGGATAGCTAAGGTAGGTTCAAAGAGAACACTTAGCTATCCGGCTTACTGTTCTGAAAGTCAGGGAAGGTAGAGAAGGATCCGAAAGGCGCCTCTACCCCCAGGTGAGGGAACAATGGCCAAGTTATGAAGGCAAGAGGAAGCTGGAATCGCCAAGACTCTTTGGCGATCGGAAGAAATTCAAGCGATGGCAAGAGTTAAGGCCCGTTTTGATAGGGCAGATCAGGTGAGCTATGTCTTAAATTATTAGTTGGGTTGAAACTCATTGTTTGGAAAATGGTTTCGCGCTGAGGTTCATTACCTTAAAGTTCACAAGTTGTTAGAATGCTATCGTTCGAGAGTTGATAGTTCGAAGCAGTTAGTAAACAGTTGCGCTCGCAGAGTTGCTAAGTCGATTTCGTTTAAGCGATTTTTTACAAGGAGAAATAAAGCTAACAGGGAGATTATATAAACAAGCAGAAAGATTCATAACACAGTAATATCAGTTCGAAATACAAGTACCAAAAAGGGAAAAATTATTACAAGTAAGTTATGCAAGAGAAGGACAGATGAATAAGTGAAGGAGGGAAGCAGCTAGTCTTCAGAAGGAACGATCTTCCCATCCACCACTTCATTGTTTAGTGACACCATGGAGAGGTCCAGATCAGAGTACTGGCAGGCAAATTGCTCCAGGGCGGCGTCAAACCCAGCAGCGAGGATCTGGGCAGAGCTCAGCTCGAGCTCTTCAGTCTGCTTTTTGAGCCCCTCGGTCTGCTGTTCTAACTCATCAGCTCGTTTCTTTAGATTTTCAGTTGTCTCACGAGCTTGAAGGAGGTCTTCAGTAACCTTCTTGTTTTCCGCCTGCGCCTGGGCCAGCTCTGCGGCGATCTTCTCATTCTCCTCTCTGGCCTCGGCGAGCTTAGCCATGGTGTCATCCCTCTCTTTCTCGACTTTTCCCAAGAGGATCTCCCGATCTACCGACCTCTTCTCAAGGCTCTCTACCTTGGCTGCATCTGCTTTGCTCTCTAGCTCAATTTTCTCTTGAGCTAGGAGGTGCACCTTCTGGCGTAGATCGGTGGCCTCCTTACGCGCCACCCTCAGCTCGGTGCTCATGGCGTCCTCCACCCGCGAGTGCTCGATTTCCGCCATCATGAGGTTGCAAGACAATTTCTCCGCCTCGATCCTGATTAGGCGATTCTCCTCTTGGAGCACGGAGATGTCGTCCTGAAGCTTTTGGTTGGAGCTCTCCACAGCTTTTGATATGATGGAGGGGAGGTCCTCTGCCATCATTCTGAGTTTGGTTGTGAAAGGTCCCCAGATCCCTTTAACCGCAAGGGGAAGGCTTGCGACCGCTGGTGGTGGAGGCGTTGAGGGAGCCTGGTGCTGGCTCTCACCACCGCCCTCTTGGATTGGTAAAGGTTGGGCTTCTTGGCGTGGTGGTGATGTGGGGGATTCAGTGATAATTATCGGTGAGTTGTGAGCACCCTCATCCCCGCCTGGTGCAGCTTCCGCGATTGAGGCTGTTGAAGGAGGACCCTCTCCAGCAGATACAAATGGCGTGGAAGCGCTCGGAGGGTTCTCCATGAAGTTGGGCTCAGTAGCCTCAATCGCCAGAAATGCAGCCGCCAAAGGTACTGCTTGGACTGGCGGTGTTGGAGCTGGGGGAGGAGGCGGTGTTGGAGTTGGAGCTGGCAGAGAAGGCGATGTTGGTGTTGGAAGAGGAGGTGGAGCAGGTGGTGAAGAAGGTGCCACCTTTCTCCTTTTGGTGATGAGGCCATCCTCAGTTGCCTCATCGTCCTCTTCTTCATCCTCATGGACCACCTGAGGAGCTTTCCTCTTTGGCTTCCTTAGGATGAGTTTCTTGCGTTGTTGGGCGGGCAAGGCTTCTGAAGGAGCTGGGCCTTGAGGGGGCGATCTGCCCTGAGCAGCGGCGATCTCCACCACTGAGTTGGGCACAGTCTGGGAGCCCGACGCCAACCCATGGGCTCGGGCGAGCGCCCTCAATTCAGCTAGTTTGCCTTTACCCAGCATGAGATCTGCATAATGCAAAGGTATACAGGTAAGCTCAAAGACAAAGGTGAACACATGAGTAAGTATGCAGATGAGACAAACAAGTGGTGCAGGAAATAAAGACCAAGTCTAGTGCGCAACAGACAAGACGCCCAGTAACAGATAACAGAGGTGCAGCACAGGGCAATAACTTAGATGTTGAGGTAAGCGCTAACCTATGCGAGCCTCGAGTTGGCCCTCGAAGAACTCGAAGGAGATGATCGCAGAGGTGAGAAAGGTGATGTTAGCGGCTGCCACGCTCTTCCAGAAGAGGCACAGGTCCTTGTCCAAATCGCCCATGTTGTCGGGGCTTCTTGGCTTTCTAAAGCTTCCCTTGGAGTCTTTATTTCCCTTGTTTACCCAGTACAAGGGAAAGTCGTCGAGCAGCGAAGCGTCCTGGTCATTTTAGCGCACTTGGACGAATTTACCTTTCCAATCCTTGTAAGATTGCTGGAAGATAAAGAGGATCGACCTCCCAGCAATTCCGTTCAGGCTCACCCAAAGGCGATCTCCAGGGTTCTTGGCCTCGAACAGGAAAAGGAACACATCTACCGAGGCCGGTAGTCCCAAATGCGCACACACAATTTGAAACGCCCGCACGAATGCCCAGCTGTTGGGATGGAGCTGGGCGGCAGCGATGTCGAGCTCGGTTAGTAGTTCCCGCTCGAAACGGGTAAGGGGGAACCTAAGTTTCACCTTCTTGAAGAGGGTGGTATACACAAAGCAGAACAACTCGCCGTTGTTCCCTTTGTCATCTGCGCAGACTGGCACGTCGGGGAGGCAAGGCAACACCGTCAGTTTGTCATCGTGCTCCTTGTGGAACGAAAGGTTGGGCTCGTCCCCTTTCTTCAATCGAAGCACCGCCAGAGCGGAGTTTACTAAAGAAGTCTCCTTCAGTAAAGTTGAAGTGGCCCATGGGTATAACTTCTTATAGTCTGGGGAAGGGAAGGAGGCACCTCCGACGATTGGTGGAGTTGCCTGAGCAGGGTTGGGGTGAGAGGTTGCAGGCCTCTCAGCCTGGGAGGAGGAAGCACCAGGTGCTCGCGGTGGGTTATGAGCTTGGGATGGAGGGTTTCGCGACGAGGGAGGAGGATTCGCGGTGGTCTTTGTTCGAGCCATCGCGGGAACTGCAAAGGAAAAAGGAAAAGAAAGGTGAGTGAAGGTTGCAGGGGTCGACTCGATTGTGAAAGAAGGATGAAAAACGAACGAACGAAAGTTCGTTATGATGGAAGACGAAACCCTAAGTTACGAGAAGGGAGAAGCAGAAGAAACAACCCACAACTTATGCACCAGGCAGTTAATGGATGATGCGAATCGGTTAAAATGCAGCAAATATCAACAGAGGAAGTAAAGGGAGTACCTTTCGATGATCAGACGAACGCTGAAGGAAGTTGGGGATTAAGAGAGTTGAAAAGCGTCGTGGGTTTGCAGAGGAAACTCAGAGCGCTTGAGAAGGCAAAGAGATGATGGAACAGTAGAAATGAAATGGGTTTAAGGGTTTTTCAAACGATTTTTGGAAGCGTAAACGACAGCTAAAGATGACCGTTGATGAAGCCACGTGTCGAGCGATTGGAAAAGTGTTTGGTGGAGCGTCAGGAAAGCAGAAAGTACGAACGTTTGGAATCCTGCGCCAGCGCCACGTAGATCGGTAGTGACGTGACTTCTTTAGTCTTTTCGCTTGACAAGTCTTCGCTTAAGACTGGGGGGCTTGTGTACCGTCCTGATAGTCGGAAGTGATGACGTGGCATCGAGCTATTATGTAGGCGTGTTGAGCAGGGCCCATGGCTGGCAGAAGGGAAGGAAGTCGGGGGGGCTCGTGTGGTCGCCAGTTATTAAGTTGGCGTGCCCCGGTCTCTAGCATACCTAAACCGGCGGTCACCGGGTTTGAGATGAAGTCGCCAGATGCGAACCCACGACCACGTGGTGGTTAGAGATCGCCGAAACAAGGACATCGCCAAAGATGAAGTCAGATAGTCATTTCCCAGCTAGCCAGAGGATGAGGTCGGGAGACAGCTTACCTGAACATACACGGTGAAGCAAGTAAAGCAGATCATGAAGGCGGCCGGCGAGACCACAGGGAAGGTGTGTACGAAGGCACCCGAACTCGCCACTCAGAAGAGATCACGCTCCAAGGCAGCTATGCACTGAGTTGTGTCATGCATAAGTAACTTAGCCAAAAGCTTGAAGAGTAAGAAGTGGCGCCCAAGTCAAGGATGCTCCAGATGGTGACACGTGTACAGCTAGATGCGAGCCACGTGTCCAGATGTGTAACTGTCAGGAGAGAGAAAGTGCACAGGTATATAAGAGATTCTAACGAACTTCTGAGGTACGCACGTTGAGATTACTTCTTTACGCTTGCGAGTCTTGAGTACGCTGAGAGAGAATTTTGCACGGTTCCTTAGAGTTCTTGAGTTTTCTCTTAGTATTTGGTGGTTCAATCGCTGACTTGGGCGTCGGAGCGTGATCGGCCGTAGCGGCGTCGTTCTGTCTTTTGCAGGTTCTTGAGGTGAATCACGGTGAAGGACGGAGGCTAACACGGCGCAGAAGTCGATCCAGGTTTGACGAGGCAAGGTTCTTGCGTCCCGGTCAACAGGCAGGATCACTAATTAGACAAGTTCTCCTATAAACAAAGACTCTACTACAAGATATTATGTTTTAATTGGAGGAAATATTATTTTAGAAAAGTGAAACAAAATGTAGTTGTTCGATCAAATGTTGAAGTTGAATATAAGACGATAACATTTATAACTTATGAGCTTGTGTGGATAATTAAGTTGCTTTTCACATTGTTTCTAATTGTATGTTTCATGAGAGAACAAAACATATCTAAAAGTTGTTATCAAAGAAAATCCATAGTGAGTTTAGTAGATCTAAGGATAAACTAGGAGATCTGTTGACAACATCATTGAGAAAACCTTAAATTGAATTTATAATGTTGAGAAAACCTTAAATTGAATTTACATATTTTAAACTTTGTAAATAAAATTTGATAGTCCTTGAAGAAAAATATTAGAATAAGTTCAAGATAGACTATAAGATATTTATAAATATGACAAGTGGGAGGCCTTTTAAAAGCTATCAAAAATATATTTTTTCATTTTCTTTATTTTCTCAAGTAGAATTTTACAATAAGTTGAAACCTTTTACATTTTAAAAGTTAAATGTCTTACAAAATATTCCCTTACTATTTTTTCAGAATAAAATCTTAAGCATGGCTCGTCTAATGATTTGCCTATTTTCTAATTTTGAAAACCATTTTCTATTTATTTTAAAAGCAATAAGAAACTTGTCTGATAAGAAATTTTTTATTTTAAAAAATAATCTCTTTTCTAATTTTTATAATAAATATTCTTTTGATGTTCTACTTTGTTTCCCCCATCTTCAACTCCTAATTAAAGATAAACTTAATTTAATAAGAAAAATACAACATATTGAAAAGACACGTAGTTTGATGTTGAGAATACATATGACGGCTATCCAATTCTCAAACAAGAGAGAACATCCTTTTGTTCTGACTACTAATATTTCTGATTTCGTACTATTACAATTACTTTTGTAATACTAAACACACTGTAGTTTTGCACAAAAACACAGTAGTTATGCTGTAGTTAAATACAGACCATGTATGAAATAAAATATACCAAAAAGTAACTCGAGGCTTGTAAGCAGAGGTAACATTTTGATAGTTAAATTAATTTGGCTTTTCCCAAAATATTTTCCTACCAATTCCACAAGCATTCAAAATACCCTTGAGGCAGTCCTAATGTAGTTAAACTTCAGTCATATTTAGGCGCATGAAATCTGGACCTCATCTGAGACAGCTGCTACAGAGGAATTCTCCATTCCTTCCAAGTTGAGCATAACAGAAATTCTCAGGCCGTCTTCAAATTGCCATGGAAACAAATCAATGTGATTATGGCACACAAGAAAGAAGCAATCAGAGTTCCAAAAAAATGGGCTTTGGTTTTCAAAATAATATATCTTGCATATTTGTTATTGTATGACATCTCTTTCAAGGTGTGTCTACTTCGACCACAAGGTGGAAAGAAGCTTCCCCTTCCAGCATTCTGTTACACAATCAAGTACAATCCCTTGCAACTGTTTCTCCACATCTTCCATGGGTTGGCAAGCATCAACAACCTGCTTCAAAGCGGTGCAATGAGAAGGCAAAAAACAAAAAGAAAAGGCTTAAGAATGTGTGGTTAATCATGGCATTGCCACTTTGCTAGGCAGAAAGTAACAAGGATCATTTAAAACTGTTGATTTCAGGAGGAAAGGCCACATAAGCAGTTAATTACCTTCCAGGATACATCATGAAGAACTTTGTAAAAATCAGCAACTTTCTTCTGAAACTCCAGCTTTTCATATCTCTCACCTCCATAACCTCCTCTTTCCGCAGCTTTCTGATTGAATTTGTAAGGAATATAAATGTAAAATTGTAAATAGGCAAAAAAACGGTTATATGCATTAACCAAGCTACTAATGCTAGCTAAATAACAGTGAGAAAGAACAGAAATCTAGATGCATGAATTTTACAAACAAGATACAAAATATTGATATATTCGAACTTGAACCACTCTCTGTGTGAAAGTAACACGTCAAACTTCTGTAACTCAACCCCCACCACCCTCTCTTTACTTTAAAATCTTAGATCCTAACAGCATGGAACATAGAAAGGAAGCAGAGAAAGACTTCATAGAAAATAAGCATCACTTTCTGGTGTACAAACTGTTTACCTGAAAGAAAGAAAATAAACTAATCTAGAAAAAAAAAATTGTTTATAAACAATCAAAACAGCTTTAGGAGCATCTTAAAACGTAACCCAATAAAGCACTATTCACACAGCAAGAAGTGCTGCATACCTCAGGAGATATGTCAAGGTATACTACCACATCTGGTGCCAGCAGACCAATCTCGGGGGCCTGAAAAAAAAAATCACTGTTAACCAATACTAGTGAGAATAGAAGTAATTATGTAAACTCTAAACTGTACAAGAATGGAAATCCTCATGCTCCACACATACTACTCTTTTTGTGGCCAATAAAAAAATAAAGAAAATCTTTTACCTTGCACCACTCAATATCAAGTCCCTTGGCAGATGAGAAAGCCACCCCAGAATAAGAATAACGGTCAACAATGAGAGTTTTTCCAGTTTTCAGTTTTGCTTCCATTAATGACCTGCAAGTACAACACAACTTGTTTGATGATATTGAAATGTAATCTTAGTATTTTACTTGTCATCAAATGTACTAGCAAAAATATCACCAATGAAGCCCCCATGCAATATCAGCTCTTAAGCAGAGTGTTTCAGGATCTATACATAACTGTAAGTCATGACATCACAAAGTGATCAAAGACATAACTGCCCCAAGGTGGATCTCCACTGAATATGTTGAAGTGACCGAAATAATTAAATGATATCCCTAAAATTATTGAGTCTTAATCATAAAATAAATACACATTCTCATTTAACAGAAGACAAAATAGAAAAAAAGTACAGAAACCTCTTTTCCCAACGATTAGCACTGAAGAGGAGATGAATAGTATGATCATCCAACTGAGATGTGTTAGTAAGATAAGAAGATATCATTTGCCCAACATTTGTAGTTCTGTCAGGAAATCTCCATAATTCAGCAGAGATCCCTTGTTCCTCCAAGAAGGACACTAGTCTGCTACACTGAGAAGATTTCCCAGAACGATCCAAGCCTTCTAGGACAACCAAGGCACCCCTAGACTCCTTTTTGTTTCCCGCTATGCTACTATTAAGATTATTTTCCATTCTTATCTTCCTTGGAAAACACTTGGAGGAGAATTTTACTCGAGAATTCAATGACTTCTGCAACACTAGTGCTCTGAAAATCCTGCAAAAAGAGGAAGCAGTCCTTATAGATGCAGACATAAAAGGAAAAATGTCATATAAAAGAACTACCTCCTTCTCTTCTCTGTTGCGTCATTCAGAAATCCCAGTAAAACTATAAACATTAAAATTAACACTGCAAACTTTTGCATTTTCTTCCAGAAAAAAAAACCATCATTTTGACACATTGGACCAAACAATCTTCAGGATCAATTAAAATTAAAAAATACTGTACAAAAAGTTGAAACTAAAGGCAGGACAAGTTATTCTATACCAAAAACAGTATACCATGTAACATTCTTCCTGGATTACAACTTTGTATCAGCAAATAAAGCTGGTTTTTTTAATGTTACAAAAAAATATCTTTAAAGTAAAAACCAAAAGAACCAACGAATTCTTACTGTGACTTGAAAGCTGTGACACAAGTTCCATAGATCATATCCTCAGAAAGCCCTTAAACTGAACAAAAGAAGATAAAAAAAAGTAATTAAAAACTAGCCCAATTACCTATGCCCCAAAGTAAGAATTGACACAAGATTATTGTTTAAGTTTTATCCATGGGAAATCATGGTTTATGCTACTTTAGCTAAAGCTTCCTCCTCCAGTGATAACATTGCAAAGTATGCAACCCTGCCATTGGATGCCAAAAAATAGGGCAGGGAAAGATGGATCAATCCGTCCCATTTTTAAGTGGGTTGGCCAAATAATTAAAGAAAGCCAAAAAAAACTTGATTAAATAGAAAAAACAAGACAATAAATGATAAATTAAACAGGAAAAAGACAGATTAGAAAAATGCCAAAGAAATATAAGCTGAAGTCTGAAACTGGTTTAATACAATTCGGGGATATAAGACTAAACCCTAAACAAGAACCACAGCAACGACATTTTGTAAACACAACATAACATGAAGAATAGCACAGATTAGAACCTGTTACGACCAGAACCACTGACATTAATATGAAATGCAGAAAGAAACCAATGTTTTTGTGCATCAGATTCCAGCGACAGAGATGGTCGGCGATAACAATTTGTGACACTGGGCACACTGTGCGAGGCACTAGGGTTTTGTTTACTTGGCAGAAGTGTTACTCGTTAAGAAAGTTTTTTTAAACTAATCCTTTATGGTTTTGTTATGGCTAATTTGTGTATATTCCTCACCAGATAATACTGAGAAATTGAGTTTACTATGAAAATATAAGATTTCAAACTGTAAAAAAAACTACACGTATAAATATTTAAAGGGAAGAAAAGACTTATGAAGTAATATTTTTTGTTATTTTGGCAAATATGAATATATGGTCTATTAATTTAAGTGTGGAAATAAATAAGGTGAAGCTAGATTTTTGGTTTATTTCTTGTCCAAATGGACTTAAAATCTCAATAGAGTTGTTTATTTGATATGGAATCTCACTTGATTAAGATGTGATGTGAAGTATATTTCTTTTAAAAAATTATACAATATAAAATTAAGGTTATTTTATTTTACTTAACTTAATATGTTAATTTTAATATCATGTACAGTTAAATGATATAATAAAAGAGTTTAAAATTTTAAATATATTTTTATTTGTATTTGATAAGGTCTAGAAGGTATCTCTTACCGGTTTGAACAACTACTTCTCATCCCTCGGTCGCTCCTCCTTCGCCATCCTTCTCGTACTCGGTTGGGAATGATCATACAAAAAATTCTTCAACGATCAAGTAAGTATTAGAATGAATAATATATTGATAAAAGTATATCTTACTCTTGTATAACCATGCTTATATAGTTTTTATAGTGAGTTATTTCATTTATGCGTCATACTTAATGCATATCTTTGTTAAAACAACATTATCGAACTTATTGTGTGTTATCGAATTTGTCGCGTATCTCTTTATTTTATCTTAATGTATTAAATTTATCTGATCGACCGGCTTTCGATACCGAGTGATATGGTCCATTCGACTCCAACCAGTATACTTGCCCCTCAGAATCGAGGGAGAACCTTCCAAAAGAGTCTAGATGTGATTGTTTGGTGTGTCAAGGTTGGAAGTGACAATTTTGATCATTAATAGTGAAGTGAGTTTATTTTTAGATGGTACCATTTTATGGTGACACTTTAATTAGAGTTGGGATTTTAGCAACTTTAATGGTGAGACCTAAGGAAGATTCCCACTAGACACGAATTTAACCAAATGGTTAAGTAAGCGTGAAAGTTCACTTCACAAAGGCAAAGGTGAAAAATCAATATAAAGTGATAGATGGAATGAAATGCAGAATGGAAATGGCAACAAGGTATGCATCAATGGTGGTCATGGCCGAACCAAAAGATGAACCATAAGCAAATAACAAAAGCAAAACCAAGAGCAAGAATACAAGACAAAGACACGTATGAATGAAAATGGAAATGAATTGAAAAGAGTGGAAGAAGAATAGCTTATGGAGTGATTGTGAGAATGATTCATGCCACTTGGGGTGTGGTAGCCACCGAGATGAGTGAAGGGTTGCCATTTGAGAGTCTCACACTACTCAAGATAAGACCTAGCCAAGAGGATTCAAACCTCAAAAACTTCTCACACAATTTGTGCAGAGTAACTTTTCTATTCAAAATTAACATGTAAATGCATGGAGTAAGGCACCCTATTTATAGAAATGGGTGCCTTAGAAAACAAGATGAGCAAGGATAGGATGGTAAATGTGTGAGGGGCTGCCTTTATGATGAGAATCAAATAAAGGAGGCTTTTATTAATGGAGGAAGAGGACATCCACCCTCACATTTGAAGTTCTTCCTTCTAGTCTTCTCAAAATTAAAAGAAGACATAAAATAAAGATGAGGCCCAAGCCCAAAGCCCAAGCCCAAGCCCAAGAAGGCCAAAGCCCAAAGAGCCCAAGTTCATCCCATGAGGGGCAATGCCAAGCTTTGAAATACTCTTGTATAGTTTTAGGAGGTGTGGTTATTAAATAAAAAAGTGTGAAAATGTAAAATAAAGTCACATTGTCCATGTGACTTAGGAGAGTGGTGTAGGTGTAGTTTTTAAGAGGTGTCATAGTAGAAAAGGGTCACACCTCCCATGTGACTTGTTTTTGGTGGGAATTTCAAATGAGTTTTATTTGAAATTTCCCACCTATTTTTCAGCACCTCTAGGCTATAAATAAAGGTGCTTAGCTTGTACAATTCAGATTTGAATTTTGATTAGAGAAACTATACTCAATTTTTGAGAGAGCATTGGAGAGCTTTGTGTCTTCCTCACTAGTCTTATCTTGAGAGTCTCATGGTTACCTCAAGTGGCGGCTTGCACACTCATCTTGGAGTCACCATCCTCTAAGTGGCGTGATCATCCAACCATTCCTCCATCTTCATGAGCTTTCTCTTCTCCTTCCTTCCTTCTCTTTTTATGTTCATGTCTTAGCTTGTTTCCTTTGATTTTCTGTTCGGTTTCATAATGTTCTTGACTGTTTTGCTTCGGTCTTTTGATTTTTGCCGATTCATCTTTGCTTCTTTTTCATTTTCTAGGTTATATGTTCGGTGCAATTCAGCTCTTATACATTTTGTTCGGTGCCTTTGTCTTTTCTTCCATTTTAATCGGTTCAATTTGACAATACATGGAACTTCCATATGAGTTTGGGTTTTGGTACTAGTCTTGGTGAGTTCTTGAACTTAGAACCTTGATCCAATTCTATGAAAAAGTGCCTATCTCATATCTCATATCTATCTCATATTGTGCTATTGATCTCACATCATGTGGTATCATGAGTTTAGGTGTGTTCTTGTTTAATTTTTGAGTTGTGTTGCACTTTATTTCAAGAGCTCTTTAATTCTTGCTGTTTACATTTCTGTTTTTAGGCTTATTTGAGTTTTATTGCTGTTTTCTTTATTTTGCCTATCATGTGTTTGAGTATTTTCCTTTTCAAATACATACAAGTTTTGTCTTAGTCATGTTTTCCCATAATTGTCATCACTTCTTGTAGTACTTTTATTTGAATTTTTTGTTTCTTGCTTTGGTGTCATATAATTTTCTGAGTTTGATATTTGATCCTTTGTGCATTTTCTGTTTTAGAATTGAGTTCATACTTGTATTTTAGACCTATACAAGTTCCTATACATCATTTTCCATTATGTCTTTGCTAGTTCTTCATACTGTTTTTCATTTCTGTTAGGATTCCTCTATTTTCTGAAAACGTGCTTACTATTTTTCCTTATTGCAATTGATTTACTCACTAGAAATTCTGAAATTCTGGATTTGTGTTCTTCAAAGTGTTAGAAATGAGTAGAAAAAAGAAGTACTCAAAAATTCAAAGTACACAAAAAATGATAAATAAAATGCAAAAAGTGTACAATTCTGTCGAAAAAAATACGGTAATCTGGCAGCGATTTTGAAATATTTATATCAATTAATTGGCTTACTGTTTTGGCGTAATTCCAGTGCCATTTGTGAGCTAAGATCTTGAAGTTTCTGTGGTTAAAATTTCATAATCCAGTTCGCTTTATATCATTCCATTTAAATCAGTGAACATGAAGCACAGTTTGCATAAAAATATTTTCCAGTAGTTCTGTTTTTGTTTTCTTCATCCACTCTAGTGCTTTTCTTTAAGTATTCTTTTGTGTGCCTACTTTTTCATTGAGTTCCTTATTTTCTTGCTTGTCTTTTGTTCATTAATCTTTGAGTTTGTCATACATCTAGTATTCCTTTTGTTATAGCCTTTTATTGCTTATACCTTTTCTTGTTTGTCTTTATTGCTTCATTGGTTTTGTGGTGTTTGGCTTTGAGATTGGTGTGCCTTGCTTTGACATCTTTCATTTGAGGATTCCTAAGGCCTCAAGATCAGCTTGGTGCAGGGACATTATTTCTTTGAGAGTGCTTTCTTTTTCTGGCCAAATTCACTTCGGCAATTTGGTTGCCAAACTCATTTTTTTGCTAACTTTGTTTCTTAACTTGTTTGCTGTTTTTGTGTGTTTGCTTTTTTCATTTGCAAATGGCTGGCTATTCAAGTGGTGCATCTTACAAGCAGCACTCTCTTTCCAAAGCTTCGGTCCTTGGTGAATTGCATGAAGCTCAACGCACAATTCGGCGTTTGGAAGAAAAATTGCAAAAGATGGAGGTGCAACAAGCTAGGCCATCTCACTCTATCCATGATGGGCATTATTCACATAGACCTTCATCAAGAGGTTCTTCAAATGACTTAGGCCGTGAAGAGGACCATAGGAGAAGGCGAACTCCACCCCAATACCATGGACATAGACATCACAACCAAAGGGAGAGACATCACCATGGAAATGGATACTACTAAGATGCAAAGGCTAGGCTACCTTCGGTCAAGCTTCCTTGTTTCAATGGCTCTAGTGATCCTAATGTGTATTTAGATTGGGAGGCTAAGTGTGAACAAATTTTTGAGATCCATAAGATCCTAGATGAGCACAAATATAAGCTAGCCACCTTAGAATTTAGTGATTATGCCAAAGAATGGTGGCATACAATTGTAATGGACATTATATATCGCAAGAAACCTCCTGTGGTTTCTTGGAATACTTTGAAAGAGTATATGCGCGCGAGGTTTGTTCCTCATTCTAGGAAGGAACACTTGTTGAAGTTCCAAAGGCTTCCTCAAGGACATAGGATGGTAGATGAATACTTTAAAGATTTTGAAACCACTTTGACTAAAATGACTATGCATGCTAATGAAAAGTCAAAGATAAAATGGTTTGTACGTGGTTTAAGAAGAGATATTAGAGAATTTATAGAATTAAATGAGTACTCTTCTTTGAAGCAAGTGCTTCGCATAGCCATCAAGATGGAATTATATCTTTTGAAAACCACGTCTACAAAACAAGTTTTTACTCCAAATTCTTCTACTCCTAAGTCACCTACCAAAACTTCAAATATAAAATGTTTTAAATGTTTAGGTTTTGGGCACATAGCTCTTCATTGTCCACAAAAAACCTTAATGATAAACAAGGTAAAACAAGACTTAATTCACCCATCTACCACAAGTAAAAATGAAAAAGACAAAGAAGGCCAAGTTGACATGAGTCTTATCCTTTCACCTCTAAGGTGTTTTCCTTCCTTATCTTTTTCATTACCCAAGGTTTCTATTTCAACACCATCTTAGTTAAAAAGTGTTAGGGATGATTTCATACCTCCTAATGGTTTTCACCATTTAAGAGGCCTTTTTCCAAAAGATATCATCATTCCCAAACAAATTTTTCCAACTTGGTCGATTTATAGAACCTCCTTTTCTGAAATCCCATTGTTTACAAATGATAAGTCATGTTTACATTTTTCTTCCACTTTTAATTGTAAAACTAAACTGACTTTGTTATATGCAGGGATTCAGAATTCGTGGACGAATTCTCTCCAACTCGAGGAGTATGATGAGAATCAAATAAAGGAGGCTTTTATTAATGGAGGAAGAGGACATCCACCCTCACATTTGAAGTTCTTCCTTCTAGTCTTCTCAAAATTAAAAGAAGACATAAAATAAAGATGAGTCCCAAGCCCAAAGCCCAAGCCCAAAGCCCAAGCCCAAGCCCAAGAAGGCCAAAGCCCAAAGAGCCCAAGTCCATCCCATGAGGGGCAAGGCCAAGCTTTGAAATACTCTTGTATAGTTTTAAGAGGTGTGGTTATTAAATAAAGGAGTGTGAAAATGTAAAATAAAGTCACATTGTCCATGTGACTTAGGAGAGTGGTGTAGGTGTAGTTTTTAGGAGGTGTCATAGTAGAAAAAGGTCACACCAACCATGTGACTTGTTTTTGGTGGGAATTTCAAATGAGTTTTATTTGAAATTTCCCACCTATTTTTCAACACCTCTAGGCTATAAATAAAGGTGCTTAACTTGTACAATTCATATTTGAATTTTGATTAGAGAAACTATACTCAATTTTTGAGAGAGCATTGGAGAACTTTGTGCCTTCCTCACTAGTCTTATCTTGAGAGTCCCATGGTTACCTCAAGTGGCGGCTTGCACACTCATCTTGGAGTCACCATCCTCTAAGTGGCGTGATCATCCAACCATTCCTCCATCTTCATGAGCTTTCTCTTCTCCTTCCTTCCTTCTCTTTTTATGTTCATGTCTTAGCTTGTTTCCTTTGATTTTTAGTTCGGTTTCATAGTGTTCTTGACTGTTTTGCTTCGGTCTTTTGATTTCTGCCGATTCATCTTTGCTTCTTTTTCATTTTCTAGCTTATATGTTCAGTGCAATTCAATTCTTATACATTTTGTTCGGTGCCTTTGTCTTTTCTTCCATTTTAATCGGTTCAATTTGACAATACATGGAACTTCCATATGAGTTTGGGTTTTGGTACTAGTCTTGGTGAGTTCTTGAACTTAGAACCTTGATCCAATTCTATGAAAAAGTGCCTATCTCATATCCAACTCAAGTTGATTCCTAAGAATGGCAAGAATCATTCATATTGTGCTATTGGAATCACATCACTTTAGGGTTTGACTAAGTTAAAAACGCACGCTAGGCTTAATGTTCTAGAAACTAGGTCAAATTTCCTTCCTAAAGGGCTAGAAACAAGCTAAAATGATAACTACACCCTCTGTTATGCTAAAGGCACCTTATTCTAGCCTATCTTGCTATTTGGACCCCTAATGTGAGCCCAATTTATTTACAACATGTTTAACTCTTAAGAAGACTACCAGGAAGAACATTTGATGTTTTGTTCTTTTCCCATTTCTTCTTCTTTTGAGGTTGGCTAGATCCTTGGTGGGGTCTTCACTTGAAAGTTGAGATGGCTTCTCATAGTGTGAATGGTCATGTGAGTCCTTGGTCATCTCCTTGTCGGCTTGGATTGTATCAAATAATTTGCAGTGTTAGTGGTGATTGGATGTACGTCGCTCAACGTTTCGTTTGAGTGTAACCTAATTTCTGAATTGGGAGATCTAACGGTTCATTTGACCATGTCGTTTTATGCTCAAACTAGTTGAACTCCTTGGATTAAAGTGAATCCAATGATTGAGAGCAAGACAATGTTTTGTCTTTTTGTGATAGGAAATCTATAAATAACGATTCATTTCGAACTTTTATACGTTTTGCTTACTGATACAACCCAAAGAGCTACGAAGATGACCAAGGAAGCAAAAGACAAAGCACATGGTGAATAGTCATTTCAGCAACCAATTCATAACCCCACCAAGGATCACATGGACCTCACCAGAGGAGCTAAGCATAAACCATCACACCAACTATTCTTCCTTTTTGGTTTTCTTATAAGATACAAATATGTTGTAAATAATTTAGGCTCACTTTAGGGGCCCAAATAGCAAAGATAGGCTAGAATAAGATGCCTTTAGCATAATAGGGGGTGTGGATAGCATTTTACCTTGTTCCTAGCTCTTTTGGAAGGCATTTTGACCTAGTTTCTAGAAGGACAAGCCTAGGATGCGGGTTTGACTTAGTCAAACCTTAAGGCTTCCCATTTTTTCCCTTTTCCCATCCTACCCCTTTAGCTTGTTTCCCAAGGCTCCTTCACCTATAAATAGGAGGCCTACCATTGTATTTTACAAGTTGAAATTAATAGAAGAAGAGTAACTCTGCACAAACTGTGTGAGGTGTTAGTGAGGTTTGAATTCCTCTTAGCATTTAGGTCTTATCTTGTGAGTATTGAGAGCTCTCAAGTGGCGATTATCTTCACTTATCTTGGAGGCCAATCACACTCCAAGTGGCGTGTTCCACCTCTCAAATCCATCACATAAGCCTTCTCCTTCCTTCATCTATTCTTTCATTGTCATTCCATTTTTACTCCTTTGTATCATGTTCTTGTTTGGTTTTCCTTGTTTCCAATCAACAATTCTATTTTGGTTTCTTTTCCTTTTTCTTTAATTCCACACCTTCTAGCATCATTTTCACCTTATAATTGTCTTTTCCTTTTTCCTTTGTGAAATGAACCTTCACATCTACTTAACCACTTGGTTAAGTTAATGTCCAGGGGGGATTTTCCTAAGGTCTTCACTCTTAAATTCCTAAAATCTCAATCTAAGTAAAGTGTCACACCATAAAATAAACAATCATAAAATCAACTCACATCACTTACTTACTCCGACTCCGAACACTAAGTGATATTCTGAGTGCCAAACCGTGGCGAGGTGTTTTCCACTTTCTTCTAAAGGTTAGTCATGTCTTCTTCTGAGTCCTTACATTTTCCTTCTTCTTCTACATCATAAAAAATAACCCTTACCATTCCTAGTGAGGTTAGCAGGTATGTTGCTAGTTTCAGTCGAGCAGTCGACCGCCCCATCATTTTTGTTACGAGTAGATTGATCCTCATGTGACTGAGCAAATTACCATTTTTGAGGTTCATCTGTTGCGGATGAATTTATTTCTAATGTATCCATGTTAAAACCCGTCTCTTCTCAAGATGCGATTGTAGCCAATAGTTTTAGTCCTTCTAAGTGTGTTTGTCATGGTCAGGAAAATAGTCCCAAAGATTTCTTTTACGTTTATACTCGTCCTTTTACGGATTTACATATTATTACACTTCCTTTTGAAGATTTCATGATGGAGGTCCTTAAGATTCTCAACGTAATTCCGACTCAACTCCATCATAATTCTTGGACGGCTCTTTAAGCCTTTAGGCTTATTTGTTATTTATTCTGATTGAGGTCGTCCCCTCAATATTTTCTTTTTTACTATAATTCTCGTCTGACTCATCTTGAAGGTTGGCTTTCGTTATCGAGTTTCCCGGGTAGCATTCTTTTTACTCCCTTTACTTCATTATATAAAAAGTTTAAGGGTAGATATTTTAAAATCTTTGTGGAGCCGAACAATATACCTTATTTTTACGATTCCAGTGGTAAGCCTAAATTTCCTTTTCATTGGACTCGATCTCCCACCCACTATAAATCTTGGTCGAGGTCTTCAATGAGTTCACAAGATAAAAAAAATTTCACGTACCAGATCAACTCCCAAATAGGCTTCCTACTCGGAGGATTCTTTTTGTGTACCAATCGTCCCACCACTAGGTGGATTTTTCTGGTATGTAGAATTTAAATTGTTGTATTTCCCTTGGTTTGTTGACCGTGTTTAATTTGACATTTGTTTGTAGGCATAATGACTTAAACCAACCCTGAGGTGGTTAATATGATAAAGCAACTTCATCGCGGGATAAAGGCTCATTGGAGCTTGTTCGTGGTGGTTCGACCACTCCCATGATAGACTTGGTACCTCCTTCCAATGTCGAAGAGTCCCCCAGGAAGCATAAAAAAATGGGAAGGCTTGAACGATCTCCTCATCGATCTGCCCCTCAGTCCTCACCGGGTGTGGGCTTGGGGTCGTCTTCATTACTTGAGGAGAGCCTCAAGATCGCTCTAGGTGTGCAAGTTGCACTTACCCCCGCTGAAGAAGAGGTTGTTATCTCGATGCCTGTCGAGGACATGGTGTCGGTCATTGTCGAGACGGCCGCCGCCACAGGAAAATTAAAGGCAGAGTTGGCCGAGTCAACTAGCTCCCTGAAGGCGACCCTAGAGGTTGTGGGTGCCTTGGAAGAAGAATCCCGCCGAGTCAAGACCAAACTTGACAGCATGCGGTCCCAAAATGCTGCCCTGCAAACGGAGGTGAAAGATCTTGAGCAAAATTGTACTGAGATGACTTATGCTTAAGAAGAGTTGACGGGAGGGAAGAAGAGTTGTGGAAGAAGAGTTGGCTAACTATTAGTCTTTTCTTCTTCACATAGGCAAAGAAAGCTTTAATCAAGGCATCTATCAGGTGGCCTTTTTCCATGGTACCCCGGTCGAGGACGATCGTTTTGACAACTCAAAGGATGTTATCAACGACCAACTGGTATCTCAAGACTATGCCGACTAGGAGGAAGATGAAGATGAACAAGTTGAAGAGGTGTTCGTCCCTTTTTAACTTTGCTTTGTTTGTAATTTCTTTTTGTAACCCTTAGAGTGTGGGTTCCACTTTTTTTAATGAAATACATTTGGCTTTACCGAATTGACTTTCGATCAATCTTTGTTTTACGCTTTTGTTCATGTAATCAAGTACTCATCTCTTACTAAGTGGAATTTTGACCGAACATCTCTTAATAAGTTGAATCCAAATGCACGTTTTTTCTCTGCGTTTTTTTGTAAGTTTGAATTCTGACCGAATATTTTACTTTGTTCACTTTAATAAATTGAATTATGACCGCATTCTTTACTTTGCATTTTCTTTTTTAAGATCCGACCATGTAGAAGTATTTAAAAACCTTTTTGGTAAGTTGTTGGGAGGGACTGTCGTTTGAGACAAAGCTTCCTTACCCGAGCTAACTGTTAGATTTGTAGGCCTTAAATAAAAGGGGGGGGGGGGGGGGGGGGAGTGAATTGTATATAAAAAAAATTCACAAATAATGAAGGTATACTGAAGGTAAAAGAGAATCAATCAATTAGAAATTTGTTCAATCGAATTAAAAAAAATAGTTTTCACTTAACAACAAAAAATCAACCAGTTGTTTTTGTGAAACAATCAGTTGTTTATAGCAGCAGTGAATTGTATATAAAAGAAATTTCACAAATAATGAAGGTATACTGAAGGTAAAAGAGAATCAATCAATTAGAAATTTGTTCAATCGAATTAAAAAAAAATAGTTTTCACTTAACAACAAAAAATCAACCAGTTGTTTTTGTGAAACAATCGGTTGTTTATAGCAGCAGTTATAAAATTCAAGCAAAAAAAAATTTAAAGAGATAAGGGATAAAAAGATTCACACAATAAATTTATATTGGTTCACTCTTAGCCAAGAGCTTTATCCAGTCCCCATAAAACCTCTGAGTATTCCACTAACAATCAAAACACCTTAATTACAACACACACACACACCAAAGTGGTGATCTTGAACCCTTCAAGAACCCACACCACACCACCTTCACCACAAAATTCAAAACACCCTCTGAATTTGCACACCAATAGTTCTTATAGAAATACAATTGTTAAGAAAGAAAATGAATGAAAAGAAGAAATACAGTGCAATCATATTCCATGCTTAGAAAGAATCCAAAGCTTGAAGCAATCTTGGAAAAACTTGATTTGAAAGCAATAATCCGAATCAATAACAACCAGTAGCGTAAAACAACTTATATATACTCCAATCATTTAATGAAAGAGCCAAATCAGTTTTAAAACAGTTAAAACAGATTAAACTAACTTAACAAAATTCTGTTAAGAAATTCAAAAATCAATCAGTTGAATTTTTTATACAACCAATTGAATTAGTTTGACAACAAAGTCAACAAAAGTCAAGTTGTTTCAAATCCTTTTCAAAAACCTGTAAGTGTAAAACAACCAGTTGAAACGACAATTCAACAGGTGTATTTTCCACTTCTCTTTGAAAACACATATTTTCAAAAGGATTAAAATCAAACAACCTTGGATCAAATGTATAAGTGGATTACAAATTCAAACTACCCAAAACCAACACGCATAAGCAACAACAAAGTCTTCAAGCAATCTTCATAGATTTGGAGCCTATGTTCAACAATCTCCTTCTATTTGATGAAGACAAATCTCTGGTTTGATTGTGTTGTTCGATTGAATTTGAAAGCACCTGCAAAACAACAATTGTGCATGTACCAGATAGCAATAATACATAAGTTTACACAGCACCATTGAACAACTTTTCAACATATGATTTCCAGCAAGAAAACCACAAAAATCAGTGTCAAAAACTAGTGAAATAGGTGCAAAATCAGAGCAAAACAACAACAACTATAAACTAGATTTAAACTAGATAAAAAAAAACAGATAAGTAGCAGCAATTCAACACTGAAACCAGATAATTCTCCCCCTATTTGTCTTCACAAATCGAGTAAGACAAGAGAGAAGAACAAAATTAAGAAAGAATTTAAGAATCAAGAATATCCAACTCATTTCTTATGAAGAAAAATTTGTCCTTAGGCAGTGGCTTGGTGAATATATCTGCAAGTTGTCTTCAAGTTTCAATAAACTGAACTTCACAATCCCCATTGCTCACATCATCTCTTATAAAATGGTGGCAAATCTCAATGTGCTTTGTCTTTGATGCTGAATCTGATTTTTTGTGTGATTATTAGCACTTATGTTATCACAAAGCAAAGGCACCTTGATGAGAATCAAATAAAGGAGGCTTTTATTAATGGAGGAAGAGGACATCCACCCTCACATTTGAAGTTCTTCCTTCTAGTCTTCTCAAAATTAAAAGAAGACATAAAATAAAGATGAGTCCCAAGCCCAAAGCCCAAGCCCAAGCCCAAAGAGCCCAAGTCCATCCCATGAGGGGCAAGGCCAAGCTTTGAAATACTCTTGTATAGTTTTAGGAGGTGTGGTTATTAAATAAAGGAGTGTGAAAATGTAAAATAAAGTCACATTGTCCATGTGACTTAGGAGAGTGGTGTAGGTGTAGTTTTTAGGAGGTGTCATAGTAGAAAAATGTCACACCTTCCATGTGACTTGTTTTTGGTGGGAATTTCAAATGAGTTTTATTTGAAATTTCCCACCTATTTTTCAACACCTCTAGGCTATAAATAAAGGTGCTTAGCTTGTACAATTCAGATTTGAATTTTGATTAGAGAAACTATACTCAATTTTTGAGAGAGCATTGGAGAGCTTTGTGCCTTCCTCACTAGTCTTATCTTGAGAGTCCCGTGGTTACCTCAAGTGGCGGCTTGCACACTCATCTTGGAGTCACCATCCTCTAAGTGGCGTGATCATCCAACCATTCCTCCATCTTCATGAGCTTTCTCTTCTCCTTCCTTCCTTCTCTTGTTATATTCATGTCTTAGCTTGCTTCTTAGCTTTTTCTGTTCGGCACTTTTCAATTCCTTGTTGTTTTGCTTCGGTCTTTTTGTTTCTTTCGTTCATCTTTGCTTCTTCTTCATTTTCTAGCTTGTTTGTTCGGTGCATTTATGTTCTTAAGCATTTTTTTCGGTACCTTTGCTCTTTCACTCCATTTGTTCAGTTCAATTTAACAATACATGGAACTTCCATATGAGTTTGGGTTTTGGTACTAGTTTTGGTGATTTCTTGATTATAGAACCTTGATCCAATTCTATCTTAAAGTGCCTATCTCATATCCAACTCAAGATGATTCCTAAGAATGTCAAGAATCATTCATATTGTGCTATTGGAATCATATCACACCTTGTTGACCTTCAATCCAAAGTCCTCTAGTTGTTGTTTGATCCAAAGAATTTGAGCACATCAGCTACCAGCAGCTATATATTCAGCTTCTGCTGTGAAAAGTGCCACACAAGCTTGCTTCTTGTTATGCCAAGATATGAGACTTTAACGAAGAAGATGACAAGTCCCACTTGTTCTTTTTCTATCTAGCTTACACCATGCAAAATCAGAATCAGAATAGCCAACCAAATGAATAGGAGAGTAAGAGGGATACTGATGTGAGTTGATTTTAGGTTGATTCATTAGGTGACACATTTTAGAATTAGGATCTGAATTCTTAAGCAATTAAGGTGAGAAATCTAAGGAAAATCCCCACTAGACATTAGCTTAACAAGTGTTAAGTAGATGTGAAGGTTCATTTCCAAAGATCAAAGGAAAAACACAAGTATAGGTGATTATGAATGACAAATGATGGTGCGGAATTAAGAACACAAGATAATTAATATGAACCGAATAAAAACACAATCTAAAGACAATGAACTGATTGAAAACATCATACAAACAAATTCAACTGATTAGAATCAAGAAACAACATCATTCTACCGATTGAAAACAAGAACAAATGAACAAGACATGTTTAGAATTTGATATGGAATGGAAATGGAATTAGAAGATGAATGATAGGGAAACTTATAAGGTTAAAGCAAAGGAAGAGGTTCACGCCACTTGGAAGATGAATAGACTCCAAGATAAGTGAGGTTGCCGCCACTTGAGAACTCCCAAATTACTCACAAGATAAGACTAGGTTAAGAGAACAATTCTCACTACTCTCACACAAATTGTGTATAGTAACTTTACTTCAAATTCAATGTTATTTTACATGAGCCAGACACCTCTATTTATAGTGTGAGAGGGCTGAAATTTAGGTGAGAAAATTCAAATGAAAATTATTTGAAAATGGTGTCTAAAAACATGTCACATGGAAGGTGTGACTTTGTTTCTTCTTCTCATAAGCCCTAAACTCCTATCCACACCTCCCTTTTATGTTCTTTTTAAATCTACTCTAAAGAATTTACAAAAAGAGACACCAATTGATGCTCATCTACTATTGCTTGTGCCCTTGCTCTTTAGTAATCTTCTGAGGCATGATAGATGATGAAATCATGTGTTGGCTTGGGCCTCAGTTTGGGTTTGGGCTTTTGTTAGGCTTGGGCCTCAATGTTAAGAATACTAATAGGAAGAACTTCAAGTGTTTTGGTCATTGACCATTCCTCCTATTGATGGCATCTTTTTTGCTTGTTGATATGACCCTTCAAGGTTGGCATCCATGGTCATCTTCTTATGGATTTGGGTCGTATCAGATACCATAAACCAACAATGGTTGTGCCCTTGTGATATTTCAGAATTCGTTTTGCAGCTTTGAAGTGGGATTCTTTTGGATTGGATTGAAATCTAGCACAGAAACAAACTGCTAACATGATGTCTGGCCTGCTAGCAGTGAGATAAAGCAAAGATCAATGAGGATATGCAAAGAGTTGTACGATAAGATAGTTGAGGTCATATCAAGACACATGGATGCTTTCGCGTGGTCATCCGTGGACATGCCCGGGATAGACCCAGACTTTTTATGCCATAGGCTTACTATGGATGAAAAGGTGAGGCTAGTGGTTTAGAGGAGGAGAAAGTTCAATGAGGATAAGTGCCTCATCAATAGAGAAGAGAATCAAAAGCTCATGAAGGCTTATCACATAAGGGAAATCCAATACCCTAAGTGGTTGGCAAATGATGTGTTGGTATAGAAGGCCAACGGGAAGTGGAGGATGTGCGTCAACTTCACTAACCTGAACAAGACTTGTCCCAAGGATTCCTATCCGCTTCCAACTATAGACTCCTTGGTGGACAAACCCTCGGGTTATCAGTTGTTGAGCTTCCTAGACGCATTCTCGAGGAATAACGAAATTCGTATGCACCTAAGGGATGAGAGGAAGACTTCCTTTATGGTTGAGTATGAAGCTACTGTTACAAGGTCATGCCCTTTGGCCTTAAGAATGCTGGCCCAACCTACCAGAGGTTGTTAGACAGTATCCTTGCCCCAATGCTTGGACAAAACATGCAAGCATATGTGGACGACATGGTCGTCACATCAGAAGAGAAAAACCAGCACGTTGCGGACATAGAGGAGTTATTCACAACATTAGCTAGGTATAACTTGAAGCTAAATCCAAAGAAGTGTATGTTTGGGGTAGAAGCAGGGAAGTTCCTGGGGTTCTTGCTGATTGAAAGGGGTATAAAGGCGAGCCCCGACAAATGTGTTGCCATCATGGGAATGAGGAGCCCTACCAACGTGAAGGAGGCCCAATAGCTAACTGAACGCATGGCAGCCCTGTCTCGTTTCTTGTTAGTCGGTGGAGATGCGGGGTACCCATACTTCCAATGCCTCAAGAAGAACAATCGGTTTGTGTGGACTGAGTGTGAAAAATCCTTCACCAAGTTGAAAGAGTACTTGGCCAGTCTCCCTATTCTTGGTAAGCCGCTTCCAGGTACCCCCATTCGTCTTTATTTTGTGATCACAGATCGAGCGATCAGCTTGGTCATTGTGCAAGATCAAAATAAGGTCCAGAAGCCGATCTACTTTGTGAGTAAGGTGTTGCATGGACCAGAGACATGGTACAAGGCCATTGAGAAGGTTTCCTTAAGTATGGTATTCACAGCTTGGCGACTTCGCCACCATTTTTAGAGCTTCACCGTGATTGTGATGACTAACCTGCCCATTCGCAAGGTCCTCCAAAAGCCCGACATGGCAGGTCGGATGGTCCGCTGGGCAGTTGAATTGTCAGAGTTTGAAATACAGTATGAGCCTCGAGGGCCAATTAAGGGGCATGTGTATGTTGACTTCACGGTAGAGCTTTCATCTAAAGGTCCCCAACCTGATCCCAATGACTTCCAATGGGTCCTTTCGGTGGATGGATCCTCCAATCAACAGGGGAGTGGATTAGGGTCACTTTAGAAGGGCCAAGTGGGTTGTTAATCGAGCAAGCCTTGAGGTTCACTATCAAAGCCAACAACAACCAAGCTGAGTATGAAGCCTTGTAGCAGGGATGTTGCCAACCAAGGAGTTGGGTGCTCGGAATTTGTTTGTGAAGAGTGACTCATTGCTTGTTACTGGGCAAGTCACGGGTAAGTACTAGGCCAAGGATCCACAGTTAGCCTCATATCTCAGGTATGTCATGCTTATGAAAGCAACTTTCTCTATGTTTGAGCTCATTCATGCCCTTAGAGAGAAGAACTCCCGAGTAGACCTGTTGTCCAAACTGGCAAGCTCAGGGAAGGGAGGTTGACAGAGGTCAGTCATTCAGGAGACCTTGAAGTCACTAAAGACCGCTGAAGGGGGACCAGCCGAGATCAGTCACGTAGAGATCTTGGGGGTAGGCCTAGGAAAGGGAAGAAAGCATCGGTCGTTGACTCAGGAGACCTTAAAGGTTGCAGGTCGACACTATAGAGATGTGGATAACCCCTTACCAACGTTACCTAGCTGATTGGATGCTTCCTGCAGAACCTACAGAGGCCAAATAAGTTAAGAGGAATGCGGGGAAGTATACCTTGATAAATGGTAAGTTGTTTTGTCATGGTTATACCCACCCAATCCTCACTTGCGTAAGCAGGGATCAGTGCACCCGTATCATGGAAGAGCTTCACGAAGGCATTTGTGGAAGCCATATCAGAGGAAGGGCTCTTTCGTTGAAGGTCGTCCGAGCTGGGTATTATTGGCCGACTATAAAGAAGGATTGCGTGAAGCATGCACAACGATGTGAGTAGTGTCAGAAGCATGCTGATTGGCATCACGCACCAACTGAGGAGTTGCGGTCAATTTATAGCCTATGGTCTTTCCATACTTGGGGAATAGACATCTTAAGTCCTTTCCCTGTGGCGATACGTCAAATGAAGTGTCTCTTAGTGGCCATCGAATACTTCACCAAGTGGATTGAAGCCGAGCCAGTCACACAAATAACTACTCACAAGGTGCAGCATTTTGTGTGCAAGAATACTGTATGCCGTTTTTGGATTCCTAAACACCTAGTGTTTGACAACGGAGCCCAATTCGCTAGTCAACAATTGTGTAAGTTATGCTTGGAGCTTGGCATAAAGCAGATATTCGCCTCAGTAGAACATCCTCAAACAAATGGCCAGGTTCAGTCAGCCAATAGAGTCTTGCTGAGAGGGTTGAAGAGGAAGTTAGAGAAGGCCAAAGGAATTTGGTCAGAAGAAGTTCCTCGGATTTTGTAGGCTTATCACACCACACCTCAGTCAACAACCAAGGAGACACCTTTTAGTTTGGTATATGGGATAAATGCCATGATACCAGTAGAGATTCAAGAAAACTCTCTTCAATTCCAGACCTTCGTTATTGAAGAGTCTAACGAAGGAAGGAAGGTGAACTTGGATTTGCTAGACGAAGTACAGGAACATACCTGCATTAACTCGGAGGCTCAAAAGAGAAGGGTGGAGTTTAGGAAAAAGTCCAAGAGGAAACCTCGGCAGTTCCAGGTTGTCAGCTTGGTGATGCGAAAGGCCCACCCCTACTAGTTAGAGAACAAGTTATCTCTGAAGTGGACTGGCCCATTTTGTGTAGTCGAGGTGCTTGGGAAGGAGGCGTACAGGCTAGAAACCCTAGAGGGGGGAGCCATTCCTCGAACGTGGAACACAACAAATCTCAAGTTTTATTTCAGCTAAGATATTTTGGTTTAATGCTTTCTTTTGAACAATGTGATGATGAGGATGACACTCTTTTTCCCTTGAAGATGTTTTTTAATGAGGTCATCTAATGATAAGTTTGTTCTTGAAAGATGATGCATTAGTTTTGTTTATTTGTTTAGAGTTAGCACATGGTAGGACGATCTGTCTTGGTAAGATTATCCAAGTAAGCGCTTTGTGTGTAAATTGATTACATATTGACAGATAAGACTACCTGTCTCGATAAAATGATATGAGTAGGCGCCCTGTGTGTAAATTGATTATATATTCTTAGGTAAGACGACCTGTCTTGGTAGGGTTATCCGAGTAGGCACCCTGTGTGTAGATTGATTGACTATTGACAAATAAGATGACCTGTCTCGGTAAAATGATCCAAGAAGGCGCCCTGTGTGTGAAGTGATTATCTATCATCAGGTAAGATGACCTAACTCAGTGTGCGAGCGATCACCCGAGTTCAGGCGCTATGTGGAATGATTAAGTAATGCACAGTGGAATTGTTCGCTTATGTTTACGATAAATTGGGGTATGAGTGAGTATTCGAGTTTGGATACCCTAAGAGATTAATGAATCATTCTTAGCATAGGATGAGATAACCAAGCTTAGAAAGGTGTGGTTATCCGAGTATGTGTTATGCGAAGCAATGCTTGGCGAAGTCAAGGTATTTAACCCTTGCCCAAGTCTGTGAAATGCACTTATATTCGTCGAGAATGAACATCGGCTCGTTGCGGCTGTGGGGTATAGCTCATCAAAAGGTTAGTTCTTTGATAACCCCATGATTTCTCATGCTCAGTTTGTGCATTGAATTCTTGTTATTTTTATCACTTCGGGCTCAGAGAGTTAGCATAAGTGTTAAATTGATAAGTTAGCAGTGGTTGTTATACTTAGGCTAGTCGAAGTTTGCTAAGTTAAATAACGAGGCATGCACTAGCTTAAGCTAGAAGGAGTCTATTATGGCATGCATTTGCAAAGTTTCCAAAGCATCTATACATGACAAGGTAACTAAACGATAAAGAGTAAAAGTGTTGACAAATAAAAAAAACGTTGCATTGTTCAAAATGTTTAGAGGCTTACAAACAAATGAAGGGCAAGACTACTCATCCCTTAATTGACCATCGACCACAGTTTTACCCCAGGCCAAGTTGGGAATAGTCAATTTCAAGGTGGAGTCCTAAAGCTTGTTTGATGGCCGCCTCAAATCCTACAAGGTAGACTTGGGGAGTGTCTTGTTTGCATGCTTCAGTCTCTTTGGCAAATTCTTCATCTTTTTGAGTCAGCTCTCCTTTGAGCTTATCGACCTCAGCCAAGAGTCTGTCCCTTTCTGCAGCAGCCTCCTTGGTCGTCTCGGCCAAGTGTCGCTCAACTTCCTGTTGTGAATTTTTGGTGTGTTGGAGCTCACTTTGCAGGAGTCTCATCTCTTTGCGGAGCTCAGAGATCTCCTGGGCCTTCAAGTCCTCTACTGCCCTCCTCTCTTTCATTTTGTCCGCAACCAAGCAACTTGTGGCAAGGGCTTGGGCGAGTTGTCTTATGGCATCACGAACCAAGTTGTCTTCGTCGTGAGCCACAAGCCTTTCTTCTTCCCGAGCTCTCTGTTTCGCCTTCTCGGACAACCATCATATTTCGAGGAAGAGTCTGGCCTTCAGAGGGAGCAACATGGTGAGAGGGAGCACGCCCATCCGAGAAAGAGTGCTCGATAAGGGCAGCGACTGCCTTCCTCTTTCTTGTAAAGACCAGCCCAGAGGTGGTTTCCTCATCGTCAGTTGGAGCTTAGATGGTGGTAACAGCAAGTTTAAGCTTTTGTGTGGACACGATGGCAGAAACCCTCATCCTCTTAGCAATATCCTCTAACTCTTTCTTATTGAATTTGGACAACATTTTTCCTGCAAAGAAAAAAAAAGTTAATGGTTAGTGTTGAAGGCAAAGGTTCGTTTCACTAAGGGTAGGGAATGGGGAGTACCAGTATAAAGCCTTTAGAGCACCAAGAGTGAACTCTTTGCTTAGGAGGAAGGTGGTGTCAAGGACAATCTTCAGGCTCGACAGAAACTTGCAAACCTCTTGATCTTAGGGGGCAGGTCTTCCAGGCACTAAGCACCCTGGAATCGTGGCTCTTTGGTCCAATATAAAGGGAACCCGTCCAGAAGGTTCGGATTCCTCTTGTTACATCGAAATTTTAGAAATATACCTTTGAAGTTTTAATATGAAGATGGGAAAAGGGTGAACAAAGCCCTTCCAGACACACCATTGAAAGATACCCATAATTGGCAGCCCAAGCGTTTGGCCTCAAAAAAGTAGAGAAAAACTTCCACAATTGGCGAAACGTCGAGCTGGGAACAATGAATGGAGAAGGCACGAATAAATGCCCAGCTATTTGGGTGTAGCTGGGCAGGAGCCACATTTAGCTCGGTCAACAACTCTTTTTCAAAACTGGTTAAGGGAAGGCGTAAAAGAACTTTTTTGAAAACGGTTATGTAGAAGAAACAAAATGCACCCTTAGGGTCTGAGGATTCATCATCGCATATTGGCTCATCCTCCCTACACGGAACTATGTTCAACCTATCATCAATGACAACCACTCTTTCTTAAGGGTTACGATAAGTTCATGCGAGGTATACGAAGATGTTTCCTCTAAAAGGTTTTGGGGTGCCTAGGGATACGAGGCTTTGTAATCCATTTGCATATTATATCTAAAACACAAACATAAACAAATACAAACATCATTCAGACCAGGTAGTATGAGCAAATCAAGAACACAGATGAAAGCACATTTTAAATTCATGGAATGCAATCAGCAATAATGATCAGCAGAAAGCAGTGAATCAGGGAAATTCTCAGCTCAAGCAATATGATTAACAATATGAATGCTCGAAGATGAGCTCAGGAAGCATAATCGACGAGTTGAATGCTTGATGATGGAGAATGGTAAAGAGGAAATACATGTTATGATGAGTGGATGAGAAAAAGTTTTCTTTGCCGTAGAAGATCTTGATGGAGCAAGAGGAAGAGGAAAGCTCTGGAAAGAAGTTTTGAGAGTGCAAAGAGTTTTCTGAAGAGTGAAAGATAGCATAAGGAAGAAGACATGAGGAGAGGGTTTTAGTAATTTTTATGGAATGAAACACTAAAATGATAGTAAGTTTTCGAACGTTGGGAATGTCAAACGGCAATGCTTTCCCTCCGTTGATGGAGGTGACACATGTACACTTGGGATTGAGTGTGGTGAGATGTCACCTCAGAAATGCTTTGTGCACCGCCACACCTACTCGTGAGAAACCGTCAGGTCAACTGCCAAAGCTCTGCGCTTAGCTAAGCTCAGCTCGAGCCTGAGGAGCTTGTGTACCGGGCATGAGTGCTTGGGATCTCAGGACCTCGGTCTAGGCATGTGGGTAGATCAACTCGGTTATTGGGTCCAAAGGGTGGGTCATGAGTTTGGCCCAGTTATATTGGTAAGCCCAATGGAGAATAATTAAAATAATAAGTTTTGTCATATATTGGTTGTTAGTTAAATATATATATAAATATATTCATTTAGTGGTTAGAATAAAATATATGTCAATATATTGGTAGTTGTTAACTGAATAACATATGCATAAAGTTGTTACTTGAAAAGATAAAGTTGTAAAGCACCCGAGAATAAAAGTGCATGAGATTCTCTTCTATTGTAGCACCGTGAGTGAAGGTTCCCATGAACAAAATGTTTTTCTGTTACGTATGCTTTCGGTTGAGATTAGATTCTCGTGGGTGAAAGTTGTTAAACGAATAAGCTATAAAAGGGGCTTGAGACCCCAGGTGGAGGTACGATGTTTCTGAATACTAAACTAAAACTGAATACTTATCTTATTTCCGTAAACTCTCACTGACTTGATCGTTGGAGTGTGATCAACAAGTAGAGCCCCCTCTGTCCCAACAAAGCCACGTTCCAGTACTACGAGAAGACACATAATAGAATCTAGAGGAGACAGGTTAAGAGCAGAGCTTTCCACTCAAGTCAACTGACGTGAAAGTCAATTGGCGAGAACAAATATCACAATCAAAGTTATAAGTTTTATTCCCATGAGAGTAATTGTTGGAGAAAAATTGTTGTAGATAATATTAATTGTCCAATGGTGACAGAGGCCAATAACCAATGATGTGTGAATTAGAAGAAAAAAAATATGTATTGGTAGGACCCACACGACCGAGCCTATGATTCGGCACTCGGTCCAACCCGACCGACACTACAAAGATCAGCGATCAAGAGCTAGGTAATGCACTTCTAAACATGACCAAACTCCCTAATCTAGCCTAATAAGAAAAAAACTCATGATAATCATATAAATAGACACAAATTTCAAGAATCAGATACATCAATATACAATGTTAAGGGTACCGAGTGCCGAATACTAAATTCTTACTTGAACGTCGGAGTGTCTTTTGCAGGTACCATCTAAGCCTGAATTTTGCAGAGACCGAGAGGTAAAGAGACGAAAGGAGAGCATGAAATTCGTTTGGAGAAGAAGGGAAAGTTGACCGACCGACCGAGAAGGAGTCCCAATAATTCTCTTTGTTCCAACTCCATTCGGGAATAAAATATATCTATAATGATCGTGGGTTGTGAATTGCCATAAGAATGATGAACTAAGGACATTGGTATACTAATAAGTGATGCGAACTCATTGTTTAATTTTTTATTGTTAACTTTTAATTTTTATTGTTTATTTATTTCCTAACTTTTACTTTACTCTAAAAAATAATTTGTTTTTCTAAGAAACATGTTTATGTATTTTTTTTTTCGTATAAAAATATTTTTTTATTATTTTATATTATTCTATAAAACCAATTTTTCATTATAACAAGTGCATAATGAATATATATATATATATATATATATATATAATTATATTATTACGATATAATAAATAGACCGAATTAAAATAAAATTCACATTAAAATAAAATATTGTAATTAAAACGCAAATACATTGATAAGTGGTCGGAATTATAATATGCTTTCTATTCTTTAGTAACCATATATAACATTTGCAGAAAAACTAGTAACCAAAGTTTCAGTAACACTGGAAAAGAGACTCTACTTGCACTTTAAGTGTAGAAATAATTTATTGATCAAGTAAAAAAAAACTAAAGCAATAAAAGATATTAAAAAAATTATGGTATTAATTAACCACAAGAATTTAGAAATGCAAGAAAAGAAGAGGAAAAAAGGAGTGTGCAACTGTCTTCTCTTTCATTTGGCTGATCAACCAGAAAGAAAAATAGGAGTATGGAAAAGTATCACGTAAATATAAATGGCTAATGTGATAGTATTTTTGTTAAATATTAAACTTTAGATTATCTAGTATATCAAAATTCTAAAATATTAAAATATTAAAATAATTGGAATCATACAAAAATAGCAGAACTAAAATCAATTTTTGACGTTTAAAAATATAAGTAAGCAAATTATAAACTTTTGAGTCAGACACCCATATAAGAAAACAAATATTTGCAAGGAAGCTTGGGTTTTGAGAGAAAGAAATGAGCATCCTTCTCTTTTACACAAGTGGTTCAACATTGAGTAAGAGTTGTTTATCATCATAATACTTTATAAAGAGAGAAAAAAAGTTAAACAAAAACAAGTTGTGGAATCTTTAAAATTGTCTTTCTCAGTAGCCATATTGACTTGAGATGAGTGGAGGAGAGGTTGCCACTTGCCATGCCCCATTATTTGGATTCCTTTTGTAAAACCATGATAACTTTCTACAACCATGTGCTTCTCACACAAGTTCATAGCAAAATATTCTTCTACAACTACTATAGTCAGGAATCAAGCAGACAATTAATCATGCTCTTTGATCTTTTAAGCATCAATTTCCTGTAATTAGTAGTTTAGGTATTCTCACTAACATTATAATTACTCTCAACTGATTAATCCTAGTTATTCATTAAAAAAAACTCCATGGACATGTTTACATGAATAACTCACATCATATATATGTCTTTGTTTTCCTTATGCATATCTTACTTTCAAAAAGACAATCTTATTTAAAGTACTGTCCAGATATATGCATATATTGATGAAAATTTATCCAAATCTTAATTTACTATGTTCTGAAAGAGTGAATAACTTCTTTCACTAAACCTAAGCTTAGTTGAAATGTGTTAAAATGTCAATCAAACTAAACTTATGTGCTTTTCTATTAATTTAGAGTGTGAAATATGGATAAATTTACATTGGAAGTATAAACATACACACAGATAAATCCAACAAACACTTACAAGACAAAAATCTAAGATTTTTCTTGGGATGTTACACTTTACAACAGCAAATTAATCATACTTCTCCCTCCACAAGTACACAAGAAAGAAGAGCCAGGAGGTGGCCAATGCAATGTCCCCAACAGCATGTCTAGGCCAGTCATGGGCAAGATCTTCAAGCTTCCTCCCAAAGTAGAATCTCCACACTGCCATAGATATGTGAAGAAACACGCACCCTTTGGCAAAGAAAGTTTGGAACTCCCAGTCCTTAACACATGCTACCATGAACACAAGGAACCCAATTGTGAACAACAGCAAGCCAGAGAAGGAATCTGAGGTTTGAATCAGTAACTGATCATATGGTGTTGACCCTTGAAGCTTGCTTGCAGTCTTTGGTCCATGCCCCAGCACACAAATCTCTTTGGAGTAAAACACCATCAGGGCCCCACAAGTCAAAGCTATTGCAGAATGCAGAACACATATTAGGAAAAAGCAAGAAGAACCCATTGCTCCAAATTCCAAAAACCTTACTTTTTTTCACACTCAATTCAGCTTCTTCCCCAGTAAAGGCAGTTGAAACTTCAAGCTCTAGTTACTTCACTTACCACAACTATAGTAATAGTAATAACAACAATAGAACCAAACCTGATTCCAGTTTGAAGCATGCTAACTTTTATGGAATCACCCTTTAGAATTTCAACCATAACAAACCAGAAGATACAATAGATCACGGCTTAGTCCACTCAACTTTTCAGACATAGTATCAAAAGGAAGCTGAAGTTCACCTTGATCACAATTTGTTGACAGATTTCAACTAACCAAGTTCAATTTGGAACATAAAGTGTGTTCATCTTCAGTGTAAAGGCTGAGAGGACTTACATAGAGAAGGAGAGAGGAATAGAGGAATTGAGTATACAAAGATCTGGATGAACCAAAGTTGATTGTTATGTTACCATAAAGGCCTCATAAATTGGATCCATATTTCATGCAGATATTGCCATGATTTTCTGGTAGCCTCCTTTCTTGTTTGTTCCACTAAGCAATTAATCGAATGCTTGGTGGGTCATAGAAATGGGTCTACATGAGATTATTCAGAAAATCTTGTCGTTATATTTGGCCTTTTCAAACTTGTAGGCCACATTTTGTATATTTGTCAAAATACTAAAGGGGCTTTCATGTGTAGACATCATTCATAATTTTGTGCTTATTTAATCTTAGGGATAAGTATGCCAGAAATCTATGATCTGCCACACGAATTCTAATTATCTTCTTTTGTTTTATTGTGTGTGTGGCCGTGTGTAGAAATTCTACTCCTATACATTTTTATATCTTTTATAATTGGGAGAAATAAAAATGAAAGACGTGTCGGAGAAAGATAAACAGGGGAAAAAATTAACAAAAAATTATAAAAATATACTGTGGGAGTAATTAATATAACTCTTGTATTCTCTTAAATTGTTCAAAAAAATATATATTTGTGAGAAATCGTTGTATATTCTTAGAATAGTTATCAATAATTACATAAAAAGGACAGTTATATGTAGATATTCTGATAAGATATGATCACCGTTAATTAAACTAACTTCGTACGGATATTTTCTCTCATTTTTTTTTCTTTAGAACATTGATTAGTTTTGAACGAAAGTAAAGATTTTGTTTCCCAATTCTAAACCTCTTTTATTAATCTTGTTAAAATTGAACGGAAGTTCACTCATTGGTAAGGAATTTTACAATTTTCAATTGATATTTAAAAATTATAGAATTGATTTATGGTTTAGGATTTAGAATTAATAATAAGATATTGAATGTAACATCTCTAAAATTGTTGTACCATTAGTTTAATATATAAATAAAGTTTACATTATCATACTATTATATAAATAAACTGACACAAGACACAAATTAATCATGAAGTTAAAAAGATTACATGCAAAACATATATAAAAAATAAATTTAAAAAATTTAAAATTAACTTAAAGAAAAATGAACAAAATTAATTTATTCTAATTAAATTTTTGATCGGACAGTTTTGTAGTATTCGTTATTAGAAATCTAATAGTGAACCCTGATGGTTAGTCTAATGAAATATGGGCTCAAAAAATTAGAGAGAAGGCACAGGAAGGAAAAAAAGAGAAAGTTTTAAAGAAATGGTGATAAAATCTAAAAAACTTATTTTTTTATTTATATGCATTTTTTACTTTAATAATAAAATATTCAAGTGTCATTTTAATTATATCACTTTCACTCTAAAGTTATTTCTGGGTCCTTATATTCTTCCCAACAAGAAAAATTTTCGTCCCCAAAAATTGACTTACCCAAAAAGAGATAGGGATAGGTTTCTCTCATTGTTTCTTCCATTTTATAAGTTGAATTACCAAACTTAGCATCCCACAACACTTTTATCATACTGATAGTCTTGCCTATGAGTTGTTTTCTTTGATGATCTTCAGTTCTAGTTGGTTTAGCCACAAAAGATAAGTTTTCATTGATTTGTACATCATCTACCTCCAACACATGATTATGATATAGTATGTCCTTCTTGAACTAGGATACATGAAATACATTATATAGGTTTGCTAAATGAGAAAGTTCGAATTTGATAACGTCCAACAAACTTAGGGGATAAATTCCTCAATTTGATAGCTCGTCTTACACCCTTAGTAGGTCCTACTTTCATGAATACATGGTCTTCTGCTGCAAACTCCAAAGGCTTTCTTCTCTTATATGCATAATATTTTTGCCTACTTTGAGAAGCTTTCATCCTCTCTTGAATTTGCTTCACCTTCTCAATGGTTTGCTTAAGTAACTTTGGTCCAACCAAGGGTGCCTCACCTCCTGATACCAGCATAAAGGAGTTCTGCACTTCCTCCCATACAAAGCTTCATATGATTCCATCCAAATACTAGCATGATAACTATTGTTATATGTAAACTCCACCTGAGGTGACATTTCATCCCAGCTACCCAAATGATCTAATATGCATGTTCTCAACAGATCTTTTAAAGATTGAAATATTCTCTCTGACTACCCATATGTTTAAGGATGATAAGCACAACTCATTCTCAACCTAGTTCCCAATGCATCTTGAAAAGTTTGCCAAAACCAAGAAGTAAATTTGGGATCTCTATCAAATACAATGTTGGAAAGTCTCACAATCTCCTTAATATACAATTGTGTCAACTTGGCCATAGATATTCTCAAACTAACTGGAAGGAATTGAGCACTCTTGTCATTTGGTCAACTATTACCCAAACTGCATCATGACCTCTTATCGGTCTTGGCAAAAGGTTATCAATCATCCATATAGTAATGTTATCACATTTCTACTCATGAATATCAATTGTTGTAGCAATCCACCAGACCTTTAATGCTTTACTTTTCCTTATTGACATGTTAAGCATGCACCAACATATTGAGCTATCTCTTTCATCTTGTCTGACCACCAAAAGAACTTCTTCAGATCTTGGTACATTTTATTCATACCTAGGTGTAAACCAAGTTGACTTTGATGACTCCCATCCAAGATCATTCTTTTCATATTTTCGCCTATAAGTATACATATTTTGCCCTTGAATCTCAACATCTCATCATATCATAAATTCTTTAGTCTAATATGTACCTAATAATTCAACAGTATGTTTCAGCTTAGGATTCTCTAACTTCTTTTTCTTAATCATTCCAAGGAAATCATTAGTTATGGTTAACTTACTACAACTAATATGATCAACATGACTTTTGCCCATAATTTCATATCTCTAAACTGCTCAATCAGCTTCTATTCTTCAATCATCATTGCTAACACTTGAACTGACTTTCTACATAGAGCATTTGCAACTACATTGGCTTTCCCTAAATGATACATCAAATGAAAATCATAATCCGTCAAAAACTCCATCCATCTTCTTTCTCATGTTCAACTCCTTTTTATCAAACTGATATTTCAGGCTTTTATTATCATTGAACACCTAAAACTGAGCTTCATACAAATAGTATCTCCATATCTTCAAAGCAAACACCCCAGTTGTCAACTTCAAGTCATGAGTAGGATAATTTCTCTCATGAACATTGAGTTGCCTTGAAGCATAGGCCACTGTTTTCTTCTCCTACATTAAAACACAATTAAATCTTTGATGTGAGGCATCACAAAAAATCTCAAAAGGTTTCCCTGTATAAGGAATCACTAACAATCGAGCACCGGTCAACCTTCTCTTCAATTATATGAAACTCTGCTTACACATGCTAGTCCAAGCAAAAGGATGATCCTTGCGAGTTAGTTGTGTCAAAGGTGCATTATCCTGGAAAAAAAATGTAATGAACCTTTGAAATAGCCAACTAAACCCACAAAACTCTTCTTCTTAGTAACTATCTTTGGGTTCCCAATGAAGCAATGCTTCCACCTTAACTGGATCCACTGAAATCTCCTGAGTTGATATCACACGTCCTAAGAAGTTCACTTCTTTAAATCAAAACTCACATTTAGATCACTTAGCATAAAAAAATTTCTCCTCAAAATCTCCAACATTGTCCTTAGATGTTCCTCATGAGTCCTTAAATATATAAGTATGTCATCTATAAAGACTATGACAAACTTATCCAAGAAAGGACAAAAAAATTATATTCATGTAATCCATGAATAGAGTTGGAGCCTTTGTCACTTCGAATGGCATCACCGCATATTCGTAGTGTCCATTTCTAAATCTAAAGGTTGTCTTCACCAAAATCTGATGGTACCTAGATCTCATATCAATATTTTAGAACATTGTTGCTCCATGTAATTGATCCATCAAATCATCAATCCTTGGTAGAGGATACTTGTTCTTGATTGTCATTTTATTTAATTGTTTGTAGTCCACACACACCTGAGACCCTCCATCTATCTTTATAACCAATGGCACTAGTGTTCCCCATAAATATATACTAGGTCCAGTAAATTGTTTCTCTAACAACTCCTCAACTTGTTTCTTCAGTGCAATCAACTCAACTAGACCCATTCTGTAAGGTGTCATTGATACTGATCAAATTCCAAACACTATATCAATGGAGAACTTTACTTATCTTTTAGGAGATAATCCTACAACTTCATCTAGAAACACATCCATAACTTCCCCCACTACTAATATATTTCTCATTCATTTTTTTTCATATGAGTTAAGATTACAAAATATCCTCCTCCCTTTTTTAACTCACTTCAAACATGTTGAGTAGACACCAACTTTAGTTTGGAAGCACTACCTTCTGTTGACCACAGTTCATGAGAATGTGATTGACAGATAGTCAATCCATCCCTAAAATAATATCCAACTCATCCACATACATACTTGACACAAAGGAGTGTGTTGATCCTGAATCATACAATGTTTTCATATTTCTATCAATTGTACAACATCCATCTTGCACTAAACCTTTACTTTTATCCAATAAATTTTTATGTTTGTTGCCTTTCAACAATTTTATTTACTTAACTATAATCCATGCACAATTTAAATATCTCATCTTTCTTCTTTACCAATATTATTGATCCTTATCATAATGACATACTTGACCTGGTAAACTATTTTCTCTATCAAATCTCCAATTTCCTTTAAAGTTTTATTGTTCAACTAGAGTCATCTTGATGGGGGATCATCCTTGCTAAATCTACCATCTTTCTCAACTAAGAGCAAAGATCAAACTTAGAGAATACAAGAAGAAAATGTCTACCTTAGCTTGTATAAAATTGTAAATAATAGAATAGTATTCTGGGCCTTGTATTTTGGGCCAAGTTAGTGTAGGTTTTGGGCCTTGAAAGGCTAAATAGAAAGCATCCACATGGCACCACTTCAAAGCCTCCAAATAGGCTCCATGTGTCTCTCTTACAAAGGTCACTTTTCATGCTTCTCCACTCCTTGGGCGCTACACTGCAAATGCTTTTTCAACCTCCTTTTTGCCACATGTCAACTTGTTAATGGAGGGTTTTTTAAGACATGATTGTCACATGCCAACTCACCAATCGAGAGTTTTTAAGGTGTCACATGTCACTCCATGAATGGAGAGTTTTTTAGAGCTCTAATAGTAACTTTTGTTCTATAAGTAGAGAGCTTCTCTCTTGTAATTTCTACACTTGATTGATATATGAATTTGTGTTTCTGAATTTCTCAACACATTTCTCCAAGTCTCTCTTCTATGATGCTCATTTTCATTTTAGAATCTCAAAGAAGTTAGCCTAACTTCATTGACCTTTGCACTAAGAAAACTCACACCCAAATCCATAAACCTTCATAGCCATTCGATGGTTCCTCCACAAATTTACAATTCTTTCGCTGCCTTCCATCAATTCCACCTAAAAATCAATAAGAATTGTGATGGAAGACCATCCACCAACATACATATAGGCCCCTTGAATTGAGATATGACTAGAAGAAAAGAGAAAGGAGGCACTAGCTAGTAGACTCTTCTTATGTGCTCCATTATTTTTCTAGAAATACAAATGTATAAAGAGTACAATACACAAAGTATAAGTATTTTCTAGAAGGCAATTGTACCGACCAGTCCTCGAGCGTAGTTTAACCGCTAGTAATGGTGGGCTCGCATAAGGTGGGTCCCACGAGTGGCGTGGGCCAGTGTCTCGCGAGGCACGTGAGCCAAGGTGCCGAAGAGTGGCCAGACACCGATCACTAGGATATACTGAAGTGTCCTCAGCAATATCATGAGGTCGATGAGAAGTCGGACATCAGTGACTCGAACAGCAGAGCTGGCCACGAGTGGTGGATCCCATACCACACACCAGTTATCAGTTAGGGAGAAGCCTAGGTCACGAGAGTCCATGTGTGTGGTGTGGATGACGCGTTCAGGCATAACACAAGTAAAGAGCCACTGGAAAAGATACGACCTATAAGGGCCACGTTCCAGGGGTGAAACTGCACGCATGGCACGTGAGCAGCTAGGGCACTCCCAGGACGGGTAACCCCAGAGACCAGGTGCACGAGGTGGTACCCAGGTGGTCATCCCGTCAGAGGTTGCACTCCAGTAAAGGAGCCTCACGCACTAGATTGCCCTAAGAATGGGTAATAGCAACGCTAGGGCCCACCCTCAGAAAGCCTATTTTGGGTAACGGAAATAGTGGAAACCCTAGACTATATAAAGGGTAGTAACAAACCTAGTAAGGTACGCTATTCATTTGCGTCGCTTCACACACACAGTTTACACAGAGCTTTTACGCTTAACAGTTTTGGTGTTTCCTAGCCCTAAGATTGACTTGAGCATCGCAGTGCAAACAGCCTCTAGGGCGCCCCTTGTCTTTGTGATTTCAGGTGTTTGATTGAAAGAAAGGCACGAACGAAGGCACAGAGAATCGGGCGTGGGAGTATCGTGAGACGTACGAAGGCCCTCGAGTCAACCGGCAGGAACATTTAGGGTCCATCGTGGGGCACGATCTAAAACATTGTCCCACCATCAAGAACAAGAAAGATTAAGAAAGATGAGGAATACGAGGCAAGGATCTGTTGCACCAAACGGGGGCGAAAGCCTCACCCTGCAACATATTATGGAAACGATGCAGGCCCTCCAAGAAGAAGTGGTTGCGTCAAGAGCGAATTAAGAATGCACCCAGGATGATTTGGCTGCGTCGCGAGCAACAAACGAAGAACTACCCGATTGAATGAGGAATTTCGCAAGGATCTGCAAAATCAGGCAGGGGAACGTGAGATGGAAGATCAAGAACCTGCGACGCCACCCAGGGAATTCCTGATGCCGTTCTCGCAAGTGATCATGGATGCGGTGATACCAGCCACGTTCGTAGGGCCCAAAGTCACCTTCACCGGTATGGAGGACCTAGAGGCTCATCTCACGGCTTTCCATACGCAAATGATGTTGGTTGGAGGCTCTGACGTGGTGCGATGCAAGCTGTTCATGAGCACATTGGTGGGAACAACGATGGATTGGTTCATCAGCCTCCCTGATGGCCACGTGACATCGTTCCCACAACTCACTAAGTTGTTCAGAGAACAGTACATCGCGAATCGGGATCCCCCGTCCATCTCTTACGATCTTTTTTACGTAAGGCAGTATCAAGGAGAGTCCCTGGAGGAGTTCCTCAACTGTTTTGGAGCACAGGTGGTGAGGCTGAACATTAAGGATGAAACGATGATGGTGCATGCGTTTAGAAAGGGCATCGTGCCAGGACCTTTCAGCGAATCACTCATCAGGAACCACCCCAAAACTGTCGTCGAGATAAGGCGTCGTGCGGTGGCTCACATTGCAGCAGAGGGAGAAGTTAATGAGAAGCGCACGTGCGTTGTTCCCGCGCCCACATGCACCAGGTCGACCTCAACCCCTAAGGGTACATGAGGCAACGACAAAGAAGAAGACCCCGGCAAAGCACAGCCCTACCAACCTAGGAAACACCAAACCAGGGGGTGTGCAAGGGGGAACGTGCCACCAAGGCACAATTTCATGGTATAATTAAAGGACCTCATCGCTATCCCCAACATAGCAGAGAGACTGTAGATACCTGCCAAGACCAACAAGAAGCTGGAGCCCAACAAGAACGCCTGGTGTGAGTTCTACCAAGCGTTCGGCCACCCCATTCGCAACTGTTTGGCGCTGGGTCACCAGCTAGACGAATTGGTGAAGAACGAATTCTTGAGGGATTACTTGCAGGAAACACAAGATGTTGCGGACGTGGCGGTGACAGGGGGCGACCAGGGGCATGAAATCCCCGTGCATGGTGAAATCCACACCATTTCGGCAGGTTTTTCAGGAGGAGGGTGCACCGAGCGAAAGAAGTATGCACGGGCAGTGATGTCGGTAGAAGCACAAAGGGCAGACGATGCCCTTAATGTTGACCTTGTCTTCACCAAGGCCGACCTTCGAGATGTCATCCCCCACGACAATGATCTGGTAGTGATCTCAGTAGTAACCGCTGGGAGGAAGGTGCATCATGTACTGGTGGATCAAGGAAGCTCGGTGGACGTGATGTTCTGGACGACTTTCAACAAGCTGCAGTTGTCCCTTGACATGTTAATGCCTTATACTGGCTGCATGTACGGTTTCACGGAAGACCAGATGGAGGTGCGTGGGCACTTAAAGCTGAGGACCACCTTCACAGATGGTACCGCATCTCGTACGGAGAACATCAGCTACCTCGTCGTCAATGCCCCCTCCGCTTATAACATACTACTAGGTAGACCTACGTTGAACAGGCTGGGGGCGGTATCGTCGACAAGGCACATAAAGATGAAGTTGTCTGACTTGGGGGGAAAGGTGATTACCATCAAGTCATATCAGAAGGAGGCCAAGAGATGTTACGAGAACGGCCTCAAAACGAAGAGAGGGGTGTTCATGGTCACTACACGTGCACCACACGCAGGAGAGGTCGCCCGGCCCGCGATCATCCACACAGAGATCGCCCGGGAGGGGCGAGTGCAGAGAGGGGTACCCACTATCACCACACGGGAACCAAGTGAAGAACAGGCCGCCAAAGCAGAGATCACCCGCGTAGAGATCGCCTGTGAGAGGCGACCTGAGCCGACCGATGATGTGAGGGAAAGAGAGATTGGAGGAAAAGTTTTGAAGCTTGGCAGCGCTCTCGACCAAACGGTGCAAGATCAGATTGTCGAGGTCATAGCACGACACCCGAATGCCTTCGCATGGTCTGCCTCGAACATGCCTGACATAGACCCAGACTTCCTATGCCACCGCCTGATCATGGACCCCAAGGTTCGACCTGTCAACCAGAGACGAAGGAAGTTTAATGAAGACAGACGTCAGTTCATCAGGGAAGAGACGCAGAAGCTACTGAGTGTTGGCCACATTAGGGAGATCCAGTACCCAGAGTGGTTGGCAAACGTGGTCTTGGTGAAAAAGGCCAATGGGAAGTGGAGAATGTAAGTTGACTTCACAGACCTCAACAAGGCGTGCCCAAATGACTCTTACCCTCTGCCATGCATTGACGCGTTGGTAGACAGCGCCTCGGGATGCAAGATGCTCAACTTCCTGGATGTCTTTTTTGGGTATAACCAGATTAAGATGCATCCCAGGGACGAATGCAAGACAGCGTTCATGACTGAGCTATCTTGCTACTGTTACACGGTAATGCCCTTCGGGTTGAAGAACGCAGGCACCACCTACCAGAGGCTGATGGACAGAGTGCTCGCGCTCATGATAGGGCAAAACGTGCAAGCCTACGTGGATGACATGGTGGTGACCTCGCAGGTGAAAGAACAACACGTCGCTGACTTGGAAGAGCTATTTAAGACAATAGCTAAGTACAGACTGAAGCTGAACCCTGAGACGTGCGTGTTCGGGGTAGAAGCAGGGAAGTTTCTAGTTTTCTTGCTCACCGAGCGAGGGATAGAAGCGAACCCGGAGAAGTGCACTACAATCTTGGCAATGAGAAGCCCAAGTTCAGTGAAGGAAGTACAGTAGTTGACAGGGCGGATGGTCGCCCTATCCATATTCGTATCAGCTGGAGGAGACAAGGGCTAATTCCAATGCCTAAGGAGGAACAACAGGTTCGAATGGACCCAAGAGTATAAATAGGCGTCCCTCAAGTTGAAGGAGTACCGCAGCCAAGCACACCACTTCGTCTGTATTTTGCGGTGACTGACCAGGCGATCAGTTCAGTCCTTGTTCAGGAACAGAACCAGGTTCAGAAAACCATATACTTTGTGAGCAAAGTATTGCAAGGGCCTAGGTAAGATACCAGGCACTGGAGAAGGCGGCCTTGGCGGTGGTGTTCTCGGTGAGAAGGTTTCGTCACTACTTCTAGAGTTTCATTGTGGTGGTGATGACATATATGCCCATCCGCAAGGTCCTATAGAAGCCGGATGTGGCAGGTAGAATGGTGCGTTGGGCGGTGGAACTATCTGAGTTCGATATTCAATATGAGCCTAGAGGCCCTATCAAAGGCCAGGTCTACGCAGACTTCGTGGTGGAGCTCTCCTTAGCAGATGCACACCAAGAGGAATCCAACTTCCGGTGAGTGCTTTCTGTAGATAGGTCCTCTAACCAACACGGCAATGGAGCTGGCATCATCTTGGAGGGACCAAACGGGTTGTTGATCGAGCAGGCCTTACGGTTCGCCTTCAAGGCAAGCAATAATCAGGCGGAGTACGAAGCCCTGATCGCAGGCATGTTGTTGGCAAAGGAGATGGGCGCGCAGAGTTTGTGGCAAAGAGTGACTCTTTGCTAGTCACGGTTCAGGTGACGAGAGAATACCAAGCTAAGGACCATCAGATGGTCGTGTACCTAGGGTACGTCCGAGTTTTGAAGGGATCATTCGCGGTGTTTGAGCTAGTGCACGTCCCTAAAGATCAGAATGCCAGAGCTGACTTGCTAGCTAAGCTCGCCAGCTCAGGCAAGGGGGGCAGGCAGAGAACTGTCATACAAGAGACCCTGAAGACACCGCGAACCTTCACGGTAGATAATATGGTGGGGGTTCATCAGGTCAGCACTTCGAGCGGGAGGGCAAGGAGTCATCAGTCATTGACTCAGGAGACGCTGAGGGTGAGTATATACCCAACTCTGGGGGAAGAGGAAGTAATGCAAGTCTGCCAGGTCGGACTAGGAGAGACTTGGATGATGCCTTGCAAATGCTACCTGGCTGATGGGATGCTCCCATTGGAACCCACGGAGGCCAGAAAGATAAAGAAGAATTCCACCAAGTATACCCTCATAGATGGACAACTGTTCAAACATAGGTTCACACATCCAATCCTGGAATGTGTGAGTGGTGACCAGTGCGCACGTATAATGGCAGAGCTCCACGAAGGGATATATGGGAGTCATATTGGAGGTCGAGCCCTGGCGTCGAAGACCATTCGTGCAGGATATTATTGGCCAACCATAAGGGAAGACTGCACAAGGTACGCACAGCAGTGCAAGCAATGTCAGCAACATGCAGACTGGCACAAGGCACCGCCAGAAGAGCTTGATCTACAGCCCCTGGCCATTCCACACTTGGGGAATCGACATTTTGGGACCCTTTCCCTTGGCGATACGGCAGATGAAGTACCTCATGGTTGCCATAGAGTACTTCACGAAGTGGATAGAGGCTGCACTAGTGGCGCAGATCACGGCCCACAAAGTCCAGCACATCGTGTGGAAGAACATAGTGTGCCGCTTCGGAGTTCCCAAGCGTTTGGTGTCTGATAATGGCACCCAATTTGCAAGCCAGCATTTGGGTAAGTTGTGCACAAAGCTCGGGATAAAGCAGGTGTTTGCCTCAGTCGAACACCCCCAGACGAATGGACAAGTTGAGTCTGCCAATCGAGTCATGCTCAGAGGTTTGAAGAGAAGGATTGAAAAGGCCAAAGGGACTTGTTGGGCGAAAGAGGTCCCCAGAATCGTGTGGGCTTACCACACCACTCCCCAGTCCACCACCAAAGAAACACTCTTCAGCTTGGTGTATGGGTCGGACGCGATGATCCCTGTAGAAATCCAGGAGAGTTTGTCGCGTTTTCAAAACTTTGTGGCGGAGGAGTCCAACGAGGAGAGAACGGTGAACCTGGACCTACTGGATGAAGTCAAGGAGGAGGCGAGAATTAAAGTTGAGGCCTTGAAGAAAATGGGTGGAGTATAAGCACAGCTCGAAGTTGAACTCTCGCCAGTTCCAGGTTGCCGACCTAGTGATGCAGAATGCCCACCCATATCAGCTAGAGAACAAGTTGTCCCCCAAGTGAACTGGTCCTTTCAGATTGACAAAGGCCCTTGGGAATGGGGCATACAAACTTGAGACGCTAGAGGGAGGCGTGATTCCTCGTACATGGAATGCAGCCAACCTCAAGTTTTATTTCAGCTAAGTTTGTAGTGTTGTACATAACAGTTCATAGGGGACGCTCTTTTTCCCTTATAAGGGTTTTTTAATGAGGTCACCCAATAAAATTCAATTGAAGTATCTTCTCGATTGTTGTACAATGTAGTTTCGAACTAGTTCGCCTAGCGTTAGAGGTCTTGAGAGAGGGAAAGGTATGTTCGTAGAGAACACCTTCCCCCCTCGAGTGAGAACACCAAGGTCGAACAAAATAGTTCCCTAGTGAAATCCTCATTTGCCTTTGGGTGAAGACGAGGTTAGTTTCGAACTGGTTCCCTTGTGTTAGAGGTCTCAGAAGAGGGAAAGGTATGTTCGTAGAGAATACCTTCCCCCCTCGAGTGAGAACGCCAAGGTCGAACAAAATAGTTCACCAGTGAAATCCTCATTTGCTTTTGGGCGAAGACGAGGTTAGTTTCGAACTAGTTCCCTTGCGTTAGAGGTTTCAGGAGTGGGACAGGTATAATCGCATAGAACACCCCTCCCCCCCCCCCCTCGAGTGAGAACGCCAAGGTCGAACGAGACAATTCACCAAAGAAATCCTTCTTTGCCTTTGAGCGAAGAGGAGGTCAGACACGAACTGTTCCCTTGCGTTAGAGGTCTCGGGAGCAGGAAAGGTGTGTTCACAGATAACACCTCCCTTTTGAGTGAGAGCGCCAAGGTCGAACGAAACAGTTCACCAGATAAATCCTCTTCCGCCTTTGAGCGGAAATGAGGTCAGTTATAAGTTGTCCCTTGGGTTAGAAGTCTTGAGAGTGGGAAAGGTAGGTTCGCAGAGAACATATCTGATGAAAACCAAGTAGAGAATGCTCAAGCCCAACAAGGGGCCCAAACCCAACGAATCACTAGGAGCATGGCAAGAGCTTTGGGACAAGAGTATCAAAAGATGGCTCTTCTTCTTTCTTTTGTAGAGTAGGGGTGCGGATGTAATAAATAGGTGTGTAAGTAGTGCTAGGGGGAGTGTAGATAGGAGTTAGGAGGTGCCAAACTAGGAAGGAAAGTCACACTTCCTTCATGCACTAGTTGGCGCCGAATTTGAGTCTCATTTGAGGCACATTTGGCTTTGCATTTCAGCACCTTATAGGCTATAAATAAAGGTGCTGCCCTTGTACAATTCAGATTTGGAATTTAGAGTAGAGAGACTATACTCAAATTTAGAGAGAAATTGTGAGTCTTGTGTCTTCTTCTTCCTTTGCCTTATCTTGTGTGCCAATGGTGAGCTTCAAGTGGCGGCAACCTTGCACTTATCTTGGAACAAGGCTCCAAGTGGCGTGACTGAACTTCCAAAGTCTCAAATCCAGCAAGCTTCATTCCATAAGTGTTCCTTCCTTCATTCCTTTCATTTTATTCGGTAGCTTCCATGCTTAGGTGTTTCCATTCATTTCCACCGATTGTATTTGTGTTTTCCAGCTTTGTTTTCATTTCTGTTCGGTGCAGTAGCTTTTCCTTTCAATTTTGTTCGGTTGTTTTAATTATGTTCTTCATTCTTTGTTGTTGATTCCATTTGACAATATATGGACTTCCATATGAGCTTTGGTTTGGTGCAAAGTCTTGGTGAGTTCTTGAATTAGAACATTGATTCAATTCTAAGTAAAGTGTCATTTCATGACCAACTCAAGTTGCTCCTAAGAATGTCAAAGAATCATGTATTCTTGTTATTGCATTCACATCATGTGGTATCTAGAGTCTAGGCTTGTTGTTGCTTAAATTTTGAGTTGTATTGCACTTTACCTTCAAGAGCTCTTTAATTCAAGTTGTTTACCATTCTGTTTTAGGATTTATTTTGAGTTTTTTTGCTGTTTTTCTTTTGTTACACCAAGTGTTTGTGAAAAGGATTATGGCACTCATTGTTCATATGAGTATGGCTGCTCTTTTGGAATGGCACTCTCCTTCCTAGAGCTGACCTTAAGCTTCCTTTCACTTGTTGTTATATCTTATGATATGTCTTTTAATTTTGTAATCATGTCAAGTTTTGTCTTAGTCATGTTATTCCATAAATGTCATTACTTCTTGTAGTACTTTATTGTTTTGCTTGTTTCTTGCTTTGGTTTACTTTCTGTTTTTGAGTTTATTGCTTGATCCTTTGTGCATTTTCATTTTTAGATTTGAGTTCATGCTTGTATTCTCATTCTATACAAGTTTCTTTACATACTTTCCATTATGTCTTTGTTAGTTCATCATACTGTTTTTCATTCCTAAATAGGCTCCTCTGTTTTCTTACAAACGTGCTACTGTTTTCAATTTACTGAAATTAATTGGCTCATGGGAAATTTGTGAAAATTTGGATTTATATTCTTCAAAGTGTTACAAAATCATAGAAAAAAGAATTACTCAAAAATTCCAAGTACACAAAAAATGATAAATAAAATACGGAAAGTGTACAATACTGCCGAAAAGAATACGGTAATTGGGCAGCAATTTTGAAAAATTTATTTCTCTCAATTGGCTTACTGTTTTTACCTCATTCCAGTGCCATTATTGAGTTAAGACATTGAAGTTTCAGTGGTTAATTTTTCACATTTCAGTTATCTTTCAATCATTCCAGTTAAATCTGTAAACATAGCACAGTTTGCATTTAAAAAAAAATTTCCAGTAGCTGTTTTCTGTTTTCTTCAATCTACTCTAGCACTTTTCTTTAGGACTCTTTTGGTGTGCCTTCTTTATTCATTGAGTTCTTTATTTTCTTGTTTGTCTTTCATTCATATTCTTTTCCAGTTTGTCATACATTGCTTTCTGTTTTTGGTTTAGCTTTTCTTGTTTATACCTTTTCTTGCTTGTCTTTTTGGTTCTTCTAAAAGTTTTGTGGAGACTTGTTCTTAAGTAAGTTGGTTTGCTGTGACATTGTTTCATTTGAAGCTCCTCCATTCCACAAGAAAGGCTTGGTTGAGGACAGAATACTTTCTTGGAGTGGCTTGAGTACTTTCTTGGGCATTTTTTTTTCCAGCAACCTCTATCTCACTTTATTTGTCTAACAAGTTTTTTTCACTGTTTTGTTTCTGTTTTTTGTATTTTTTGATCATGGCTCATTTTTCTAGTGGAGAATCCTCCAAACCTTGCTCACCTCAAAAGGCAGCCCTTTTTGAAGACTTAAAGAATGCCAAGCAATCCAATGCTCACTATCTTGATGTGATAAGACAAATGGAGGCAAGGCTCCAAAGTTTGGAGTTAAGCCGTGAAGAAATCCATCAAAACCGGGAGAGAAGACCTCCTCCTCCTCTTCGGCATTCTTCAAGGCATTCCCATTCTTCTCATGGTTATTATGAAGACAATGCACGGCCAAGGCATCATCACCATGAAGAGAGGCGCCAACATGTGGCTGGCCCTTGTTCTCCTAATGTAAAACTTCCTAGTTTTAGTGGTGAAAGTGATCCCAATGTATACTTAGGATGGGAGGCTAAGGTTGACCAAATCTTTGATGTAAATGGGGTTAGAAATGAGCATAGGGTTAGATTAGCTTCTTTAGAATTTTTGGACTATGCCATGCAATGGTGGCATCAATATCTCATGGACATTGACCTACACAAGAGGTCGCCCGTGGTCTCTTGGAACGATTTGAAAGCATGTTTACGCGCTAGATTCGTACCCCCACACTTTAGGAAAGACCTAATGTTGAAACTCCAAAGGTTTCATCAAGGCACGCTAAGTGTGGATGATTACTTTAAACAACTAGACTCGCTTTTAATTCGAATTAATATGGATGAGAGTGAGGAAGCTAAGATAGCTAGGTTTGTGAGTGGCCTTCGAAGGGACATTCAAGACGTGGTAGAGTTACAAGAATATTCTTCTTTGGAAAATGTGGTGCACCTTGCTAGTAAAATTGAAAATCAACTTGCAAGGAAAAATGCTTTCAAAAATTCTTCTAAGGATAACTACTACCACTCTTCTTGGAAAAATAAAAATAACTCTTTTTCAAATATCCCTTCTAAGGACTCTACTTTCAAACCTAGAGAGTCTAAGCCTTCCACTTCCAATTCTAGGCCTAAATCACCACCTAAATCATCTAGTAAGAAGTGTTTTAAATGCTTAAGCTATGGACATATTGCTTCTAATTGCCCTACTAAATGAACTATGTATATGCATGATGGGGTAGGTGGTAGTGAGCATGAGTCTGAATCTTCTAAACATTCCTCACCTTCTAGATCCCCAAGTGAGAGTGAGAGTGAAAGCCCACATGAGGGTGACCTATTAGTAATAAGACGCATGCTTGGCCAAGTTTTAAAACCTTTTGATGAAACTCAAAGAGAAAATATTTTTCATTCAAGGTGTCTTATTAATGATAGGGTATGCTCTTTAATTGTGGATGGGGGGAGTTGTGCTAATGTGGCAAGCACAAGAGTGGTAGACAAACTTGGATTGCCTACCCTCTCTCATGCCAAGCCCTACAAGTTACAATGGTTGAGTGAGGTGGGTGAGTTAGTGGTGAACAATCAAGTCCTCATTACATTTTCCATTGGAAAATATAAAGATGAGGTCTTGTGTGATGTTGTTCCAATGGAAGCTACTCATATACTTTTAGGTAGGACATGGCAATTTGATAGAAAAAAATTTCATGATGGCTTTACCAACAAAATTTCTTTTAACTTCCATGGGCACAAAGTCATTCTTAAGTCTCTCTCTCCCAAGGAAGTGCATGAGGACCAAGTCAAAATGAGAGAAAAGAGAGAGAAAGAAAATGATAAACAAAGTTCCAAGAGAAGCCTTCTCATATCTACCCAACAAGTCAAAAAGGTAATAGTTACTCACAAGCCTATTTTTTAGCTATTCCTAGACCTATTGACTGTGAGTCGGCTAAGGATAGTCCTACATGTTTGGACCATTTGGTAAAGGAATATGAAGATGTGTTTCAAGATCCTCCTAAAGGTTTACCACCTCTAAGAGGGATTGAACACCAAATAGACTTCATGCCCGGGGTTTCTTTACCAAATTGCCCTACATATAGGACCAATCCCCAAGAGACCAAAGAAATTCAAACACAAGTTGAGGATTTATTAGCTAAGGGGTGAGTACAAGATAGCATGAGCCCATGTGCTATGCCTGTCATACTTGTCCCAAAAAAAGATGGGACATGGAGGATGTGTACGGATTGTCGCGCTATAAATAACATTACCATCAAATATAGGCATCCCATTCCTAGGTTAGATGACTTGTTGGATGAATTACATGGGTCTAAAATATTTTCCAAAATTGATCTTAAGAGTGGTTACAATCAAATTCGAATTAAACATGGTGATGAATGGAAAACCGCTTTTAAGACCAAATTTGGTTTATATGAGTGGTTGGTCATACCTTTTGGCTTGACTAATGCTCCTAGTACCTTCATGCGACTCATGCATCATGTATTAAGAGCTTTCCTTGGCAAGTTTGTTGTGGTTTATTTTGATGATATTCTTATATATAGCTTGTCTTTAGAAGATCATGAGTCACATGTTAGACAAGTATTAGAAACCCTTAGGAAGGAGAAATTGTATGCTAATCATGCTAAATGTTTCTTTGCATTAGATCATATAGACTTCTTAGGGTTTGTGGTAAGTCATAAAGGGGTGCATGTAGATCAAACAAAAGTTGCAGCAATTCAACATTGGCCTACACCCACCAATGTCAATGAAGTACGAAGTTTTCATGGACTTGCTAGTTTTTATAGGCGGTTTGTGAAAGACTTTAGTACAATTGTCGCACCTTTAAATGCCATAGTAAAGAAGGATGTGGTTTTTAAGTGGGGACAAGAACAAGAAAACGCTTTTCAAACTTTGAAGGATAAATTAACTAAAGCCCCCATTTTAGCCCTTCCTAACTTTGCTAAGACATTTGAAATAGAGTGTGATGCCTCTAATGTAGGAATTGGGGTCGTTCTCCTTCAAGAAGGACACCCCATTGCTTATTTTAGTGAGAAACTCAAAGGGAGTCATCTCAATTACTCCACTTATGATAAAGAACTTTATGCTCTTGTTAGAGCTTTGCAAAATTGGCAACACTATCTTTTTCCAAAGGAATTTGTGATCCATAGTGATCATGAGTCCCTTAAATATTTGAAAAGCCAAAGCAAGCTTAATAAGAGACATGCTAAGTGGGTGGAGTTTATTGAGCAATTTCCTTATGTGATCAAACATAAACAAGGTAAAACTAATGTGGTTGTCAATGCTCTTTCAAGAAGATATACCTTGTTAAATGTTTTAAATGTTCAATATTTAGGATTTGATCACATAAAGGAACTTTATCATGATGACTTAGATTTCTCTCTAATCTATCAAGAGTGTTCCAAGGGAGGTCACAAAGACTTTTTCTTACATAATGGTTTTCTTTTCAAAGGAAAAAGGCTTTGTGTTCCCCAAGGATCCATAAGACAATCTCTTGTTAGAGAGGCTCATGAGGGTGGGCTTATGGGACATTTTGGGGTAGCTAAGACTTTAGAAACATTACATGAACATTTCTTTTGGCCTCACATGCGCAAATTCATACATACCTTCTGTGATAAATGTATAGCATGTAGGAAGGCTAAATCTAAGGTCCAACCCCATGGTTTATATACCCCTCTTCCTATCCCTACAATGCCTTGGGTTGATATTTCTATGGATTTTATCTTAGGACTACCCAAGACATCGAAGGATAAGGATTCCATCTTTGTGGTAGTGGACCGTTTTTCTAAAATGGCTCATTTTATTCCATGCCACAAAGTGGATGATGCATGCCATATTGCAAATCTCTTCTTCAAGGAAGTTGTTCGTTTACATGGACTTCCTAGAAGTATAGTATCCGATATGGATTTTAAGTTCTTAAGTCACTTTTGGAGGACCTTATGGGGGGAAACTTGGCACAAAACTTCTGTTTTCTACTACTTGCCACCCCCAAACTGATGGTCAAACTAAAGTGGTTAATAGAACTTTGGGTCAATTATTGCGAGGATTTACTACCTCATGTTGAGTTTGCTTATAATAGGGTAGTAAATTCCACCACTAACCATTCTCCTTTTAAGGTTGTTTATGGTTTTAATCCCCTCACACCTCTAGATCTTCTTCCCATTCCTGTACTTGATGAGGTTCTATGCAAGGACGGTTTTGAAAAGGCTTCTTTTATTAAGGATTTGCATAACCGCATCAAGTTACAAATTGAGAATAAAGTTGGTAAGTATGCTGACACTGCCAACCAAAGGAGAAAGGCATTAATCTTTGAGCCCGACGATTGGGTTTGGCTTCATTTGAGAAAGGATAGATTTCCTTCTCTAAGGAAGTCCAAACTTATGCCTCGTGGTGATGGCCCTTTCCAAGTCATCAAGAGGATTAATGATAATGCCTATGAGTTAGATATGCCTACTACTTATCTTGGAAGTAATTCTTTCAATATTACTGATCTCACTCCTTTTACTGCAGGTTTCCCAAATTCGTGGACAAATTCTCTCCAACCCGGGGAGTATGATGGAAACCAAGTAGAGGATGCTCAAGCCCATGAAGCCCAAGCCCAACAAGGGGCCCAAACCCAACGAATCACTAGGAGCATGGCAAGAGCTTTGGGACAAGAGTATCAAAAGATGGCTCTTCTTATTTCTTTTGTAGAGTAGGGGTGCGGATGTAATAAATAGGTGTGTAAGTAGTGCTAGGGGGAGTGTAGATAGGAGTTAGGAGGTGCCAAACTAGGAAGGAAAGTCACACTTCCTTCATGCACTAGTTGGCGCCGAATTTGAGTCTCATTTGAGGCACATTTGGCTTTGCATTTCAGCACCTTATAGGCTATAAATAAAGGTGCTGCCCTTGTACAATTCAGATTTGGAATTTAGAGTAGAGAGACTATACTCAAATTTAGAGAGAAATTGTGAGTCTTGTGTCTTCTTCTTCCTTTGCCTTATCTTGTGTGCCAATGGTGAGCTTCAAATGGCGGCAACCTTGCACTTATCTTGGAACAAGGCTCCAAGTGGCGTGACTGAACTTCCAAAGTCTCAAATCCAGCAAGCTTCATTCCATAAGTTTTCTTTCCTTCATTCCTTTCATTTTATTCGGTAGCTTCCATGCTTAGGTGTTTCCATTCATTTCCACCGATTGTATTTGTGTTTTCCAGCTTTGTTTTCATTTCTGTTCGGTGCAGTAGCTTTTCCTTTCAATTTTGTTCGGTTGTTTTAATTCTGTTCTTCATTCTTTGTTGTTGATTCCATTTGACAATATATGGACTTCCATATGAGCTTTGGTTTGGTGCAAAGTCTTGGTGAGTTCTTGAATTAGAACATTGATCCAATTCTAAGTAAAGTGCCATTTCATGACCAACTCAAGTTGCTCCTAAGAATGTCAAAGAATCATGTATTCTTGTTATTGCATTCACATCAATATCCCTCCCTCAAGTGAGAACGCCAAGGTTGAATAGCCCAGTTCATAGTTAAACCCTCCGTTGGCTTTATACAGCAAGGGCGGGGTCATTCAGGTTAGTGTGCGAACCCCCACTACCTAACGGAGTATACGGTAGGATGAGGCGGGAAAACGTGCTACCTAAGGCTCAAGCGTTGTTGAAGGTGTTGGTAGAAGCATCAGCATGAAGTACAACAATTAATGATCAGAAATGAAGAACGCAAGTTAAGTGGAATAAAGGAACAGCATTCAGACGTATCGAGGCCAAACGAGTTATGCGCGGAGTTCGAACAGGTCAAGTTTGAGAAAGATAAAGCAATTTAAAGCAGGAAAACAACTCAGATAATTGAAAGAAAATGATGCATTCATGTATAAAGAATAATTGTTCGTCGGGGGACCAAATACAGCTTATGACGGTGGTACCCTGGGAACGATCTGCCCATCCACCACACGATTCGATGTGGCGAAGGGTGAGGTATCCATCTCAAGGTGCACGCAAGCAACCTGAGCAAGGGCTTCCTCGAACCCCGCAGCATATGCATCGGCAGCATCCTCGATCAGCTCAGCCTCGACTTTCTTGAAGTTTTCATCCTGTTTAGTGAACTCAGCCTCCACGTGACCAAGCTGCACTTTCTGATTAGTAGCTCTCTCTTCAAGTTTGGCTATCTTGGCTTTAGCCACCTCGACCTCTTTCTCCAGCTCCACCCCCTGATGCGCAAGGGCCAGACCTTTGATTCGAGATCAGTGTACTCCTGACCTTTGTCGAAGAGCCATTTCTTGATCTCTTTCTCAGTTTGGCGGAGATTGCTTATCTCTTGGTCCAAGGCGGTTTCCCGATTGGTGAAGATAAGGACCAGTTGGGCCAGTTCTTCCTTCTTCTTTTCTTCTGCCAGAACCAAGTCTTTTTTGGCCTTCGCCTCCACCAGGGCTAGTTGCTCCCTCAGCGCCTCAGCCTTGTCTATGTAAGCATTAGCTTGGGAAAGGAGCCCGCCGAAGCCAAGTCCCAAGCGTTCCCTGGCCACTGCCTCGATCACCTCCACCGCTGCCTCTCGTTGGAAACTTTGAAGGGCATGCTGGAGAACAGCAGGGAGCTTAGGAGCAGGTGGAGTGTGCCCATGCTCGGAGGCGCTCTCGCCGCCACCTTGAATAGCAAGTGGGCCGCGAGGTGAGGGGGCGCTTGGAGGGTGCTCCCTGAAAGAAGCAGGGCGACCCTCGGTTGTGGAATGGGAGGTTGCAGTTACCATTGCCTTGCGTCTCTTGAAGACGGGCCCCTCGGTGAAATCCTCGTCAGACGCAATCTCCACCACTCCCTAGACTTTCTCAAGGGGAATTGGAGCGGGAGACACCTGGACAGCGGCAAGGGGCACCACGGCAATGGGGGCAGATGGAGTGGGGGAAGTCGCAGCGGTGGCAGGAATGGGGGTGGGAGAAGCAGAGACACTCGCGGCGCCAGACGCCCCTAGGCGACAAGAAAGGGCATTAGCAAGCCTTGCCCACTTTTCCTCGTTCAGCACCATACCTGCACCAAGGTCAAAATTCAAGAGGTCAGCAAAGCAATGCAGAATTCAAGAGGTCAGCAAAGCAATACAGAATACAAGGGTAAGCGTATAAGCACGAAGGGGTAGAATATGCAAGTATAGCAGTATGCTAATAGGCGTGATGAGAAGCAAGGACAAAACTTAAGATATGCAAGCTAACCAAAAACATGCAAGGTGGGGTGAGAAAGGTATGGAGACAAGTACCGATATAGCGTTTGAGATCAGAAGGGTTGAACTCATGCTTAATCAGTTGGGCAGTGTTGAACACCGCCCCTAGGCTTGCGAAGACCTGGGAGAGCTCGCGATCCTGAGGTGTCAGTTCCTCAAGAGTCCTCGGCTTCTTGAACTCTAGCTTCTTCACCCAGTAGAGTGGGAAGCCATCCAGAAGAGTGCAATTGTAGTCGTTACAACACACTTTGAAGAACTTCCCCTTGAAGCCCTTATACATAAGCATCGCATTCTCGCCCAAACACACGAAGCATGTGAGCGGCCTCATCCTCCCTATGTTTCATCACGTCCTTACTAGAGGTGAGAGCAGAGGTCTCAGCAAGGAGATCCTCGAAGACCCAGGGGTAGAGGGCTCTGTAATCTACTTGGGAGGAGGGTTTGAAGTTGTTTTGGTTCTAGCCATCTAAAAGGGAGTCGAAGAGGGAGAGGAAAAAGAAGGAAGAAACGAAGGTTCAGTGGAAGATGTAAGAAAAACCCAGAAAAACCTAAACAGGGGCGCAACACAAACGGGGAAAACGTAAAGTGCAAAAACCTAAATGCAAGAATTTAAACAGTCCCAGACAGTTATTCAAGCTGCGAAAGCAAAAGATAAGGGTGATCAATGGGTAAAAATCATACATTTTGATTGATGAAGGTTGAAGGCTCTGGTTTTTTGGGAGAAAGAGAAATGAGAGCGCTCGAAGGAAGAAGATGAAGCGTGTAAATGAGTTTCAGAGTGATTGGAACGCGCGTTTTTAAATGCTTAACGTAAACTAAGAAGCGCAAGCGACATTAAGTCGTGACTGTTGGTCAAGACAAGTGTGTGCAGATTAAAACAGGCTCAGAGAAGCGTCACTTCGGTGCACTGTTCACGTCCTGTCACACAGAGCCACGTAGGTTGCCAGGGTGAGGACTTAGTCTCTTTGCTGAACAAGTTACAGCTCGAGACTTGGGGGCTAGTGTATCGACCAGTCCTCGAACGTAGTTTGACCGCTAGTAATGGTGGGCCCACATAAGGTGGGTCCCACGAGTGGCGTGGGCCAGTGTCTCGCGAGCCACGTGAGCCAAGGTGCCGAAGAGTGGTCAGACGCCGATCACGACGATGTACTTATGTGTCTTCAGCAATATCATGAGGTCCATGAGAAGTCGGACATCGGTGACTCGAACAGCAAAGCTGGGCCACGAGAGGTGGATCCCAGACTGCACACCAGTTATCAGTTAGGGAGAAGCCTAGGTCACGACAGTCCATGCGTGTGGTGTGGATGACGCGTTCAGGCGTAACACAAGTAAAGAGCCACTGGAAAATATACGACCTATAAGGGCCACGTTCCAGGGGTGAAACTGCACGCATGGCACGTGAGCAGCTAGGGCACTCCCAGGACATGTAACCCCAAAGACCAGGTGCACGAGGTGGTACCCAGGTGGTCATCTCGTCAGAGGTTGCACTCCAGTAAGGGAGCCTCACGCGCTAGATTGCCCTAAGAGTGGGTAATAGCGACGCTAGGGCTCACCCTCAGAAAGCCTATTTTGGGTAATGGAAACAGTGGAAACCCTAGACTATATAAAGGGTAGTAACAAACCTAGTAAGGTACGCTATTCATTTGAGTCGCTTCACACACACAGTTTACACAGAGCTTTTACGCTTAACAGTTTTGGTGTTTCCTAGCCCTAAGATTGACTTGAGCATCGGAGTGCAAACAGCCTCTAGCGCCCCTTGTCTTTGTGATTTCAGGTTTTTGATTGAAAGAAAGGCACGAACGAAGGCACAGAGAATCGGGCGTGGGAGTATTGTGAGACGTACGAAGGCCCTCGAGTCAACCGGCAGGAATAACAATTAAAAGATATTCTAAGATATCCTCACTTGTCACACAAGCAAGGATCTCGAGAGCATCTTAAATGGATATAAGCCACTCCTTAAGCCACCAAACCTACCATGGTTAAGCAAGCTTACCTAGGGTTAGAGTAGCTTCAAAAGCAAGCTACCTCATTCCCTTATCATCTTTAAATACTTTGCCTAAACACTTTGTACTTAGATTTGACATAAATGTGAATGAAGCATTCTAAATTCAGAAATCATTCTCTCTCAAATCTCCCCTTCCTTGCAAGCCTACACGGCCTAAGTGAGCTCCTTGGAAGGTTGGCCTCACCAACTTCCTCTTCAAAGCAACACCATCACCTTCACTGACACTCCAACCATTCGGTTGCTTCCTTTCATCCAAGTCTTCCGCTGCCTCTTCATCCACAATTCCACAAGCAAGAACTTTGACCTACATCAGATTGCATCACACCTTATAATTTTTATCTTGGAAATTAACTCTGGTACTCCCTCTAGAAACAAGTGTTTAATTCTTTAAACTACCAACATACCACTACAAGAAAAATTCATTTTAGCTGCCAACAAAACACGGGGGCTATAAAAAAGATGTCATTAGCATGGGTGAATCTACTCAAGTTGGACACAAAATAAATGACAAATATTGTATCCACAATGGAGACCTTTAACTCACACTAAAAGTTATTAAAATAACAATAATAAGTTAAAGTCTAGAATGGGGACACAAAGTAGATGCAATGAAAAAAATTAAGTGAAAAAATACTAGACTCTAGAATGGAGACACAAAGTGGATGCAAGTTAATATTTTATTACATTTAGCGTAGGTCTAAGCGACACTAAGGTGACGTGGATGTTTATTGTCACCTTAGCCCACGCTAAGTTATTTTGTGAGAAAAAAAATAAAACATTAAAATATTTTTGTCTCACATTTTCATTTTCTCACACTTTCAATTTCTGATTTATATCTCACACTTTCAAACTCATAATCCTGAAATTCCTCCTAAAAACCCTATATCTTCTTCGTGGTCATTTCGCTCTTCTTAATTTCGTTTTCCTCTTTTGTCTTCATGGCCATTTCGCTCTCCTTAAGTGCATTTTACTCATATTTATTTCTCAAGTAGTGTCCCCAATGGCGGCAATTTACTCACATTTGTTTTCTCACGTAGTGTCCCCAACAGTGTCACTAAGTTTAATTATTGTTGGAGATCTCACATCGACTAGAGATTAGGACATTTCATAGTATATAAGTGGGTGCAATCCTCACCTTATAAGCCGGTTTTATGAGGTTAAGTTATGCTTAAAGTTTACTTCTTAATATGGTACCAGAGTTATTTCGAGCCTATCCTAGCGATTGTTTGTTGGGTTTATCACGCCACCCACTATCGAGTCGCTATCGGACCACCCATAATATATAGTTTCACGCACAAGTTGGTAGCCTTAACGTGAGGGGGTGTGTTGGAGATCCCACATCAACTAGAGATTAGAACATTTCACAGTATATAAGTGGGTGCAAACCTCACTTTATAAGCCTGCTTTATGAGGTTGAGTTAGGCTTAAAGTCCACTTATTAATAATTATTTAATTTTATATCCATTTTAGTGTCTCCCAAACCTACGGCATAGTTAAATAATAAATTTTTATTTATGTAGGCTTAGCCAACACTATCTTGTAAAGTTGTGTCCCATTTGAAGTCGACTTTAATGTATAGTCACCAAAAGATTAGCTTTCATTTCTATTGGGACGCTAAGTCCACACTAGCCCCATGTGTTGATCAAGAGTGATTAAAGGCTTTGAAGAATCCAAATCCAAGTGTTTGATGCAAGGCTGGAATTGTTGTTGTGTTTAGGATAGGATTTGGGTAGTTTATATGTGTAATCAACTCTTTGTTGAATCTAAAGCTAAAGTGTTTTAAAAATCTTTTAAGATTAAAGTGTTTTTCAAACTAAGTGAAAAACAACCTGTTGTTTTGTCGAAACAACCGATTGTTTTACTCTTAGGTGTTTTTGAAAAGGTTGAAAACAGTTTTGGTTGTTTGACTTGCTGTCAAACCAAAACAATCGATTGTTTCATGATTTCAATCGATTGTTTGTTTGAAAATCCTAACAGAATTCTGTTTTTTTAGTTGAGTGTGCTTTAAATGTTTTTCAAATGAATACGCTCCTGTATTAAATGCTTTGACCAATCTTTGAAAGCTATAAATAGTTTGTTAATGTTTTATAACAAACAAGAAAAACATAATTGAGTTTTTCAGTTGTGAAAGATTGCTTTCATGTTTTGAACATTCTCTTTTCAACTTTGGTTTTCTCAAGAGAGAGTGGAATAGGATTACATCTGTATTGATTTCAGTTTGTTCTGTAAACAAGTGTAATTCGTTCTGAATACTTTGTAATTTCTGGTGTTGTAAGCCAAAGAGTGTTGTGTGCTCTTGAGGTTGTCAAGATCAACATTCTTGGTGTGTGTTGTGCCAAAGGAAGTGTGTTTCTTGAAGGGTTCAATGTCACTTCTTTGATGGTTTTGTGTGTAATCTGTATTGATTGCTTAGTGGATTGCCCAGTGGCTTCTGCGGACTATATGTAGCTCTTGGTTTAAGAGTGCATCAGTATAAACTGTTTGTGTATCTCTTTCTTCCCTTAAACTCATTTAAATTCAGTTGTTATTGCTTTGCTGGTATAAACAACCAACCGATTGTTTTTCTGGTGCTTTGCTGTTTTGCGTTTAATATCTTGGCAAACTGAATTTCTGATTGAGTTTCATACAAAGGATTTTGTTCTAACTGAAAAAGTTTTTGAAAACCCCCTTTAAACAATTCACCCTCCCCCCCTCTCGTTTAAGGCCATATGTTTTAACACCATGTAACGTCTCTCTTTTGCTCTTTGTGTCGCTCTTTTGGGAACTCTACCATCATTATTTCTCTTAGTCTACTACTTATCTACTCTCACAATTTATATCTATCTAAAAATGAATCATAGCACAACTAAATCTAACTTGCAACTTGTTGCATACTCGTTCGGAAACTATTCATTTCATGTTCATGTGACCTTGAAAATATTTCTTTCTATTTATAAGAATAAAATTGATAAAGAATTAATTCATTCAAGAGATGATATTTAGATCCTTCAAAGAAAAATGTCTCAAATTATGATACAACCCAAGTAACTACGAAGATGACCAAGGAAGCAAAAGACAAAGCACATGGTGAACTGTCATCTCAGCGTTCAATTCATAAATCCACCAAGGATCAGATGGACCTCACCAGAGGAGATGAGCATAAACCATCACACCAACTATTCTTCCTTTTGGTCTTCTTATAAGATACAAATATGTTGTAAATAATTGGGCTCACTTTGGGGTTCCAAATAGCAAATATAGGCTAGAATAAGGTACCTTTAGCATAATAGGGGGTGTGGGTAACATTTTAGCTTGTTCCTAACCCTTTTGGAAGGCATTTTGACCTAGTTTCTAGAAGGACAAGCCTAGGATGCGGGTTTGACTTAGTCAAACCCTAAGGCTGCCCATTTTTTCCCTTTTCCCATCCAACCCCCTTTTGCTTGTTCTCCAAGGCTCCTTCACCTATAAATAGGAGGCCTACCTAGTGTATTTTAAAAAGTTGAAATTAATAGAAGAAGAGTTACTCTGCATAAATTGTGTGAGGTGTTAGTGAGGTTTGAATTCCTCTTAGCATTTAGGTCTTATCTTGTGAGTATTGAGAGCTCTCAAGTGGCGCCTATCTTCACTTATCTTGGAGGCCAATCACATTCCAAGTGGCGTGTTCCACTTCTCAAATCCATCACATAAGCTTTCTCATTCCTTCATCTATTCTTCCATTGTCATTCCAATTTTACTCTTTGTATCATGCTTTTGTTTGGTTTTCCTTGTTTCCATTCGGCAATTCTATTGTGGTTTCTTTTCCTTGTTCTTTAATTCCGCACCTTCTAGCATCATTTTCACCTTATAATTGTCTTTTCCTTTTGCCTTTGTGAAATGAACCTTCATATCTACTTAACCACTTGATTAAGTTAATGTCTAGTGGGGATTTTCCTAAGTTCTTCACTCTTAAATTCCTAAAATCTCAATCTAAGTAAAGTGTCACACCATAAAATGAACAATCCTAAAATCAACTCACATCAAATTCATTTATAATTTGAGTCCATCAATAATAACAAAACTCCTATAACATATAAAGGTACTACAATGAAACCATTTTTTTTATTTAAAATTTTTAATCTAAGAGACAACTTCCAAATCTATAAACAAACACTTTAATAAAATGAAACATATCGCACTAGAATTAAACATATGCTCAACATCAAACTTTCAAAATTAAGATAGAAAATCATCTTAATTTAATTATGAGTGTGCACCATCACCACTTAATCAAGATTCTTTCATTCTTAATACTTTTTTTTTATTCATAACATACATTTAATTCAAGTTCAAACATTGTTTCAAAAACCATTTTTAAACATTCAATCAGAAACTTTTCACTATATCTTTAATTTGTCTCAAACAAATATCTATAAGTAGAAGAAATCCACTAACATAGTTCATTACCACTCTCGTCAAAAATCCACTGATATCCACCCACAGACACTTGTCTCTACTTCTGGAAGACTCGTTCATTGACTTAGACTTAGAGATTTGCACCTATCATACTACCTCACTATCAAATCCACACAGCTATGCGCATAATAATTCCAATATCAAATCACCTTATATGACATGGTTAACTTATATGACCTGCCAACCGGATTGTTTTTCAAACCGCAGACAAAGTCATATGAACCTCCATCGACTCTTATCTCCTTCTAGACGAATCACTAGTCAATTCACATCCTAACAATCTCAACATGGTACTTCCTTTCCTGAAAATACTATGTCTCGATCTCATTCCACATTATTCATATTTCATCTCATTCATCAACATACCATCCAATCACACAAAAGTCTATACTCTTACAATTGTTAGAAAATATCAACAATGATCGTATAACATACAACTTTCACAAATCAATTTAATGAATTATTTTAAACACTTATGTTACATAAATTAAATCAAATATAGGTCTTTTAAAGTTGTAATCATTTCTAATTTACGAAATGATAAATTTTCAAAATATTTAATTCAGTTTCATGACCAATGGAAAAGAAACAAAAACAAAAATCACAAATGTTGTCAAAATGACTTGAGTCAATTAAGATTGGCCTGAGCCCAGGAAAAATTGGCTAAGCGAATTTGAGACAGAAAACACCTAAAAATTACATCTCAAATTCGCTTAGCACATGGAATTTAGCTGGGTAGATTTGAGGTCGAGAGCACCTCAAAACTGCAACTTAAATTCGCTAAGTGCAAGGAAAATTCACTGAGCGGATTTGAGATTGAGATCTCCCCTAACTCTGCATGTAAAATCCGCTTGAAGCACAAGAAAAATCTCTGAGTGGATTTGGGGTCGAGCGCACCCCAAACTCTACATCTCCATATCCAGTGAGCCCAGGAAAAATCTACTGAGTGGATGTTAGAATGAGAGCATGTATACCTCATTTTAAAACCAAATTTGTCAAGTAAAACTAAGATTTTACTTCATAATGCATACCACAATCAATTTAAATCATCGACCACTTATTCAATTATTCAAAACTTCAAGTCCTTTTCATAAATCAACATTTAAATCAAAAAACAAATATTCATCAATATCTACATTTCAAATTATTCATAACACCATTCAAACACATTCAAGAATCTTTTTCACATCACAATCAACTTGTAATTTTCCAAATCAGCAAAATCTCAATCTAACACTCTAATTTACTCCAAAACCAACAACTCTACAAACAAATTTGAAATTGCCAAGTGTTGGAATATACTTGAACAATGAAATAGAGAATTATATCTTTTTCTAAAATTAGTTACAAGCTATTTTGGAAGACCCACTTATCAAGATAGATAAATAGTTAATTTTAAACGATTGTACTATTAATGTATATGTATATTTTATTACGACCATAAGAGAGAGAAAAAACTATAAATAGCGAACCATCCTAGTTTGTTTCCTTGGTTAAAATTCTTTGAACAAATACAACATTTCTCACTTATCCCTTTATGCAATCTCTCTTTGTTCTTGCCAATGATCATTAATTCTAATTTACCACTTTTTATTTATCTTTCTGAATATTTTCTTTATCAGATATACATTTGAGTTATTTCTTCTTAAAAATCAATATTTTTGTCTTAACATAGACTTTTCCAAGTTTAATAAATCAAATCCTGATCTAATACTATGATTTTCACTAATACAGTAACCTTTTAACATTAACAGTCCACACGAATTTATCAAACATAAATCATCCCTTCAACTTTTGAGAACATAATTACTCTTTTCTAAAATTGATATATTTACTGCAATTTTAATCTATTTCACTAATCCAAAGATAATTAATTATATATAATTATAATTTCTTATAACTACACTATTTGATATTTTCAATTTTAAACATACTTGTAAATAAAGATATTAATTTTAATGAATGGAGTATAACTTGATCTATATGAACGTCTAGTTGAAAACTATATACACTATTCATCTTAATGCATGTTCAGTTTCACTTATTTTCGGGAGAGAAAAAAACAAACATTTATAAATATTTATAGTACATTTTAGAGAATATTTTCTTCTAGAAAACTAATCTTTCAAAAACTATTAAAATATTAATTAAAAAAATTTATAAAAAATAAATCTAACCATACAGACGGCTTTTATTGAGTTTTGTGAGATTCTGTTTCTGTTTTCCTGTTTTAACAGAGCTTATATATACTTTGTATTCCTTTCTCATTATAACATATGAATATAATACAATTTTTCCTTCCATCTTATTATTTACCCTTTTTCTCTATTCCACCGCATAATCTAATGCGTCCACCGCACAATCATAATTCAATACATGTGTCATCTCTCACGCACGATTAAGCAACAAGGAAGATCACTATGCTGCATAGTGTGGGTCATGGAGACCATATTTCAATATGGTATCAGAGAGAGTTAAAGTCTCGCTCTGCTTCCGTTATTTCTTTTGTTCTTGTTTCTGGTTCTTGTGTTTTCTTTACATTTTTCTTCTATTTTTTGTTTGTGATTCGTGATGGAAGCTACACTAGCCGCAGTAAAGATCCCACCCAGAATCCAAGCATTAGTCAAGATCCCGCTCAGAATCCAGGCAGTCCTTACTATCTGCATGCTGGAGAAAACCCAGGAACCGTTTTGATCAATCTTCAGCTTGACGGCAATAATTATCATCCATGGAGTAGGGTTATGCGTCGTGCCCTTCTTTCAAAGAACAAACACAAATTCATTAATGGCACTCTGCCCGCTCCAAAAACAGGTACTTCTCTTCAAGAAACGTGGGAACAGTGCAACATGATGGTTATATCATGGGTAACACGAACCCTTAGTGAACAGATTGCGCAGAGTGTGGTTTACGTAGAGGATGCGAGGGAACTCTAGGAAGATTTACGTGAACATTTTTCAAAAGGAGATCTTTTCAGGATTTTGGATCTTCTTCAAGAGATACATTCCATGAGGCAAGGTGAACGAACAGTGACTGAATTCTACACTAATTTGAAAATCTTATGGGAAGAGCTTGAAGCACTATGACCAACTCCTGATTGCGAGTGCAAGATCAAATGCAGTTGTGCGTTAACCAAACACATCCAAAGGTATAAAGAGTTTGAGTACGCCTTGTGTTTGTTAAAAGGTCTAAACGATACTTATCTTTTTGTTAAGACACAAATCTTGCTAATGGAGCCTTTACCCATTATAAATCGTATTTTTTCCCTCGTCATCCATTAAGAACGGCAACTGGCAAGCAATGAGATGGTGAATAAAGGTAGTGTGATGTTGAATAGCAAAGCTCTGTTTAATTCTTCAGGCAATCAAGGAAATTGGAAGACGTTTCGCAGCAGCACTGGCAGATCTCAAGGAAGAGGAAAATCATGTATCAAAACAATGGTAAGCAGTGTACACATTGTCACAGACTGAATCATACCATAGATGAATGCTATTTCAAGTAGGGGTTTCCCCCTTGGTATAAACAAAAAGGTGAAAAGAATGAAAGAGTTACAAACAGTGTTGTGATGGATAAGAATATGAAAGTTGAAGAGAAGTGTACCGACCAGTCCTCGGTCATCGACTCCAGTGACAGACCTTAGACATTGCACACCGGGGCCTGATAGTAAAGATGGGTCACGTAAGGTGGACCCCAGAATTGCACTAGTTATTAGTTAAACATCAGATATGGGAGGAAGCCCTAAGACAATAGGGATCCATGCAAGTGGTGTGTATAGCGCATTCAGGCGCGACACGAGCAAATAGTCCTTGGAGGCGCTAAGGCTCGTTACGGTTAGGGTTTCCAAGGAAGCTGCATGCATGGCACGTGAATACTTAGGGAACCCACAGAACAGATGGCGCCAGAAATTTGGTGCACAAGTTGGTACCCAGGCCCCATTCTATTAGTCGTTGCACTCCAGTTAAGGGAAGTCTTATGTGCCAGATTATGCTAAGATTGTGTAATAGCGCGCAGGGACATTCTCCAAGGAACCCTAGACACGGGTAACGGAACAAAGGTAAAACCTAGTTTCAACCTATATAAAGGGTGCTAAGAGCCCTAGCAAGATACAAGGCTTCTAAGACTAAAACTACTTTATACAGTTAGTGTTTCTTTGCCCTAATACTGACTTGAGCGTCAGAGTGCAAACGGCTGTCAAGGCGCCCTTTGTCTTTGCAGGTGAGAGATTCTTCAACCAAGGAAGTTCAATTCTCAAGCGGAAATAGGAGGGTCAGAGGTTGTCGTTCGAGTCAACCGGTAGGAGCAAGAAAATAAGTCAAACACAAATAACAGGAATCAGTTCACACAAGGTCACATATATCAAATCATGCAACTTTGTTGATCAAGTGTGATCAAAGGCTTTGAAGAATCCAAATCCATGTGTTTGATGCAAGGCTGAAGTTGCTATTGTGTTTAGGATAGGATATGGGTAGTTTAAATGTGTAATCCACTCTTTGTTGAATCTAAAGCTAATGTTTTTTAAAACCTTTTTAAGTTTAAAGTGTTTTTCAAACTAAGAGAAAAACAACCTGTTGTTTTGTCGAAACAATCGATTGTTTTATTCTTAGGTGTTTTTGAAAAGGTTGAAAATTGTTTTGGTTGGTTGACTTGTTGTCACACCAAAACAATCGATTGTTTCGTGATTTCAATCGATTGTTTCTTTGAAAATCCTAACAGAATTATGTTTTGTTAGTTGAATGTGCTTTAAATGATTTCCAACTAAATACGCTCCTGTATTAAATGCTTTGACCAATCTTTGAAAGGTATAAATGGTTTGTTTATGTTTTATAACAAACAAGAAAAACAGATTTGAGTTTTTCAGTTGTGAAATATTGCTTTCAAGTTTTGAACATTCTCTTTTCAACTTTGGTTTTCTCAAGAGAGAGTGGAATAGGATTACATCTGTATTGATTTTAGATTGTTCTGTAAACAACGTTCTGAATATTCTGTAAATTTTGGTGTTGTTGCCAAGGAGTGTTGTGTGCTCTTGAGGTCGTCAAGATCAACATTCTTGGAGTGTGTTGTGCCAAAGAGAGTGTGTTTCTTGAAGGGTTTAAGGTCACTTCTTTGGTGGTTTGTGTGTAATCTGTATTGATTCCTTAGTGGATTGCCCAGTGGCTTCTGGGGACTGGATGTAGCTCTTGGTTTAAGAGTGAACCAGTATAAACTGTTTGTGTATCTCTTTCTTCCCTTAAACTCATTTAAATTCAGTTGTTATTGCTTTACTGGTATAAACAACCAATTGTTTTTCTGGTGCTTTGCTGTTTTGTGCTTAATATCTTGGCTAACTGAATTTCTGATTGAGTTTCGTACAAAGGATTTTGTTCTAACTGAAAAAGTTTTCAAAAACCCCTCTTAAACAATTCAACCCCCCCCCCCCCCCCCTCTCGTTTAAGGCCATATATTCTAACAAACTTATCCAAGAAATAAAAAAAGATTATGCGCATAAGGTGAACAATTTTTTGAATGATTCTTCAGATGAGAACACTGCGAAAGGTAAGAACAATGAAAAATCTTAAGTTTTAGATACAGGTGCCACAGATCATGTGAATTATTCTATAAATAATTTTTTGACTTTTCGCAGAATAAATCCTATTCGTATTAGTTTGCCAAATGGTTCACATGTTGTTGCTTACTATGATGGAACAGTAGCATTATTTGAAAAACAATTCCTATATAACATATTATATGTACCAGAATTTGCTTTTAATCTTGTTTTTGTGCAAAAACTAGTTAAAAATCATAATTGTAAACTCACTATTACTTCTGAGTTTTGTCATATTCAAAATGTGTAATCATTAAAGATGATTGGATGTGTTAGGTTGGACAAAGGATTATATCTTATAGATACATCAAAGCATGAAGTCAGTATCAATACTGCAGGAAATTTGAACCATCCAGACCAAAGTGTTACGAAGAATATTTGGCATCACAGGCTGGGACATCCATCTGATAGAGTTTTACAGCATATGAGTAACATTTTTTCTTATATCAGTTTCTATGAAAATAAATCGTGTGATGTATGTCATTATGCTAAGCAGCACAAACTTTCTTTCACTCATAATAGTACTCGTACTAAAAACATATTTGATATGATTCATGTGGATATATGGGGCCCTTTTGGACTGCTTCTATGCACGGTCACAAGTTTTTTCTTACCATAGTGGATGACCACAGTAGGTTCACTTGGGTTTATCCTATGATAGCAAAATCTGAAACTAGGGATGCCTTAAGTAGATTCATTACTCTTATATATAATTAGTTTAATACTGTCATAAAGGCCATCCGTTCTGATAATGGAAATGAGTTTGCTTGTGCCACATTGTATGAAAGTTTGGGTATCTTACATCAAACTAGTTGTGTGGAAACACCACAACAAAACTCTGTTGTTGAGAGAAAACATCAGCACATTTTGAATGTTACACGTAGTCTTTTACTTCAGTCTAATTTGCCTGTTATTTTTTGGTCCTATGTTGTGACTTATGCCACACATCTAATAAACAGAATACCTACTAATGTTCTCGAGATGCAAACACCTTATGATTTGTTATATAAAGAACAACCCAATGTTCAAAATTTAAAGGTTTTTGGTTCTTTATGTTCTGCTTCAAGTTTGCAAAGAAATAGATCTAAGTTAGATCCGAGAGCAAGAAAATGTATTTTTCTTAGATATAAAACTGGTATGAAGGGTTATGTTGTGTTTGATGTTCATAATAAGGAGATTTTTGTGTCAAGAAATGTAAACTTCTATGAATCTGTTTTTCCCTATACTGAAAATAACAATTGTAACAAAGAAAAGGGTAATCAGCAAATTGATGCTTTTGATTTTAATTTTGAACCTGTTGACACGAATGAGAGTTATCATATTGATCAAACCGAGGAGAATACTACTGAAGAAAACATCTTGTGAAGGTCTGATAGACACAGGAGATCTCCTAGCTATCTCAAGGACTATCATTGCCAACTTTCTAGTCACATTGACACCAAACGACTAAATCATTATGGTAAAGTCCTTCATTCCCAATCTACATATCTTGATTATGGCAATCTAACTACTAAACACCTTAACTATGTTTTAGCTATATCTTCTAATGAAAAGCCACATAATTACAATGAAGCTATACGAAAACTTGAATGGTGTGAAGCCATGAAAAAGGAAATTAAAGCCTTGGAAGAAAATGAAACATTCTCACTGACCTTCCCCACAGTAAGCAACCCATTGGATGTAAGTGGGTGTACAAGATAAAATACAATGCGAAGGGTGATATAGAAAGGTACAAGGCAAGACTTGTCGTGAAAGTATACACAACTAGAAGGAATAGATTACCTGGATACTTTTTCTCCTGTGGTCAAACTTACAACTATAAGAATGCTACTTGCCATTGCTGCCACAAAGAACTGGCACCTTAAACAACTAGATGTGAACAATGCGTTTCTGCATAGGGATCTAAATGAGGAAGTCTACTTGCTACCTCCACTTGGCATCAAGGTTAAAACTGGACAGGTTTGCAAGCTAGTAAAATCATTATATGGTTTGAAACAAGCAAGACGACAATGGTTTGCTAAGCATACTTCTTCTCTTAACAAAATTGGTTTCACTAATCTGTTTATGATCATTCATTATTCATAAGAAACTCTGAAAACAGTTTTACTATATTACTAGTATATGTGGATGACATTATTCTTGCAGGAAAATCTATATCAGACATAGAACAAGTTACACGACACCTAGACAAAGTTTTTAAAGTAAAAGACTTAGGCGATTTGAAGTTCTTTCTTGGTCTCGAGATAGCCAGATCTAATAAGGGCATTCATGTTTCCCAAAGGAAATATGCTCTAAACATCATCAACGAAGTTGGTCTACTTGCTGCTAAACCTTGTGCCACACCTATGAAGAAGGATACAAAGAACATGTTTCTAAAAGGAATTTCCATAAAAGATGTTACTGCTTATCAAAGACTCATTGGAAGGCTACTATATCTTACAAATACCATGCCCGACATAAGCTATTGTGTCCAGTTTCTAAGTCAATTCCTGCAAGCACCAACTTCAGAACATCACAATGCTGAACACCGAGTTCTACGTTACATTAAAGGAACTCCTGGACAAGGACTTTTCTTCTCTGACAATTCGGATCTCCAGCTTAAAGGTTTCTGTGATTCAGATTGGGCAAGTTGTCCACAAACTAGGCGATCAACAACCGGTTTTTGTGTTTTTGAGGGCTCTTCGCTGATTAGCTGGAAATCCAAGAAGTAGTCTACTGTGTCGCGATCATCATCCGAAGCAGAATATCGTGCCCTCGTTACTTTAACCTGTGAGATTCAATGGTTGAAGTATTTGATCGATGAGGTCAAGATAAAGGTCCAGACCTCAGCTGTTGTCTATTGTGATAATCAATATGCAAGGTATATAGCTCACAATCCAAGCTTCCAGGAAAGAACGAAGCACGTAGAGATAGATTGACATGTTGTACGTGAAAAACTACAATCCAAACTCTTCCAGCAGTTGTCAATCTCCTCCAACCATCAAACTGCTGATGTTCTCACAAAACCACTTGAACGTGGTGATTTTATTTCTGCTATTTCCAAGCTTGGGTTGGTCAACATCTATCTCTAAACTTGAGGGGGATATTGAGTTTTGTGAGATTCTATTACTCTGTTTTAACATAACCTATATATACCTTGTATTCATTTCTCATTATAACATATGAATATAATACAATTTTTCCTTCCATCTTATCCTTTACCCCTTTCTCTTTTCTACCGCAAAATTTAATGCATCCACCGCACAATCATAATTCAATACATGTGCCATCTGTCACACACGATTAAGCAACAAGGAAGATTACTGTACTGCATAGTCTCGGTCATGATACCATATTTCAATAGTTTTCTCCACACGCCAATTTTTATTTATGTAATTTTTCCAACACTATTACGAACATCCAACGGAAACACAAATTAACAGCAGGCAAACACGATCTACAACTATATAGCAACGGTAGGCCAGAGGAGAAAAAAATGAGTAATAATTCAAGTGTCCAGAATGCACTACTGAGAACCCCTTTTTTTTCTTTCCTTTTGGAAAAAGGTGGTAAAGATCTAATCAGTTATATCAAAGATATTTACAATTCATTAAGCAACAGCTTCAAAATTGCTGGGAGCTCTTCGAAGTATAAATTTGCAACAAAGAATGTATGCATTTACACTTAATAAAAAGAAAACAAAAAGCCTCGTGGAAGAAGATAACACTAAATCAAAATGTGGTTCATAACAGTGCCGAATACTCTGTGATGATGATTTGAACCTGATCTCCTTTCTCCTCTGCCACGTCTGGGATGATTCCTCAAATGAAACTTGTTATAATAAGAAGCAGGTACACTAGGACGCCGGGTTACAACAGCTGGTGGAGGCATCTGTTCCAATATGTCTCTATGGTAACCCTAATAGAATTCATCACAAATCACCAATATCAAAATCCAAAACCATTGAAGAGGAAATAAAGCAAATGCTAAAAGACCTTCAGTTACTTTTCATAAGAAATGGAAGTACAAACATTTGGAAGTGCATGTTGACTTCAAAAACTAGTAGGCTTTTCTAACAACTAAACACAAGTACAAGGCAAGACACAAATACAAACCTGTATCACAAAGTTACGTCTTTCACAATCCATAAACATGTTAATACTCCAACCAGTTTTTGCCATTATTTTGTCTCTTACTGTGGAAAAGCTTAATTGATCCCTGGAAGTAAAGCGATCAACTTCGTTGAACCATAAGCAAGTAAATAGATTTGTAATTGGAATGTGCTCTCTTATGATAACACACCCTTCAGGAACATCTGCAGAAACTCAGCCATAAGCAAGACTTCAGATTTTTAAGATGTAGGAACCAGTTATATACACGCACAGGCACACATGCAGGCATGAATATATAAAAAAAAAATCCTACCACTAGTTATAGGAAGCTTGTCTCTGGAATAATGAGTTAAACCATCGTAGACTTTATAAAATTGAATTTGGTTATCAATGGAACCATTTTCATATTTTCCAGCAACTTTATTAGCCTCAGCTTCAACAAATACATCAAAGCGTCTATAGTGTCTTGAAATCGCAAAAGTAGCATTTGGGCGCCACAAGAACCTGGAGGATATGAAAGGCAATGATAATGAAGATATTAGAAAAATACCCTTACAATTTATGGTTGACATATATCCTCTTCATATATTGTGCTATAAAATAAAGCCAAATGACCAAGATATTAAATTAAATACTATCAGCTTCCATTTAATACTATATGTTTAAACTCCTTAACCATTGTCCTAAAGATAACTATTAACGATGCTCAAGTCACCTCTGGTTCACCAAAAGTAAAGATAATAAGAGTCATTTGATCAGAGATCAGAGTCCTTATCGTGTAATAAGAAGATTCAATTTAGAAAATTGGATATGTGGATTGATAGCTATTTATAAAAGATTTAACAAAATATTCAATTCTTCTTAGAAAATATCAAGAGAACTATTTGAAATTTCCCTTTACTATATATAATATAGATGATAGCATAGGTGCTAGATTCTGACTGTACCATATCAAATGGTAAAAAATATGCACAAGTATTATTGAAGTTGGAAATAGTGAATAAAATTCACAACCTGGTAAGTAAATCCTTTAAATATATAGTTATTATTATAATATCTAAAACTTGCCAAATCAAAATCAATAATATACAACTAAATGAATAAACAAAATCATATATTTTCATTAGAACATAATTTGAAAGCAAACAATGTCATGTTTATTCTCAAATCTAAATGATGGTAAATAGAATAAATAATGGCAAATAAAAATTTATCCCACTAAATAAAAACAAATAAAAACCAAATTAATTTTTAATAAAATAGAGAGCAGAGATGACTTTTACCTCTCAAGAACTTGATATGGGTCCACAACGAGCTGAAGTTTCCCATCAATCCATATAGAATATCGGGCATTAGGGAAGATCCTGTGTAAAAGAAGCTTTGGAACCTGCAATAAGTTTAGCGGCATCGTGAGACCATATAAAGTAAGTTCCAGAAAGGGGGGAATGTATAAAAAAAATCTTAATTCAACTTCAGTAGAATATATATCTAATTATTTTGTTAATACTTCATAAAAAAGCAATAATTCAGAACTCCTTCTCACCATATTTTTCAACCAATTCATTTCCCTTTCCTTTTCAGCTTTCCTAACAAGTTTCTATGAGATTTAAGAAATCATAACACTAATTACTCTGGTACAAAACAGTATACATACATTATGAAATCAAATGCTACATATATTTAAATTTATAAAAAATAAATTCCTCAAGTTTAGGGCGTGGAAGCCTCAACTCTTTACTTATGTAATGAAGTTCTGTATACGTGCTCTAGAACAAAAAACCATTTCATAGTACACACAGAGGTAGGTAGAACCGAAAACCAACTTCTGCAATTAGTTTGGACTTTAGAGTAAGAGAGTCGTAAGCTCAAGCTACCAACTAACTACAATTCTATACACTCTGATTGTGTTATTAATACTGTATCAACAAGTAAAATCATTTCCCCAATCATAAAACATGTTGAAATGTGGAAGAAGATGGAAATAAACAAAAATAGGGCTGAGGGCCAGAAATCAGAAGCTTCAATTGAAAGGGGGGACTGTGTCTGGAAAACACAGAATATCTGCTGAAAATGGTACAACTTTCAAGAATGCGAATGATAGATTTTACAATAAAATAGTGAGAAGCAAAAAGTAAGCAATCAACCTTTCCGTTACGCCGAGAATCAGCGTAAGGAATATTATGGACAACAATGATTCTCCATAATCCAACTCTCCTGCTGCTACTCAAAATGCTGGCATTCTTCATATACATTTCTGTTTCTTCATCAATGAACATATAGAAAGGAATGTTTCTCTTTGCTTCTGAACTGATGTTCCTGGGCTGCTGTATAACATCATAGTTTCCTGGCAAAGATTGAAGGGAGATATGTGAAGAAGAAAACAAACAACAAGATGTATCTCTGTAGGACATTAGTCATAATAAGCCATACCAAATATGGCAGATGCAACAATGACATCATGGTACTTATCCAACTCTAAGAGATCAGCCTCGTCAAAATCAAATCCAGTCAGGCGACCAGGTCTGCTTCCTTTGACAAATCTGATAAGAATTTATGCCAATGCAGGAAAGGGAAGAAAAATACATTCAGTAAACAAAGCACTAATACTAATGTGGGTAGCCTTTAAAAATTCTTCCATGAATATTAATCTCCAGATTGTGAGAAAATTAAATACAACTAACAAAAATGAACTAACCCGCAGTGCACTGTCATCGTCTCTTTGATATCAAAAGCAGCATCCCTTTCTTCCAGAGAAGGGTATCCACCAAAATCAGAGCCACCATGTCGTTCACTTTTAATTGAATTTTCATCATGCACATATGTCAGACTACGAAGTATAGGAGATTTTGATGGGGAAATTGGCATACTAGCTACAGCTTGCTTCACTGGAATATAACACACAGGGCATGCTGAAAAAGAAGAGAGCAAGAACCCGATTAAAAGAATTCTACAGGGACAATAACTAAATATGCAGTGTGTGTACTCGAAAATAAGATGCTATTACCTATATTCGAGATATAATTTTTGAGTTAAGAAATGAAAAAAAGGCCAAATGGAAAAATAAGGCTTACGGCGTGGTCCAGTTCGTCTTCTATCAACTGGTGGAGGAGGAGGAAATGCAAAACGGTCACAACGATGCCGCCAAGTAGGAAAATATACCCTTTTGCCTTTAGACTTGGACAAGGACAATGAATTAGGAGCAGGAGGTGGCCTAGATGTGCTTCTGTATCTACTTGTCAATGACAACAGTCTAGAAGAATTACTATCCTGGGACTTATCTTCTACTACTCCTCTGGGTCTTAAAATTTCATACCTAGTAATGGCATAAGATCTCGTATCTTCAATTTCACTCGTGATACTTCCACCTAGTTCATCACAATACCAAATACATAATAAAACATACAGATTTTTAATTGTAGATAATTGAAACGTTGAAGACAAACTCATGTACAAGACCAGGGAAAGTCCTAAATCAAAACACTATATCTCAAATGATGTCTTAAATCTTAACCAATATTCAACTTCAACAAACAAGACATGAACTAACAGTGCCAGAAAGTTCAAAACAGAAACTCATTATACTATCACTTATTTATCTTACAAATTTATAAGATGCAAAGTATCATTGGAATGATAGCAAATGAAATTCTGTGGTACACCATATTACTTCCTCCGTCCTACAATGACTGGCAGATTTAGCCTTCTAAAAAATTCAAAAATAGATTGTGTTCCCACCTTTCAAACATTACTTTTTTTTACTAATTTCTCTTAAAGTTAATTATTTTCTCTATTTCAATAAAAGTAATGCATTTATTGGAAGAGTGATAGTGAGTTTGGATGAAAAATTTTAATACAGTAATTTCATTTTATAGAGAATTTTAAATGTTTTGTGATAAAATATGTTGTTTGAAAGGAAAATTTTAAAAAAAAATGAAATTATAAAAATATGAGAATAATTTAATTACTTAAAATTACAAATTTCACACAAAAAGTAAAAATTTAAAAATGGCCATAATCTCTTTTTGTCAAATTTATGTTTCTTTTCTTTATACTCTCTTATCGACTCGGCCTCGGTCACGACATCATGACTCCTCAGATTGGGACATCATCAATTCAACTAAGACAAGAAATTTGTCAATTCGGCTGAGAAAAGAGTTAGCTTGGCATTCTTTCTTTCAACTGTCATCGACAAGTTTCTCTCAGGCTGAAGTTAATCGTAGTTTTTGTTTTACCAACATTTGTCAGTTTTTCTGTTGCCGATATAGGATTTCTCAGTCTGGTTAGAGTTTTTTTAGTTAACATCAGTAATGTTTTTCCACTGATGTCAACCACACATTTTTTTCAATTAATGACAATCGAGTTGCCTTACAGTAAATGCTGATCAAAGATATTGTTCGACTAACAAGTCAGTTATTTCTCAATTGGCATTAGTCTGAACAGACTATTTCTCAGCAATGTCAAAGACACTGTTATTCAATCAATTTAAGTCAGATTTTTAATCTATGTTAACAGAGGTTATTTTTCAATTGATATTGTTGGAATAAGTTTTCCACTAAGGCTTAGGCTAGGATTATTTCTCAATTGACATAAGTTAAGGTTTTATTTTTCAGTGGATGTTATCTAGATTTTTTTTATTAATGTGTTGTAGCTATTTTTTGGTCGATGTTTGCAAGACTGTTTCTGAATTCACGTCACTAATGTTATATTTTGTCCATGGTCAAGGTTTCTTCTAATGTCGACTTGATAATCTTTTGACTAACCTTGACTGTAACTGTTTTCAGCAACTATCAATTGGGGATATTTTGAACCTACATAAGTGAAGAGGTTGACGAAAAAACCTAATTAATGATAGTCAAGATAGTTATATATGACATCAACTAAAAATAGCATCTACCGATGTCACTTAAAATAAATCTGGTCCATGTGAATTGAAAAAATTTGACCGGTTTGGTAATATTTTGAATTATTAAGTATTGTTTAATATTGTAATAAGCCTTTTATATTGGGTGATAATTCAAAAACTTTAACCAAACAGAAAATTAAAAATTCAATAAATTTAATTGTTTTAATTATACCTATATATAAATAGTATTTTTTTACTAACCGCTTTTTAGTGTACACATTTACTTTTCTATTTTATCCTTATTTTAATATGTTATTTTATTATTTTAGAAATATATAATAATTATTGTTATCTTGGACAATAATTATTGTTATGTTTTGGTGTACACATTCTCTTATAACCAAACTTATCTTCCTTAATAACTTCTCACTTCTCTCTGTCAACAACTTTCCACTTCCCACATTATCAACAACTTCCCACTTCTCTCTCTATAAAAAAAAACTTCTCACTTTTTTTCTTTTCTCTTTTCTTATCCTCATTTTTTTTTCTCTTTTTTTCATATGACACTACAACTAGAAAATTAACCATGTTTTTGTGTTTTGTGTTACAGATTTGCAACGATTTGGAGAGGAATTTAAGCTTATTTACATGTCTTTTGTTTTGTTTCCAGACTTCTTTTGGATACGAAGGTGTAGAAGTCATTAATCAAGAGGGGTAAAGAAGACATAGAGGAAGAAGCACAAAGACAAAGATGGAAACAAGATATGTTTTATGAAGTAATTACTCAAATTTTAACATTAAACATAACTATATATAAATATAAAAATAAAAAAATGCAGATACACAAACGTTTTTATGTTGTGTTTCCGCTAGTGTAAATAAAGCATTTAAAAATTAAGAAAATAATTCAAAATGCAATCTATTATAATTTTCTTGAAATTGAAGACAGTCCAAGACTATTTTAGTAAAACTGTTTCAAGAAACGACAATTTTTTGGTGTTCTTAGTACGTGTGAAAGAAACTTAAATTGGTGTGATGGTAGGATGGAATGAGTATATTACACAGATGCAAAGCAAAGTGTTTCAAGGTTTAAAACTGTATTCCCAAAAATGTGAACTTGAGAATGCAATATTTCAATGTTCTTCATTAGCTTTGAAAAATTATTCCTAGACTGTTTGTTTCAAGGAATAAAGTGTTTTTTGCTGCACAAGGAATGAAAATTTATTCCAGGGGATATAGTTTCCATGTTTGTATTGTAATGAGTTTTAAAAATTTATTCCCATGTACCGTTCATGTCTGAGAAAGTAACAATACTTTGTTTTGCTTCATTTTTAATATGATGAGGAGTGAGAAAGTTATATTCCAGAGGAAATATGGGAATTATTTTCTAATCTAATTATATTTCCATTTATATTCTTAGTTTTTATTCTAATATTTCAAAGTTTGAAAATAATTCTGGGAATATTAAAACTTAACCGATCATAGTCTTAAAATGTTTTTAGTAATATTATCCCCATATATAATATTCTTATAAATGTGGTTCTAGGAAATGTATTATTATACCTATAATCAAACACCCCTTGAGTATTGATCATGTCCTAAAAGTAGATATGTTGCATTACCCTTCATGTTTATTTCCATGGTGAAGGCTGAACCTATTCTTGAATTTACTCAAAATAAAATTAAGGACAAGTAGATATATAAGTGTTGTTGTCAGTAATATTTTCTAATCAAAATTGGAATTTGACTTTGTAGTTGAGAATTTCAGTAAATGTCTGATTCAAATACCGCACCAAGTTTTCTCCTAAAACTTAATTAATGGTTCTAATATTCATAGAAATGTCATGGGCATAAATCCAACATAATTATATCTTGAAACGGATGTCAAGAATTCTAACAATAGACAAAGAGTATCTACAATAAGTAATTTCAATCTAGAGTGAACATACTTAGAACTATAATGGTCTCATCCAATTTTTGAAGTATCATTAATTATTTCTTGTAAATTGAAAAAAAAAAATGAGTCTGCCTCTATCATAAACATGTGTGGTTTCAAACCATCTAATCATTAATTATTTGTAACTCCTTCCATTTACTTAATGTTTTCTCACACGAAAGCAATAAATCAATAAAATATCTCCTATAGAAACAATTCCTATGAATGGTTTTCTACATTAAAAAATATTATTTGTCATCTTCATGGTATCATATCATCATTAATTAATTTACACTCAATTTTACTTTAATAAAAAAAAATCTAAACAATTTATAATTTTGTATTTTCTTAATTTAAAGGAATAGTTGCTTGTAGAAGCAACTCTAGTGGACGATGTATTTCAAGCAACAATTGATTATCCTAAACATACGCTAAACAACTTCTAACCATTGAGATGTTTTAATGATTAAAAGTTTTACTAAAATTTTATTACACTCTTCTTTATTTTATTCTTACTCGTTACTTACATAATATATACGATAATATTAAAAAAATTAGATAAGTGTGGTATTTATTAAAATAAACTTGGAATCATAACATCAGAAATTTAAAAATGATCAAATTACAGAAAGTGAAATGGTGGGAGTAATATCTAGGAGGCAATGATAGGGTGAAAAAGAAAACAGAAAATATGAAGAGGAAGTAACTAACCTTTGTAAACAGTAAAACAGCCAAAAACGAAAACACAAAGGCCAAGGGCAAACATGAGGAGCATTGCGACCCTGCCTCGCCCAAGGAGCCGGCAAATAAAAAAGAAACCCCTCTCTTTCTCTCTGGGGTTGTAGAGGAGCGTCTTTGAAGGTCTACGCACAAGCATGGGCACAGAAACGTTGCCGTTTTGTAGCGCACCATAGCTCCCCGTGCGCACACCCAATGACACCCCACTCATCGTTCTTCTCCCTTCAATACCATCACCTTCCACAACTCCCCTCTCTCTGCTACTATTTCCCAATTCCCCCAACCCCTTTTCTCCACAATATCAAATTATTTAACACTAACAATAATAACCAACAATGGATGATAATTAAAAATAGTTAAAACACCCGCGAAGTGCCAACAACCTTAATCTCTTCACATCACGTTGTTTCCCACCCGTTCCAGGGTTCGCGATTCGTTCGGGGAGCTGCATTCGCCAGGGCGTGCGCGGGGTATCAGAAACGGCACACTGATCGGAGGAGGTCGGGGACGACGGGCACCGGTGGAAACAACGACGTCGGGGGCGCCGTCGGCGTTGTGGCGGTGGCGAGGTGGAATTGGAGATCGGAAGTGGAAATGTGAAATTGTGGAATGTGATTAGGGAGCGAGAAGAGGATTGGAGATGGATTGAGGCGTAGCGTGAATGGAGGGAAGATGCAATAGCCACTTTTACAAGAGGAGATGCAAGCACCATTTTTCATGGGCCCCAAGGCCCAAATTAACATTCCTCCGAACGCTGTTTCTCCCTGCACTTGTCAGAATTCTTCCTGTACCCCCATCAATTTTCAAAAACGATTGTTTTACTCTTTCTTTAAATGAGTTCCGGATTATGTTTTTTTGAAAGCTTTCCAAAAAATACTTTCAGAAATTCAATAATGTATTTCCAAAAATAAAATTCCAGAAAAATATTTTTTGAAATAAACTTTTCATAACATATATAATACGTTCTGGAATGTATAATTCAAAATAACTCTTCTAAATTGTATTTTGGAAAAAACTTTAGTAGTATAGGATACTATAAATTTTTTCATTAATGATATAATGATCATTTCGATGACTGTATAGAGATGCAGGAAGAAGTATGGAGGTGCAGAAAGAATGGACTTTTTCACTCATATGAATGGCCCATTCATTCATGCAAACCAAAGTTTGATTTTGGTATTAGAATGAAGTATTTATTTCAAATTTTAAAATGAGATGTTTAAAAAAAGGTATTAAAATTAGTTTCATTGAATTAATAGAAGGAAATAACATAAGGCAAAAAGTTGTAAAAACTTATTGAACCACTATTTTGATTTACTTCAATAATATATAATAAAAATATAATTATTGAAAACTATAAAATAAAAATACTAATATATCTGTAACCACTAATGCAATACTAATAGTAAATAATTTAATATTAATAAAATCTGAATTAATAATCAATATTATCAAGATATTTTTATAATTTATAAATTACTTTAATAGATTACATTTACCATATTTTTTGTTGTGTAATTAACACTTTTTTGAAGAAAATAAAAAGTAAGATCAGAATTGAAAAATGTTCTCAGCCAAACTAGTTTAGGTAGGTTGAACTGAAAATGTATAGGTAAACTCAATAACTCAATAATTGATATACTTTGCGTGTAAATTGGTTAAGAGAACAGTAATCTATTTGAAAGTGATTGAAAAAGTACTAGAATGGTGCAATTATGTATGAATAATTTGTAGTAAACCCTAGTATTTGAAAATTGGTTCGTTATAAAAAACACTGGTATAAGAACAGTGTAGACTTTTTTTGCGTAAGACTAAAAAAGGGGTGTTAAAGTTTACCAAATGTGAATGCAAAGTTAAGTGCTACTACCAACCATAGTAATTGCTAGTTAGCTCAATAAAACCTTTGTCGCTTTTCAAAAGGCAAACCTAACTTATTTTCAGTTTTCTTCTCCATTCTTGCAACTATCTCAACTTTCTTTTCTGCCATCTTAAAAATGTCTACAGTGCACTAAGATTTTTATTTTAGTAATGAAAAAAAAAATCGAATGCATGAAAATTTGAGAATAAAATCCGTAATAGATAAAAAAATATATAAATAAGTAGTTGTGAGTAATTTCAACCCTTTTTTGTACTTATATTAGAGGTAATGTTGATTCATATAATTGAGATAATAATTATACAGAAAGTTGTGATACAACATACTAAAGTACTTGCAAGTTGAAGCGTAGAAGTGTAGAATGAAAAGATAAAAAGTCGAGAGAGTACTTTGTGTTGTGACCAAGAAAGAGAGAAAACTTTTTTGGGGCACTTGATAAAAATCTTCAGCTTGGTCCAAATCATTTGGGCATGAGAAGTGGTAAAAAGGGTTAGACATTTTTGTTATGAATGCAAGGTTTTGAGGAGTGTGAAGTGAGAGAGACCACTTGGCTGAATTGGTAATCATAAGCTTAGTTGAAAAACATGTTTACCCAACACAACTACACCATTTCCAACGATATATAAATGCCAAACATGATTCGTATCAACCATTAGTCTTGGAAGCTAATGATGCTCTTTTAAGACCCACCTAATTGAAATTCCTTTTTATACTTTCAAATGCTCTTTCTTTTCTATCTCAACTTTTAGCCACTCTATTGGTGTAAGTATAAATGCGTCAGTACTGTTAATTAGAGTGGTTGCAATTTGATCTGGAAGCAATCAAAGCATGGTCTTTTCATCATTTTATATGCATATTTTGCAGACAGGTTAAAAATGATAAAGACAATGAGATGCACACAAAGTTGGAGGTAGAAAAGCTAATGACAGAAGCAAGGCAGAATGTGGCTTTTTGTGTGAGCATTTGACTTTGTGTGTGCATTATGAAAACAAAATTGGGGTTGTCCATTGGGTAATTAGAAAGCAAAAGTTTATGATTGTTAAGAGTTTGATGTTATGTTGGAGGGCATGAAGACAGAAAAATGCAGAAAGGCAACACAGTGGACCCCTTAGTAACCGTGGCCATAACTTGAAAAAGGGACCCCACATACTTCTTACATGTCTCAATGGCACAAGGCAGGGACATAACTTTCACCCATGAATGAGTTATTTGGAAAACTGTTGGATATTAAATGGCCCTGGACAGGTGTTGTGTGAGGTGGGTCATGCCAAAGGCAAAGGGTAAGCTCACATTCACCATGCACTTCTTCCTCTTCTTTGTGTTCCTTATTGGATTCTCACCATTTTTAACTTCATCTTCTTCTGTCACTTCTTCCTCATTCTCTTGTCTACTCACTCATATATTCCTATCCACTCAACACCATCAACTTTATTCCATCCTCAGGTAAATATCAACTTCAATCAAATCCTCAACATTTTAATCTTCACACTTCCTAATATTTTCAATTTTTTTTTATTAAATTATGTATTTTTCGTATAGGTTATGGCATGGCCAATTTCACCATTTCATGCATTTCTAACAATGTTTTTGCTTTAGGTTGAGAATTTTAGAGTCTGCCGGTAAAACGCAAAAAAAAAAAAGCTACGCTGGAGGGTAATATTTTACAATTTTATCTTTAATATCGATGTGATAATTAATAATGTTGTATAACATAATATACAGTGTAAACATATTATTATCTTTTCACATAATCAATTATCTTATATAATAATAATATAGTATAATATAATGATAAAAATCAATAATAAAATAAATTTATATAATTTAACGATGCAAACGAATAGATTTATATAATATTATTAATAAAAAAATTATAGAAAAATTATATTGTAAATTAATATTATTGGTAATAAAAATAAAAAAATGTATATAATAATAATATACATAAATAAATAATAAAATTAAAACTAAAACTAAGTAGTAATAATAAGGATAATGTTTAATTAAAATTTCTCTCTTGTTTTGGTGTACCGATGTATGTTTAATTTTAATTATTTATTTAAAATGTGACACTAATTTAAGCACATATTATTTTAAGATTTATGTAATCTAAAATTTTGTTTTAACTTTTTACAATTATTTATATTCAAAATTTATTTTATTTTCAATTTTATTTTATAAAGTTTTATTTTTTACACTTTTACATATATAATTGTGTTAGATAATTTGTAGTTATTTTTCAACTGGGTTTTTTTAATTGTAACACTAATAATATTTTAACCAAGTGCATGTAATATGTATAAAGAATTTATTGTCAATTCTAAATTCTAAATTGATTTTAAACACAAAGGTAAAATATTAATCTTATAAATTTATTAAATATTTTTTTTATCTATCATTTCAATAGAATCACTCATAAACTTTTACTTAAGTTTTCCTCTCCATCTAAACAATTTTATTTTCTATTATTTCCTCCAATTTATATCTTTTTCACTATTTTAATCTGTTTTCTAATTGAAAGAAAGTCTAAATGGAGGAAAGAAATATTATATATATTTTGACTTTTAAGTCTATCGAGAAGATATCAATAGGGTCAATCATTACATGTGAGTTATTTTAATTTTAGAACTCAGAATTTCGTCTACTGAACAATATGTGACTATTTGGTGTACCGGAACAAGTTCCCTAGTTAAGGGTTAAGAGAATGAAAGTTCATAATTGAAACTACTTTTTCATTCTAACAGATGAAGTCAATGTTTCGATCTCAAATTTGTTAAGATAACAACACTAGGATCAATTACAATATCTAAAATATTGTTCATTTTCAAACTTAAAACTCTACTATAATTTTTTTCTTTAAAAAAAGTAAAAAAATAAGGGAGAAAGATATATTTAATTATTATATTTGAACTCGATTCTTAAATAATATGTAATCTTATTTGATGTATTGTAAGAGATGATTAATGAATAATAACGTGAAAACAAAATTTGGTTAAAAAGGGACAATAATTCTTGCACAACCATCATTATATGATTTTGTACTTCTCAAATTTCACCTCGGTAAGATTCATAGTGTGTGCAAGGACATTCATTGGTTAGAAATTTAGGATTCATATTTTGAAGTCCTAAAATTTATTTACAGACATGAATATTAAGTAGTGTGAACTTTATATATTATAATGCTATAGATAAATACAACATCATGCGTAGACAAATATGAAATATGAAATAAGAAACAAATTTATACGGTAGTGGGAGTTTTTCAGAATGCATGTGATGTGCTGTGTACTTCTTTTTATTTTATTTTATTTTGAATAATAGAAAACCAAAATAAATAGTAAAAAGAGGAAACAAGTTCTATAGGTAGGGCGTGATGCCCCAAAACTGAAAACGACATTTCAAGAGAATTTGTTAAGCCAAAACGATCGAAGAATATTTTGTGTTTTTTTTTTATCTTATTTGGTAAAAATTTCTGAGAATACGATTGGACGATGGATTTTAACCGTTGGATGATACAGAAATCCAACGGATAAACGCGTTAAGAGGAAGAAGTGGGGCCCTTGATATTACTCACTCAAGCGTTGGATTTTACTTACGGTGTGGATGCTGTAACGGCGTCAACCCTACCAATTTTACAAAACACTTTTTTTTGTTATTAAGAGTACAATACAAATATACATATTTAATATACTTTAAACTATGCATCAAAATTTATAAAAACATATTAGTTTCGGACGAAGTTTACTCAATAAGAATGAAAACCCTCGGATTTTTATATATTCTTTAAAAATAATCTAAATGATGTAAAATAGAAAGAAAAAATAACTTATATATCTCAAATACATTGAAATTCACACTCAAAATGAAAAATTTAAATAATCAAAGTCAATCTATAATTAAATTTTAAATGTATTTTAATGGATTGATTTCACAATGTTTTTTATTTCAAATTTAATCAATTTAATTAAATGTGGATTGAATATTATTTCCACTTTAAAAATTTAAAATTAATGTTAATCTAAAATGATTGTTTTTTATATACATTTAGCTTGGCTTTGTTAATGCTGCTTTAATTTGTTCTAGATAGAAAAATTAATGAAATTACTTTTATTAGGTATATTTATATAAAACTCTTTTTATATTTATCCTAAACCTTGATGCAAGATCCTACCCTTCCGTAAAATAAAAATAAAAAAAACAATTATTCTTCTTCTTTTTTCTTTCTTTCATTTTTTCTTTCTATCTCATTTATTCTAACATTGGATCCACCGTTCAGAGGGATTAGGATATATTTCAATCCGATCATATTTTCAAACAAATTAAGTTTATTTCTATTCTAAATATTGTTTATTCTTTATTTATTTTTCTTAAGATTTAACCATCAATTTTGATGGGATACTTAAAAAAGTGTTTCTTTCAACTTGTTTTACCTTATACTAAAACTTTGTGATGTTTTTAATAACATGCTTTAGGTCTTACATTTTGGACTAAACTTTGGTGATGTTTTGGATAACATGTTTTAAGTCCTTAGATTCTGAGTGGTTTCCATGATAGAGTTGAGTTTCCACTGAAATAAAGAATTTCAAGTAAGGGAAACTAACTTCACCTTTTTAATAGTACCCTAAAGTAGAAGATCTAGATGTTGAGAGGACGTGGTCTCAAGCTTAAAATTTTCTTGTAGGGTTGTTGTTTGATTATATGTTGTTTGACCTTATAGAAATATTAGATTTTGATAGTTTGATATTTAAGTGTTGTTATTTTTATGTTAGATAGGTTCTTTAATGTTGTGAATTGTGTTATAAATTATTTGAAGGGTTGATTTTGGATAAAGGTTTATAATAAAGTATGTTACACTGCTTAAGTTATGGTATTTTTGTACGATCGAGACCATGTCTCGAACCCGGTCATTAAACCGACCGACACCACACAACCAAATACACTTAAGCAGAATTAGTGAGACTAATCAGCAATCAAGAGTTAGGTAATACACTTCTAAACATGACCCAACTCTCTAATTTGGCCCAATAAGAAAGGCCCACCAAAGAACCAGGTACGTCATTATACAGTACTCAGAATATCGAGTGTCGAATACTAAATATGACTTGAGCGTCAAAGTGCCTTCTGTAGGTACCATCCGAGTCTGGACTACGTGAAGATCGAGGACTAAGGTGAACAGAGGAGAGGAAGGAGCTTGTTTGGAGAGGAAATGAAGTGCAAACTGACCGACCGACCAAGGAAGCAAAGGAGCAACTCGAATCGTTCTCTAGGCCCCAACCCCATTCGAGAATAATATGCACCCACCGTGGGGCCGAGAGAGAAGTTGCATGAAGAAGAAAGTAAATGGTATCAACCTGAAGCATGACTAGCGAAAGGATGTTCGAAGTTGAGCAGATGGCATTGTTGATGTCTCTATAGAGAGATGGTTGAGATTAAGAGAAGGAATGAAAAGATCACTCGAAAGAACGAGGATAAAATCCTAGCTCTTCGAAAGGAGAACAAAGAGATGAACATGAAGTTTGTGGAGGGGGGACCATCTGATGGACCAACCAATCTTGTTGGTAGGTCATTCACCACCCCCACCAGCCCCAAGACTGTTGAGGAGCCAAAGGAAAAGATCCACACCCAAGAGGTAGACGACGAGTCCTACCCGAACAAGTCAGCCCCTACGACCGGTACCCTAGACTTGGTCCGTCAACACCCTTTTACCAATTCCATAATCAGAATACCACTGCCAGACAAGTGGAAAAACTTCAATAGAGATCGTTATGACGACACGACTGACCCGGATGAGTATATGGATGCGTACACTACACACATGAGCTTGTATACCTCGGATGACGTGGTCCTATGCCGAGTTTTCCCCAGATCGCTAAAGGGGGGAACTTTGAGTTGGTTTACAAAGTTCCCTCACAACTTTGTCGACTGTTTCGACACACTGATGTCTAAGTTTGAGATATAATTAACCACCACCTGACCGCACCACCTGATTTCCATTGCTCTGGTCAACATTCGGCAGGAGAAGGGGAGAATCCTTAAGGAAGTTTGTGGACATGTTTGGCAAAGTGGCCATGAGCATCCATACTTTGAGCCCGAACGTAACAATGCGTCTCATATTAACGACTTTGTGCCCAGGACCTTTTGCTAATAGCTTGTGCATGTAGCCGACCGCAAGCTTAGACAAACTTAAATGGAGGGCCACCAAGTTCATGCAGCTAGAGGAGCTGAGGGAGTTCAGAAATCAAGCCTGAGCAGAGGCTAGTGGAGAAAAGGGCAAGGACGAGAAAGAGCGTCAAAGCCGACCTGTTGCTGGTCGAGGAGATAGACGCGGAGACAACCGAGGGAGCCGATTCACAAGGTATACCTCCTGACTGTCGATAGGGGGAGGATCTTAGACGAAGCTCTAAGCGTCGAGCTCATTCCACCACCGAGGAAGGGTGCGAGCTCTGAAAATGTCAACCATACTCGCAGGTGTTAGTACCATAGAAACAGTGGGCATACCACTGAGGAATGTCAGGCCTTGAAGGATAAGATTGAAGAACTTATCCAAGTGGAACATCTCCGCTAGTCTGTCTAAGGGAGTCGAGGTGCAAAGTGATCCCCCCAAAGGGAAGAACTAGCAAGACGGAGGGCTACTCCCCTCCGAGGTCATGAGAAGACGATCGTCGACCCGAACGTCGGCCACAAAGGGAATAACCTCCCGAAAAGGGGTGACTGAGAGGTCATTAACACAATAGCTAAGGGAGGCAGCTCCAACAATGCTCGGAAGAAGCACCTGAGGGCGGTGCAGCAGGTTAACATGGTATCATTTCGGCCACGCATCACCTTTACTGACAAAGAATTCAACGGTGTCGACCCTTCAAAGGATGATCCCATGGTGATATCGGGCGACATCGACAAGTTCACTATCATGAAGACGTTGGTAGAGTAGGAGAGTTCAATGGACATCCTCTACTAGAAAACGTTCAAGCAGATGAGGAAACCCGAGTGCCTCGCCGTGACCGAGGCCGATACTTGGATGACTCCAATCATTCAATACCTCGAACTCGGCACTCGTAAGCCAGGAGAAGAGAAGACTATGAAACAACAGTGCACGAGGTATATCATGATCAGTGCTCTACCGAAGAGGATTCTCCAGGCCACTATTAAAATGCATCATAAAGGAGCTCACAAAGTATGCCATATGGGAAATCCACGAGGGAGTATGCGGAAGCCATTCAGAAGGAAGAATGATGACCGCCAAAGTGCTTAAGGTTGGATACTATTGGCCGACTGTCCAAAGCGACTGCGCAAAGTACGTGAAGAAATGCACCAAGTGTCAAGAATTCGGTCCCTTGTCCCATCTCAAGCCCGAAGCACTCCACAACATGATATCGCATGGTCGTTCGCCATATGGGAAATGGACATCATTAGTCCTTTCAGTTTGGAAAAAGGACAAACCAAGTTCCTTCTGCTCGGGGTTGACTACTTCACCAAGTGGATCGAGGTCGAGCCTCTTGCCTCCTTCTCAACCAAGAATGTGCAGAACTTCGTATGGAGAAGCATTGTGTGTCGATTCAGAGTCGCGCACACTATCACCACCGACAATAGTCGACAGTTTATTGACCGAGGACTCCAGTCTTTTTACAAGGACTTCGGCATAAAATCAATAACAAGCTCGGTCGAGTACCCTACCGAAACCTTAAAGACTTGGTTTGGTTAAGGATGTAGCCTTAATCGGCATACCCTACCGACACCTAAAGACTTTGTTTAATCAAGGGCATAACCTTAATTGACATACCCTACTGAAACCTTAAAGACTTGGTTCGGTGAAGGACGTAACCTTAACCGGCATACCCTACCGAAACCTTAAAGACTTGGTTTGGTCAAGGAAGTATGCTTAACTGACATACCCTACCAAAACCTCAAAGACTCAGATTGGTCAAGGATATAGTCTTAACCGACATTTCTTGCCGATATCTTAAAGACTTAGAATAAATTAACACATGAAACACATTGGTCATACTAGCCGACATCAAACACTTAACAAGATAATTATCATTTCAAGTTACTTCGACTGTCTAGCTATTAAAATCCCTTTTATTAACTTAGGCATTATAAAGAACAAGTATGAAAGAATATATGACCGATCCATTGTTTGATAAAGAAAGAAGGTGGAGGCCACACCCCGACCTCGGAGGATAAAAGAAGAAAGAGCCACATCCTGACCAAAGGAAACAAAAAGCTAATGTCTAAGCATATTGGTCTTCGTCTTCCTCGGCAGGAGGCGGTCGGGCTGCATTCCTTAAGGTTTGTTGCTCTCCAACAGGCACCCATTCGGGTCATGACGATACCCCGACAAAGCAATTTGATGCCGCCCTGGAGCAAGTCCTCCTCAGGAACGACACTAAGCAACTATTGAGCACCAGGGGACAGACCAACCTAGACTCCCTTTGAAAATTGTAAGTCACCCCCTAAAAGAGATAGGGGGACTTCGAAACCTCAGGGGCAGGCACAATGACAGCGGATGGATGGACAACATCATCGGCTGACGGAGGCGAATCAAGGTTGATCGGAGAAGGACGAGTTGGAGGGATCAATATGCTGCCCGGAGAGCGTATGGTGGTGGGTATGTTGCTCGCCTCCCTCGCCCTCTTCCTATTCCTGCCTGCATCGGTCGAGGTATGAGCGTCAGCGGCTAAGGGGTTCCCAGCACCAACGGTATCAATGTTGCCCCTACCTCGGCCCCTTTCCAGAGCCCTCGCACGGAAGGCATTCACAAGATTCTCCACTTGAGGCACCTTGTTGTTCATGGTTTCTGCATCAAGAAAAAAGAAAACGCATTAGTTCAAAACCAGATAACCGACCGAGACGAAAGACAACACAAACATACCCTGGAAAGCCGCCCATCGATGAAACGACTTGTACACGACAAACAACTTCTGTGTAGGGAGCCTTTGGGGGAGCTTATCAAAAAGAGAAAAAATCTCTTGCTCCTCGGCACTCGGAGTCAGACAGGTTCACTCTTTAAACTTGGTAGGATTCCTAGTCCAAAACATGGGAAACCTAAATCAACCGATTCCATCGAAAAAGAACTTCGTGCCCTTTGTCAATGAAAACCTTGAAGAACTTACTCTAAAGTTTTTATAGGAGGTGGTGAAAGGGTTAAAAAGAATATTTCCCGACTGACTGATGAGGAAATGTCAGATAACGGGTTCGACCGGATGAGAGGTGTAATAACTAAGAAAAGTAGAGAGAGTAGGAGACAAACGAAATGCATCACGTATCAAACGAAAAGTTTGAAGGGAATCCCAAGTATTTAGGTGAAGCTGAGAGGGAGCCACATTGAGCGCCTGAAGAACGCCCATCGTGAAATTGTTGAAGGGAAGGGCGACGTGCAAATCAAAGAAAAGACAAGAGTTCAAAAAGAAAAATGGACCCTCTGAGGAAGACTGATCCATACATATGGTATCGGTCGGTCGACAATGTTCAACTGCCAAAATACCATCACTGGCATCTGACTTCAAAATCGGGTACCTCCTTAAGAAAGTGGAAATGGAAGTTCCGTCCAAAAAAGAAGAGGTAAAACCCAATCACTTTACGGTTTACCCAATCAAGCCCTGAGAGGGGAGATGACTGCTTAGGGGAATCTGACCAGTCGACAACACCTTCCAGATCGTCCCCCCGGACAACATTCTCTAAAAGGGCAATGTTTGAATAGCCCCGACCGATAAGGTCTCAATCGTGTAGGAATTGGAAGAAGAAAAAGAAGATGAAGAAGAGGAAGACATGACTAACCTTTCAGAATGTAGGGTAAGCAACACACTAGAACGATTGATGATTTCGGATATCGGAGCAAACAGAAGCAGTGACTCGACACTGTAGGAGACCACTATTTATAGCCTTGGAGGGCTCGGGAGACGAAGTGTCACATCTATCTCAACCGTTAGATCTTCCTCGATCCAATAGTCCTCATCAAATGGCATGAGAAAACCCCTCATTAATGCACATCATGTCACGCGTTCAAGCACCGCCCAACGTCACGTCAGATCTCGGGAAACCCAATTATCACATCAGTCTCGGACAAAAACCCTTCGAATTAACCATCCTTGAGCCTGGGGGCAAGTGTACCGCTAGGTTCCGCACGACCGAGACCATGTCTCGGACCCGATCATTAAACTGACCAATACCACACAACCAATTACGCTTAAGCAAAATTAGTGAGGCTAATCAACAATTGAGAGCTAGGTCACTTCTAAACATGATCCAGATTTCTAATCTGACCCAATAAGAAAGGCCCACCAAAATAATATAAATAACACAGATTCCAAGAACTAGGTACGTCATTATACAATACTCAGAATACCGAGTCTAAATCTGACTTGAGCATCAGAGTGTTTTCTATAGGTACCATATGAGTCTGAGCTACGTGAAGACCAAGGAGTAAGGTGAATATAAAAGAGGAAGGAGCTTGTTTGGAGAGGAACTAAACTGTAAACTAGTCGATCGACCAAATAGGAGCAGCTCGAATCCTTCTATAGACCCAAAAGCCCGTTTGAGAATATCTAGTAATTTTTTACGATATAATTTTAATTTTTCTTATTTTGAAAGCGATAACAGTTTTTTTTTTGATGGGATAACATTCTTAAAATAGTTCAATGTTACATGTTAAGTTTAATATCTATAATTATCTACATCATCCAAAGCTATAATATGTAATACACTATAAGAGTTTTTAACAATATAAGAGTTGCATTTGTCACCTCTTCACGATGTAAATAATTGATATACACAAGATGGTGATGAATTGAGTATTGAAAATTCTAAAAACATTTTCACATCATATGTCAGCCATTTGGTTAATCTGAAATTACAACATTTTGAAATTAAAAAAATAAAAACAAAAAGTACATATAATATATAATATAATAATTTTTAAGAAATATAAATATCATAATTATATAAACTATAATACAAGGACAACGATGAACGATAGCCATGCTTTTGCTGCAAATAGTTATAACTTCATTTCTGAATCAAAACTCGATTTATGAACCTTAACATCCATTTAACTCTTTAAAATAAAGTTAAGGTTTATAAACGCAAACAGTAAATTGAGGATTAAATTGCATAAGAAAATCTCTAAATCTTAATTAATTACCAAAAGAATTTCTTATTAATTATTTTCAAAAGACTCTGAATTTTTTTTTTATATATGATAAATTAATAAAGAAAAATATGATAGATTGGATGGATGAGAAATAAATTTGTTGCCAATTCTATGATTCTGTTCCAATATTTATAAGAAATATTTGAATGGATCGGACATTAATATTACTATTATTAGAATTTTTAAAATAAATCTATAGGAGACAAATAAGTATCTATATATATATTCATTCCATTTTTGTTTACATATTAATTTTTATTTTAAATTATTAAAACAATTTTAATTTAATTAATACTCTATTTTGAAATTTATATAATTGTAATTTATTCATTTTCATTTAATATTAAAGAAAAAACATGTTATTTTAATATTAAATTATTAATAATATTATGTTTTCATTGTTTTATTTTTAATTTATATAAAAATATATTTAATAAATATCTGGATAGTTACTATAGTATATCTATTATTACTCCGATATAGATTATGATGAAAATAAGATAAACATTTCAAATAATGACAACATTACACTATATTTTTAAAAAATAATATATATAGAATATTTGTTTACCCAAATATCTCCATTGGAATAATAACATATTTTCCATTTCTTTTAAAAATACAAGGAGAAATTAGTTACCTAACCACCAATTTCTCAACATTTTTAAAATTCAATAAAATTTTTGTTAACAATTTTAAATAATTAAAATCAACTGAAAAATATTAAAATAAAATTAATATTTGTGAATAAGTTTTTATTTATATTTTTTGTTCTCGTCGGTTGACTCGCTTTGCCAGTTGACTCCAACGGTAGCCTTGAGCCTTTCGATCTCCGCCTGAGAATCGTGCCTTCTTGATTAAGAAACCTCCCACCTGCAAAGACAAAGGAGCACCCTAGCGGCCGTTTGCACTCCGACGCTCAAATCAGTATTAGGGCAAAGAAACACCAAGAGTGTATATTAGCTTCAGTCTTAGAAACTGTGTATCTTACTAGGGTTTTGGCACCCTTTATATAGGCTGAAACTAGGGTTTACCTTTGCGTCGTTACTCTTGACTAGGGTTCCTTGATGAATGTTTTTGCGCCGCTATTCATAGAATCTTAGCGTATCTGACACATGATCTTCCCTTAACTGGAGTGCAACGAATGACAGAGTGGTCGTTTGGGTACCAACTTGTGCACCTGATCTCTAGCGCCATCTGCTTCGTGGGTGCCCTAAGTATTCACATGTCATGCATGCAGCCTTCCCTAGAAACCCTAATGGGCCTTAACACCTCCTAGGATTATCCACACGTGTTGCGCCTTCATGTGTCATACACACCACGTGCATGGATCCCTTGTGACTTAGACTTCCCACATATCTCTTGTCTTTAACTATTATCTTAACAAAACTCTAGGGCCTACCTTACGTGGCCCTCTACAACGTCCTGATGACCGATGTCCGACCTCTTCCCTCTACTGGTGAGGATCATCGGGCTTAGAATACCAATGTCCAGGGACTAACCAATCCCCTGGCGGGTACGTATGGGGTCCACCTCGTGACTCCCTTCCATTGCCAAACATCGGTGCGCGAGGATTGGTCGAGACATTTTTTTTTCATAAATTCAAATAATGTTAATAATTAATAAATATATTTGTATGATTATTTAATTTTGTGTAATTTCTTTTAGTAAATGTAAAAAATTAAATAACTTATTTATATTAGCTAATATTTAAGTCAAATACGAAATTACGTTTTGTAAATTATATATTGTTCATAACCACATTGTTACTTTGATTTGTTAAGAATTGTACACCTTTAAACAATCGACTTAAATAAGGCCATATGCTTTCATAAATTTTAGTTATCATAAAAACATAAAAACTCTTCCTGAAAAAGGTGTTATTTATACTATTTTGGTTGTATTGTGTTTGTTTAATCTTTCACTTTTTAATATTCAATAAACTTAAACCAAATCGTATCTACTTTGTTAGAATTCTTATAACTTTTCAACTCTATTACACTTTAAGAAAATAATCTCATATCTAAAATAGTACATTAATTGATTAATAAGAGCAATCTATGTAACACCCTACAATATACAAAATTATTTACAAAAGGGAATGAATGAAAATCATCTTCTTCACTCTTTTCTCAAAGTCCCTCATTCACTTGCACTTATATCTGCTCCATTCATGTACATAGTACAATCATGACAGTTCATACACAAACAACACATGCAAGGATAAGTTATCGAAAATAAAATTCTAATATATGAAAATCTGCTTTGCTCATGTATGTAGTACAATCATCATAGTTTATACACAAACAACACATGCAAGGATAAGTTATTGAAAATAAGATTCTAAATATGAAAATATAAGTAAATAGAAACAATTAGATTAATCATTCATTTATATAATTTCATTTTATTTTTCCATCAACTATTCTCATTTAATAATCAATGCAATCACCACAACCCAACTTCATTCCAAAACCATTCATCAACAATCATATGGACCACACATGGATCCATAGACCACAAGTATCCAACATACGTCTTCGAGAAGACTCGTATTAAGCAGGCTCTACCAGAGACTAACATTTGATCCAATACCCAAGATTTAGATTTACAAGCAAATTTAAGAGAAAGAATCGGGGTAAGTTCAAACATTCAATACCGAGTGACTGCATTGGGACTCGTGTATGAACTCCCTCATCAGCTTCTCACCACTTGATATCTTAGTCTATGTGACTTATATCATCAGTGAAGGTAGATGATCTCTGTTAAACACATGTGACAGTACTTAATACCAAACCAATTAATAACTCATACATTATCCCAAATGTATGATCTCAATCTCATATAATTTCATTATCCTTACACAATGCATATCATTCACATGCAATGCACATCAATCACTCATACATTATTTAAGATTTCTCAAATCAATTACATATATATCTCAAATTCATACTCATTCCATTAGTCACACCAATCCATATCATTTAGAAATTTCACAATTCAATTGAATATATTAACTAATATTCATTTTATATTTATAAAAAGAAATAATATATAATCAAATTATTGAAGATATAAGAAGAAAAGAAAGAGAAAGAAAAAAAATTAATTAATAAATATTTTTTAAAGATCATTTCAAGAACAATCCAATCATATAAATCTAAATCGTTCAAAAAGATTAGTTCGGCCTAAAATTCGTTCAAACATCATTTTTCAATTATTTCAATACAATCTCAACCTCAACTATTCAAACTCATAGACTCATCAACCCATAATCAAATTCAGTTTAATCAACTTTATACTCTAACATACACAATTCAATTACTATATATATCAACTTATTATCTAAATTAGCTATACAAAAGTTTTATCTAAAACATAGATCGCTTCCCTTACCTGAAATTCTTTATTCCAATGGAAACTTCAACTCCAATTGGGAAACCACTCCAGAATCTAAAGACCTAAATCATGTTATACAAACATCACCAAAATTCATTATGTGGTAAAACAAGTCGAGAGAAATACTTTTTTCAACTATAACCGTAAAGATTAATGATTAAATCCTAAAAAACAAAACAAAGAATAAATGATTTTTAAATTAAAAAATGAACTTACTTTATTTAAAAATTTGATCCGATATAAATGTAACATGTCTCCTTAACTAGTGTAAGGTGTAATTATATTTTGAATAGATGAATTATGACAGAAAAATTGAAGAAAGATGGGAAAGGAAAAAAGAAAAAGAAAGAAAGAAAAGAAGGTAGGGAGGGCTTCACAACCTAACTATAAACAATATTATGTTTGGTAATTGCTTAATTTTATATATTTACTAAAAAAAACGTAAAATCAGATTTTACAGTGATTTTTATATATAAAAAAATGAGATAATTTTTAAGTTGATGGATGAAATTACTATTATGTTTGGTCTGTTTTATTTTAAAATAAGAGAATTAGGAAGGAGTAAGTAAAATAAAGGAGATTATGTGTCCTTTACTTGTTTGGTTAAAAGAAAATACATAGAAAGAAGAAATTGAGAAATTTCACTGGTTCCATTGAGAAAATTCTTCATGATTTGAAGATAATTTGGTGCATTTTTAATTTTAGATAATTTTGTATTTAGAAAATAAGTCTTTTTGATGAGTGGAAGGGGTGGAAGAGGTTCCACCCAATAGTAACTTAATTGGGTGATGAATTAATCAATTTTAAATTCGATAAATCATATATAACCAAATTACGTAATACAATTTTTCTGATAACTTTACTTCATTTTATCATATGAATATTTGTAAATATAGTCATTATTTTACAAATATTAAAAATGTTTTTATAACTATTTTAATCAAAAGAATATTTTTTAAAATTTTCAATTTAGTGACCCAAGCCAATTACAATTAAATTGAGTGAGATGAATGAAACACTAAACAAAATTAAATAAATTCAACTCAATCCAATTAAATTTAATTTAAGAATATCCTTAATTTGATAATTTAATTATTTATTAAAGCTCACTCAACCCCAACACTAAATCTACATTCAATTCGGTGTGATTTCAATTTAATATAGAACATAAACCAAATCAATATTTTTTGTTGTTTTATTACTGAAAAAATAATAACAAAATTTTGTAAAATAAAAAACTTTGTTATTACATTTTTTATATTATTATCATGTTTATATTTTAAATTGATTTATAAAAATCACATAATTTTATAGTTAAAACTATAATAAAAACTTATTATTATTATTATTATTATATTTTGATAAATATAATTTCATTATAAAAACATTTCGTTTAATTTGTAAAATAAACTTTCACAAATATATACTTATATATGTGTATTTTATTAGTATTAACGATTTGGTTTGATTTTGGATAATTTTTATTTGTTAGATCGAAAATCAAACATCCAAATTTTTTTATTAGAGGTTGAATCACCCTAATTTAAGTTGTTTGAGTTAGATTATGAAGCAACTTAACTCTCTCTTTACACATATAGATGCTGTGCAGGGGACACTCCCTCTTCGCAACATAAATATGCGCCGCGACAACATTATATATATATATATATATATATATATATATATATATACTTTTTCCTAAGTGTTTTTTTTATTAATTATGTTGTTGCACAAATAATTGAATATCAATATAATTTTTTTACTACGTTAGTTCCATTTCGTCATCTTCCAAAACACACTCCCACGGTTCTCTCTAGCCTGCTTGCCCTAGATCCATGGCTTTCTTCTCCATACTTTGCTTCTCTTGCTGAGTTTCAGTGCTACCCTTTTCCACTATTTCCCATTGGGTGCCGAAAAATCCTTCAGGAGCTCTGTATCAAGTTGGAAATCCACTCTCACAAGGCTTTTAGGATCTGGGTATTGCTGTAAATTTGCTAGCTTTGATATCTTCTGGATTGTAAATTAGCAGGTTTTGCACTGGGGGAATTGTTATGCTGTACAAGTAACTCTCATTTTCAAGTTATCATTGTTTTTGCTTCAAGTGGGTAGGGTAAAGTAGTGATTTTTGTGGCCTGAGGTTTGATTTGTTGAATTGAGGGTTTATCTGTTAGTTAGATTCTGTATCTTCTTGGTGTTTTATGGATGGGTTGTGGGTTTTGTTTGCTGATTTGTGATCAAATCTGGGTTGCTACTGTAGCTAATGTTGTGATTTATTTTGTGTGACATGAGTTTGGTGGTTATGGGTACTGAAGAAGAGGATAATAAGATAGAAATATAGAAATCTGGAAATGCTATTAAAGGGGTGAATGTATTGAGAGTGGAGACTGGTTTGGTGAGAAGACGGGTTAGTTGGTTGGTGGGCATAATGGGTGGCATGTGTTGCAAGCCCTCCGCCATTGAAGACAGTAAGGAGAGTCCAAGGGAGCGTTTATCGAGCAAGGCTGTGTCGGACTTGCGTGTATCAAGGGGAACTTCATCGAGGAGGGAGGAAGTGTTTCGTGTAAAAGATAGATATGATAACAATGAGGGAAGAACTGCATTGATTGATAAGCAAGGGAATGGTTCTGTTAGAGTGCAAGGTGATAGTATTGAAAGGAAGAGGGAGAAAATGGAATATGCTGTTGCTCAACATCCGGGGATTGGTAGTGTTCCCAAAGCCATGGAAGGTGAGCAGGTTGCAGCTGGATGGCCCTCATGGCTGGCAGCAGTGGCTGGAGAGGCTATCAGGGGATGGCTGCCACGGCGTGCAGATTCTTTTGAGAAGTTGGATAAAGTAAACTTCTTTCATTGATCTGGCTGCTTAATTACATTATGCAATTCTTTGGTTTGATTCAGATAATTGCTTCTTTTTTCAATTGCAGCAGAGTATTCATTTAAACTTAAAAAAAGTTTAAATTCATTTTCTTTAATTACGTGATGTTACATTTTGTCCTGATCTTTTTGTCCCCCTTCTTTTAATTATCTATATTTTCAAAAGGAGAGATCAAGGACCAGCTTAATTTAAGGGAGTTTTTTTATATGTTGTTTTTCATTGCCTATAAAACAAATTTAAAAAAGAAAAAAAAGTGAAAACAATGTGTCATCTTTGTAATTATTAGTGAAAACTGAAAATATAAATCATACAGTTTCTTAAACTAATCACGGGCCAAGTGTTGTTTTCACCATGCTCTTTGCAAATGATCGAAAGAAGGAAGCAAAGTGAAGACAAATTTGTAATTATTAGTGTAGTTATAAAGTTTTTTTTTTTTTTATATATTTTATAGCTGACAAACAAAACACCCCAACTTCCCCACCTCCTCTTTTGGTTTTGAGAAAAAAAATTGCCGTGATTCTGGGCTAAGTTGAATTATCTTCCATAATCATGTACTCTTCCTTCAAATTGTTGACCAAAATTGCTTAATTTCTCTGCATAACTATTTTCAATGTCTAATCTGATGATAATTCTTGGTAAAGAAACTATCTCTAATTGATTTGGAATCCACCTCCCCCTTAATTTAATCAATGTACTTAGTGTCTATTGTTTACCAACAATGTAGTACATTCTGCAAGATACTATTTTTATACTGATCTTTTATCTTTATGATTTCATAATATAACAGTCAACACAAAATTATTTTATTGATGATTGAATATGCCTCTTATGTTTGTCTGTCATATATCCTCAATTTCATGCTCTAATGCTTTTGAAATAAAATTTAGTGGAATATAAGAATTGTGCACTTGTAATTTTCAGATATTTCCACAGTTATCTTTGTCCTTGATTTCACGTTACTTCTATGTGAACACATCTCTTGTATGCTATGTAACCATGAATGATAAATTGATAATTTTTTTCCATTCTCTAATGTGCAGATTGGACAGGGAACTTATAGCAATGTTTATAGAGCTCGTGATCTTGAACAGAAAAAGATTGTTGCTTTGAAAAAAGTGAGGTTTGATAATCTTGAGCCTGAGAGTGTTCGCTTCATGGCAAGGGAAATTCACATTCTGCGTAGGCTTGATCATCCAAATGTCATAAAATTGGAAGGCTTGGTTACATCAAGGATGTCTTGCAGCTTATACCTTGTTTTTGAGTACATGGAGCATGACTTGGCTGGGCTTGCATCACATCCTGGACTGAAGTTTACTGAAGCTCAGGTAATTTCTGAAGCATCCTTATGTTTTATTTCTCTCTTTCCATTTTACTGCAAATCTAACCCACCATGTATTCCAGGGAGAATATTGGTTCTCTAATTTTTATTTGATGTCATAGGCAACCAAAGATTTCTTTTCTATCATGATGTTTGTACTTTTAATTTAAGCTAATTGCTGATTTATTCCTAAATTAATTCTCTGAAATTTATTCTCCATTTAAAATGAGTCTAATTAAAGCAAGTGGAAGAAATTAAATGAAGACTAAAATTTCCACTAAAGACTAACAGTTAACTGAAAAAAGGCTACAAAAGATAACACAAAAAAAGAAAGAAAAAGAATCCAGTTTTAATTATTTAAATTTAGAGGAAGAAACTTAGTGAAGGGCGAAGATAAACCTATTTCAAACAGAATGCTATGCTACAACACAAATAAAAAATTCAGAGATTTAATTTCCTATTGGATCTTGGCAGGTTAAATGTTACATGCAGCAACTTTTACGTGGACTTGATCACTGCCACAGCTGTGGTGTACTGCACCGTGACATTAAGGGTTCCAATCTTTTGATTGACAACAATGGGATATTGAAAATTGCAGACTTTGGTTTGGCAAGCTTTTTTGATCCTAGTCAAGCTCAGCCATTGACGAGCCGAGTTGTCACTCTTTGGTATAGGCCTCCTGAGCTTTTGCTTGGAGCCACTTATTATGGCACTGCTGTAGACTTATGGAGTACAGGTTGCATACTTGCTGAGCTGTATGCTGGGAAGCCTATAATGCCTGGAAGAACTGAGGTATGCAAGCTTAGATTATTCTGTTTAAATGTGGAATTTGACCATTTTCCTTCTTATCATCTGTTCAAAATAACTATGGTACACTGTGAAACTTTGTTGATTACAACCGGTCAACAGCTGAAGAAGAAAATATTGGTAGTAGTAGTAGCTGAAAAGAAACCATTTCTTAAATATCATGTTATTCACGTATATTCTATTCATGTTATTCTGTGATGTTATGCATATATAAGTAACTTGGTTGTATCATAAAATAATTAGAAACTACAATTTTTGTCTTGCAGGTGGAGCAATTACATAAAATTTTTAAACTTTGTGGTTCACCTTCTGAGGACTATTGGAGAAAATCAAAGTTGCCTCATGCAACAATATTTAAGCCTCAACAGCCCTATAGACGATGTGTTTCTGAAACATTCAAGGACTTTCCTACACCTGCAATAGAATTGATAGAGACTCTTTTATCCATAGATCCTGCTGATCGTGGAACTTCAGCATCTGCGTTGAGTAGTGAGGTGTGAAATTCTTGAGTGCCTGTTATATTATTCACTATTTTTCTGTTCTTTTTTCTAACTCAAGGCAACTCTATCAACACTGAGAGTGGATGTTCATGTTGGTGTTGGGAAAAACATTGGTTTAACTATGTTAGCAAAGATATGTCGTGGATTCCTCTATTAGTTGCAAACCAAATGTCTATGACATCTTTGTGCAGATATACATAACTTATATAAAAATCTCTACCCCTGTTCTCTATCATCTCCTTATCTTGTGTATCACTGCAAATATACACCAGTATTGTGGCTATTGTCTCCAGAGCCTTAATATCGTAAAAAATTAGTTTGTATAACCGAAAATTGATGTTTTGGTTGGTAGTTATTCACCATTTCTTGCTCAACAAACGTTTTGCAGTGCATTTATGGTACTAGAGTATATTTTTCAAACTTCAGTATGCACTGCTCTTGACTCTCCTATTGGTTTACTTGTAATTTAGTTCTTCTCAACAAAGCCTCTACCTTGTGATCCCTCAAGCTTACCAAAGTATCCTCCTAGCAAAGAATTTGATGCCAAAGTACGGGATGAAGAAGCTAGAAGGTGTGTTCAATTTTGGTGTGGAATTGTACTCATTTATATTCAAATGTATTTGTAAAATTTGCACTTTTGAAGGTTAATCCATGCCATTGTTTGTGTCTATTTTTGTCTAAAATTTTGGTTATTTCCAAAGTGCAACAATTAACTTTGGGAATATGGAAGAAAGGAATCTTCTATTATTTGTTTAAACTAAATCTTTCACACAATCCTCAGTCTCCCCTGTCCCTTAATATCCAAAATTTTACTTCCAAAATGTAGGGTGACTGCAACAACACTGTCAACGTTACTTATAGAGCAGAGAATTTTTTTTTTAATGTTCGTTGTGATTCACGATACTGGGTATACAGAAGCTACAATAAGTGTAGCTGAACTATACTGGTTCTTAGAATCAGAATGGTGCTTATTACTTCTGCTAACATGTTCGCATTGGCTGGGCTCTTTTATTCATTGTCCTTAAGTGCATGCTTAGGTTTTGGTTATGATGTTTGCAGACAAGGAGGAGCAGGAGTCAAGGGCCAGAGGCATGATCCTGAGAGAAAAGGAACAAGAGAATCACGAGCCATTCCTGCACCTGATGCCAATGCTGAACTGGTCTTGTCAATGCAGGTTTGTTCATTTTTAGTTGTTGAGCTAACCCCTCTTGGTCATTGAGATTTGTCATTGCTGTTTGTGGATAATATCTTTCCTCCAGTTGAGATCAGTTAAATTTTAAATTACATGAATATCTTTTTCTCGATTTGCAATTTAATATCTCTGGCGTTTTGGAGAAATAATGATGATTTAGTGTCTGTCTCCATTTCTGACTCACCTATGAGAGCATTTCACCTTAGATAGAGCAGAAGACACAGTTATTCCACTAGGTGGACTGTGTCTTGGAGTTGAACTGAAAAATAAAAATAAAGAGTAAAAGAGTTTATAGTTTTCTTGGGCATCTATAAATTAGTTCCTAAAGGATGATCCTTTGAAGCACCTCTTACTATTTCACAACTTGATAAATCTGTGCAATAGTGCACACTGAATGAGATGAAAACTTTTTACTATACACACTTCTACCGTGTACTGTGATGTCCTTGTTTTGGCTTTCTTCCTTTGCTGAATATTTATATTATTTTCCTATAAGTTCTGAATTTATTTCACACTTCCTTTTGGAAAATCTTTATCTTTGCATTCTGTGTGCTCATTCATTTTTTTTTCTCATTAGATTTGTTTTTTTATATAGCTGAAAGCATAAATAACCATGGTAGTTAGAATCTTACGATTCGTACGATACGAATTGCGATTCGATTCAAAACAGGACCTTATCGATTCAAATCGGGTCCTGAATCGTTTTTGGGCATGAATCAGACCATGAATCGTGTGAATCATGGATTCTCGATTCTATTTCCGATTCGGTTCCGATATTTTCGAATCAATCATATTCTGGAAAATTCGAAAAAGGAAACGAAAGATAGTGAAAATCCAAAAAAAAAAAAAAAAGATAGTGAAAATCCGAAAAAAAAGAAGATAGTGAAAATCCAAAAAAGAAGATGAAAGATTTAATTTTTTCCAAAAATCTAAAAAAACTTAATAAAAAGAACAAAACGGACAGTCACAGAGACCATGAATTTGCCTATAAAAGTCAAGAACGCCGTGGAGAAGAATGCAGTGGGGAGAATAGAAAAGTCATGAACATTTTAACTTCATATTTTGATTTTTGATTTAAAAATATATCATATTTTATCTATTATGTATCTTAATATTCATAATAAGATTTGATTCACAATTCAAAAAAATCGAAAATCGAAAAATGATTCACGATTCGAATCTCGATTCTATAACCATGTAAATAACAATTTTTTTTTTTGCAGAAGAGGCAAGGGCAAGCTAATTCTCAGAGCAGGAGTGAGAAGTTTAACCCTCATCCTGAAGAAGTTGCTTCTGGATTTCCCATTGATCCCCCTAGACCATCACAAGCTGCAGCAGTAAGTGTGGATCCCCCTGTTCATCAACATAAAAGAGCCTCCCATTCAGGTCCACTGACTCACCGTGCAGCATGGGCAAAAGCTGGCAAGAACCAGGACGATGCTCCCAAGATTTCAATGGGAGGAGACTTATCAACAATATCAGGCTTAGTTGCGGCAAGGAGGAGTATGTTGTCTGATGATCGCAGAGAAAGGTCTGGATCATCACAAGCAGAGGCTCAAAAACTGATAAGCAGGTTCCCAGGATCCTTCAAGGAGGCCTCTGAGTCAATGTTGCAACAGGATCAGAAGCATCATGCACATGCTCCTCAAAAGGAAGAAGGAAGAGCCAGCAGCAACAAAGACTCAAGTCTTGTAAGTAGTTTCATTTCTTCCTTCCTTCCCTTTCCATCTTGATTTTTTGTCTTGAGTGGTTATGTCCACTTGGATACATGGTTAATTATGTGTAAATATGATTTACTTTTTCTCACAAGTGCTTAAGAATAAATACACGTAATTATAGTGACATGAGTTTATTGAAATGCTAATGGTGGTTAACTTTGCCTCGCAAGTGGTTAGTAGAATCAAGTTATTGAGTGTCACATGTGGTTAACTACATGTGTAAATGGGTGGAATTTGCCTTACTAGTGGTTGAGATCAAATAAATGTGATTGTATATAATCATTGATGTGGTTAATAACATAACAACACTATTGAAATGTTTATCTGTAGTTAACTTCTTCTTGCCATCATCTATTTCTATCTTGATATTCACATCTTGATTCTAGTTTTGTCTAAATGTTATGCTTGCATTATCTTATCACAATCCTGCAGGTTGGTTATGGCTCCAAGGGTCATAAAATTCATTATTCTGGCCCTCTGCTAGTTCCATCAAGCAACATGGATCAGATGTTGAAGGACCATGACCGCCAAATCCAAGAGGCGGTTCGAAGATCAAGATTAGACAAGGCAAAGATGAGAAGACTCCAAGCTGAGGGAAACCAGATAACCAATTCATTATTTGTTTCTGGTCGTTGAGTGTAGAACCTGATGCTGCAAAGCATCTAAGCATCATTTTAAGAATATTTGATTCTTTTTTTTGCCCCTTTTTTTTCTTCTTTTCTATTTTGCCTGTACAGGGAGTTAGTATCCCTCAATGCCCTTCTGTGGCCATGTTAGGTAACTCTAGCTCAGAACTCTTCCCTCCACTTTGTCACATCCCCATGTATTTTCCTTCCACTTACAATCATTATATGGCCATTCTTGCAAAGCTTATCAACATAAGCTGTAGTAGAATATTGGGAAACCTTGTCTTACTTGTGTTTAACTTACGATAGAGTAATTATCACTGTTGTTAAGTTGTTAAGATGGCTATGCATTTATGTATATATATATATATATATCTGTATTCTGTGTCACATGCCCTTCTCTCAAGGATGCATCATTTTGGTACATGATTGCATAATATATATTATAAATGCAATTAACAGAATTCCAAGCCTTTTATGGTGGCAATAATTTTTGGACATACTAAAAAGAGATGTTGTTGCCGAAAAGGAATCTGGGTATAACTAGGTGTCTACATGAACTCAGTCTATTACTTAACATAGATCTATATTTTGAAGAACTTCAAACATTTTTTTGGCTGATTAGACCTGGTAGAATGAATTAATTACCCACAATTTTTTTTCTCATCAACACACTTTAGGGGATTACTGCACATGTTCAATCTGCAATTCCAAAACTAATATGTTGCATGCAAATACCGAAAGTATCTTTAGTGATATTAATGAATATATGTTTTAGTACATTCTTTCTAATACTCTTTATTATTGTTTGGATTTTATTTAAAATTACAAAATAACGGTGAGATCCATTAAATAAGAAACTAGGTCGCTAATTTTTTTGTCTTTTAACAAATATTAGTTAATAAATAAATTGTTTCTAATTAAATCTCAAAAAAATTATTGTCCAAGAGTGTTACTAACATTTTTTTAGATAAATTAGTTACTTATCTCAACACTCATTCCTCCAAATTAAAAGCGTTTTCTTTGTAAGCCCTGATTTAAAACATTGCATATAATGGGTGTTTCTTCCTCCACCCCATCAAAGTTCTTCCTACACCCCCTCAAATAAGTGAAAATGTCCCATCTAATTCTATCTTAGTTCGAAAAGTTCTTTAGAATATATTCTGAAAAAGTTATTCTAGAAAACACATTCTGGAACGTGTTATATACGTTTCGAAAAGTTTATTCTGAAAATATTTTTTCAGAAAATGTTTTCCAGAAATTTTGTTTCTTTCCAGAAAACGTTTTCTAGAACACATTTCATAAATTCTGAAGAGGGTGTTCCGAAAAAGTAGTCCGGAAGTCATTTAAAAAAGAGGTAAAATAGTCTTTTTGAAAATTGATGAGGTGTAGGAAGAGTTTTGATAGGGTGCAAGAAGAAACACCATGCATTTAGTTTATCAGCAGATTATACATGGCAAATGCTCCCTGCACCCAACACTTTTCAACACTTTTGAACCTGCACCCAACATAATTTCAAAAATTCCGAAAATATCCTTTATTCCGGAAATAAAAATCTGAAATTGAAAATAATGCATTCCAGAAAAATAAATCTGGAAGAGATTTTTGTGTTTCAGATATAAAAATTCGGAAAAAGAAAATCAAAATCCCATTCCGGATAAAAAAATCCAGAACTGAAAATAATACATTCCGAAAAAAATTATCCGAAAGAGATTATTGTTTTATGGAAAAAGGGGTCCGAAATGTAATTTTATATGTACCCTATTTTTTTAAGGGTATTTTCGGTTTTTCCCTGTGATTGGGTGTAGTGATATGGTGCAGGAAGCAATTGCCATTATACATTTGGGTTAAGAGCCATCATATTCAGGTTCAGTGCAAAAATAAAAGGCACATTCTCCCTACACCTCTATACCTTCTCCCTTATCTCCATAATTTTTAATTTCAACACCACCTTTTTGAGTATATGTTAGGGTTTTGTTTTGGTGGAGAGTGTAGTAACTTCTTCTTCATGTTCAAGTGGTCTTGGGTGCTTGTGGTGGTTGCTGGTGGTGGACGTTGGAGGTTAAGATCAATTTTGTGGTGTTTTTAACATTCGTTTTATGTTCACTTATTTTTTTGGTGTATACTAGATTGTAAAATCCGTAACACCCCTTACTATAATATGTATTTCGAATTGTACAATCTAAAAGGTAATTCTGGATTTAGAAATATCTTTCGGATTATACAATCCAAAATACATTTTAAAATTATATTTTGGATTGTACATACAAAATATATTTTAAAATTATATTATGGATTTTCAGATTGTACAATTTAGAATGTAATTAAATTTGTAATGCATTATGGATTTTACAATCTAGAAAGTACTTCCGAATTGAGAAATACCTCACCCTCCTATAGTCTCATATCGACATGATTGGCAAAACTAACTAGGAGAGACCAGTCTCAACATCCTCCAAAAAATCTTTCACGCCGATAATATAGTTGTTCTGCATCATTCATATGACGACCAGTGTGATCTCTACATCTTGACGACGATCTCCTCTACAAATTGATGTCGTAGGCCTCTCTCTACCGCTAGGTTGTGGTCCACCACCTAGTCTTAGTCATAGATTTCTAAAAAAACCATAAGCAAAATAAAATATTTCAATTATGCTGACAAATTCTCTGCAAAATTTCAAAAAAATATATAACATAAATTAAAAATATATTTTTTAAAAAAATGAATCTGGAAGCAATAAAACAAAGAAAAAAAATATCATGTGCAAGAAATGGGTGTAACAAATGGAGTCCAAAACAATTTGTTTTACCTTCGCGTTGTTATAAAGAATGCAACTGCTCAAGCCTCTTCAACTCCTTTCAAATATGTTGGATCAACCAATAACCACAAAAATACATTAATTGAAAAATGCCTCTCTTAACTTTAATCATTTCAGAAAGGAAAATTTTTAAAAACTGAAATGAGTTTTTCCATAAATTAAAATGATGAATTTTGTAAAAATTATTTTCTACAATTTCTCTGCTTTTTAATTTGTTATAAATTAATTTTAATTTATATATAATTCATATTTTTTCCTACAAGTGTTTTATGAAAAGATTGTCTAAATAATCTAAATCATGTTTATGATATAACCTATATGAAATTCAGAATATCACTAAAATGAAAGGGACTTGAGTTATCATTTCCTTCCACAAACAAAAAGCACAACATGCAAGATTGAAATTAAACTAAAATCTCAACCATATTTGTATAATGATAAATTTAAACACAATGTTATTGATACTTTTAGTAGTTCTCTCTAACAATAAATTAGAGTTTTAATTTATACGTATATATGCTGATATTTTGAATATAAATATTGATAACAGGAATTTGGAAACCGAAAGTGATTGAGAAAAACTTATAAATATTGCATTAAGTGATGCAATGAAGGAGAAAATGGTTGAATCCAAAGTTAGAGACGATTGAAGAGAGACAAATTATTGATGTGGTGTGGGACTGTCTGCATTCATGGCGAATATAAGAAATTGTGGTGCCATTTCAAAGATCAATGGGTACACATTAATTCACTTGGTTCTCCAATATTAATAAAAATTAAAACTGCTATATTACTGTGGTCACTAACTTTTTGTTTTTATCTTCCTTATAATAAATGAACACTCATAATTTTTCTATTATAAATTATATTTTTGAGGGATATGTAAGAAAAATATGTAACGGTGTCAAAAGTTCGTTAAATTATTTATCAGAAAATAAATCAATATTTAACTAAGCCTCATAAATTAATTATATATTCTATATTGTAATTTAACCTTATCTTTATTTTATGTTATTCTCCTCCAACATTATCAAACATCACAAGTTTTCAGGACACACTTTTGATAAATTATCCCAAATATAAGATAATTTTTTCTTTTTCGTTTGGGGTGGTAGCCTTCTCTCACTCAATTGGGTGTGTCTTCTTTTTTTCAAATATCCATTTAGATAGCAAAAAAAATTCAAAACTTTTTTTTTTCATAAATAAGACCCAACAACATTTAATTTTCTAATTTATATATGGGTTCAGTATGATAATGAGATTCTCCATATGCCTTTACTGTTTATGTGAATGCATTTCTTGATCTTTCACTTTCTTGCATTAATTTTTGAAAATTTTGACTTTTGTAATACATTTATCGACTTTGGTACCTTTGTGTCCACATTTTTTTCAGGTGATAAACTAAAGATTTTTCTTTCCATTCATTTTTAAATGTTTTTTGGATAAAAAATGTAATCATTTTTTTGTACTTCAAAAAATATTTATAAAATCTTCTATTTTATCTTTTTCATTACTACATTATAATGAACGTGTGTATATATATAAACTAATTAAAGATTAGATAAAAAAAGGTATAAATGATAAAAGGGCACATAATGTTTTTTTTTAAAAATTATAAAAATATTTTGCCTTTATTAATGGTTAGTTGTATATATATTTCAGCCCACTAATTGCTTTTGTTTTTATATAACTTGATATGAATTGAATCAGTACAAAATTGATAAAGAGTTAATTAAGTTAAACTGAAGATCATGCTACACATGTCAAGTCATTGTTCAAAATTGAGAGGCTCTGTACGGCTAGAAGTGGAGATTCTCACGTGCATGGATGGTGGAAAATGTTTGGAACATTGCCCTAAGCACATGTTTATGGTCTTTTTGTGGCCCACACTACAAGAAATCAAGAACCCTAACTTTTAATTTCCAGAGTCAGACATAAACATTTGAAGAAAAGTCACCTTCTCTTTTCCTTCACCAAACTTTCTACCTATTTCTTCTTTGTGGACCTTTCGATCAATTAATATCAAATAAGTAATGCTGATCACACGATACTTTCATTAGAAATTTGTTGTCTTAACTTTCATTTCTACATGTTGATCAACCTTGGTATTGCAGAAACATATAAAGACTCTGATTTTATATAATGATCAAAGTTTAGACTTATATTATCAATAAGTTTGTACTAGGTGTGTGTTTGAACGTACGATGAATCAGATTAAAAAATCATAGTTTATTTTACATGAGTACCATGTTTTTTTGGTGACTATAAATATAAAAAAGTGTCCATTGTGTTTGGAATATGATGATTGTTTCCCATTTATTTTTCACATGCCACTAAGTGAATTTGGTTTGGAAGACATGTTACTTTTGGCTTAATATATATGAAAAACTTGCTTTCGCAATATGTTGTTGACCCTATATTTGGCAACATGTTATATATATATATATATAAGTATGAGTTTTTCTTTAAAAAAGAAAATAATGTTTATTGTATAAACATATAAATAGAAAAGTCCAATAAGTAAAACAAAGAAAGCCTAACTTTTTTAATTTTGAAATTTAATATAATAACTCTAAAGAACATATTTTAATGAAGGGTCAAATCCGACTTATATAAATTGACTCATTATGAATTGAGTTAAAAATAAGTTAATTTAATGTAGTTTATTTTATATTGATATACATTTTTTTGTAATTCAACTCGATCCACTTAAATATATTTTTCTCTCAACTTATTTAATATAATTCTATTAAAAAAAAGTGATTAACTCGATCTATCTATTTACAATAATATAATTAATGTGTTCACCTATTTTACAAAGTATTAACCATAATTTGAAAATACTATTATAAAAGCAGTAAACACAAATTAAAATATTAATTTATATAGTTAGATAAACAAATAAATTAAGTATCTCAAAAATTTAAACACAATCAAACAAAACTTAAGTATAAAAAAATATTAACCTACATAGTTAATTATAATTAAAAAAAGATAAATGATGGTTATTGGTGAGTTACAACTTACAATCAACCCATCTCTAATCTAACTCGAATCCCTCTAACCCATTATTTATGTGAATTAAGTTATTCATATTTTAAAAAAAATATAAAATTTCCACCTTTACGCGAACTGAGTGGACTCCCAATAAATAAATATATTAAGAAAGCAATAAAGCAAAAATCGCCTAACTCTTTGACTTTAAAGCTCAATATAATATTTTCTAAAGGTTTCACTACATAAATAATACTCTAAGTCGAGCATAATATAACCAATGATTTTTTTTGGAGTTCGTAATAGACTTTAAGACTTGCCATAGTGGCGTATTTTACGGAGTGAATAATAGTTATTCACCACTTTCAAATAGAAGAAGAAAAGAGACCAATATTCAATGTTTTATTTTATTTTAATATAGTTCATAATCTTATAGACAGTTTAAAAAAAAGACAATAGTGATTTTCTTAAGAACATGTACATAATTGTCGTCAAGTTAAAACGGTTTAAATATGTCCTTTTAATTCTTTAGATAACGATATCTCTCAAATGAATTTTTTTCTTTTCAAAATTGAATAAAATCTAACGTTAATCCTTAAAATACTAATGTAACTAAATTTTAATCCAAACCCAAAACTCCTAAAAATTTATTTAATCTCTCAAATTTAGTGTTTAAGAATTAAAACAATATTATTTTTAATTTTAGAAAAACTTAATTAAAGCAATAAAAAAATAATAACTCCATCCATAATGTGTTGGATCCCACCCAGGCCCTCACAAAAAGAGGATAAGTTTCAAGAATCCAAAATTGTTGACAAGTTGGTGTACATTGTGTTCCAAAGAAGGTTGAAGAAAAGCTTGAAAGAAAAGATATGTGTGTTAAAAAAGGAAGAGATAAGAGTCACACTTTAAGGACACGTGGAAGGAAAAGAATGAAAAAAAGGAGAAGCAATAAGAACAGGTAGATGCATTTATTAGATAGGTTGTGTTGTCTGTTACATCCTCAAATCTAATGTTGTGGTCGAAATCAAAACATGAGGCCCTTTCCTTTCCACGCTCACACACACCATTGTACCCAACACAATTTCCAATCTCTCCCTCTCTCTCACCTTCATCAAACATTATTTTTTTTTCTACTTCTTTTGGATTGTGCAACGGAAAGATGGGAGGATAGAAACTAGAAAAAAAAAAAGGAATGTAAGTGGTTTTCATGGAGAGAGATGAGAAATTTTTTGGAGAATTGATCATCGATCGTATATAACAACATAATCAATTATATTGATTAAATGAATTTCATTTGAAATATTTTTTGTGGGAACATAAATTATGGCATTTCATATTTTTAAGACGAAGGAAAGAGATAAATGATTGTAATTATGAGTTTGATTGCATATTTCAACTGTGAGAGAAATATGATAAGAAGGAGATGAAGAGTTTTAATGAGTTTACTAAAACATGAAAGTGGATGATCTATCTCTAGTGGGTGGATCTTTAGATGGTACAGATAAAATGGCAGGACAAAAAGCAGAATTGATAGGATGCTAATATCATCTAAATGGTTGGAATGATAGTATGCAATTCATTTTAAATACCAATATTTATCACCATTGTAGCATCAAGGTCAAAAGTTCAACACAGGAGACCGAAACCTTTTAGAGCGTTGGATTCATGATTTGCATATAAAAAGTTCAATTATTTTGTAAAGGAGGCTTGGTAAGTTAGTTAAGTGGAAGGTAAGGGGATATGTCTTGAAAGAAAAGTTGAGAGGTCTAAAAACCCATGCTTAAATAGTGGAATGAAAGCCAATTATAAACTAAAAAAATTGTTACAAAAATTAATGAACTTGAAAAATAGGAGGAAAAGACTTTGTTGATGGTATCTGTAAGGGAAAACGTATGAGTTCAAGTCTTATATAGGTCCTTTTGTAAGGACATTTTTGGCACCCACCATAAGGTCGTGTAGGATTTTGTACCATGGTAGCCACAAGAGGGAGAGCAAGTTCAGGGATACCCTAGTTGGAGAGGACAAGAGAGAACTATGGTAATCCAATGTTATTGCTGAATGAACTCCGATTGGAGTTGGAAACCTTGAAAAGGAAGAGTACAAGGAAATAGAGGCATTATAGGCCTAGAATATCCGTATGAAACAAAGATTAAAAATTGAAGAGATATCCATCGAATCTGCGCCGACTAGTTTAGTAGGAATAAACAAGCAAGCACCCTATAAGAGCCATAATGAAAGTTTTGGAGCTACATAAGAGGAGCCGGTTTGCTTGTGAGTGCTTCCAGTGACATCATCAATTAACCTTTCACATATCCGATAATGAATACCTTCTTGTCGGCTAATTGGAAATGCCCCTCATTGGCAAAGTATGATGGCTCCACGAACCCTGATGAACACCTAACTATCTATGTTACACAAGTTAGCCTATACACCTCAGATGATGCAATTTAGTGTCGAGTGTTCCCAACCTCATTGAAAGGGATGAAATTGAGTTAGTTCACCCGATTACCCCTCATTGAATAAATTATTTCGAGATGTTGAATACCAAGTTCGGGTCTCAATTTGCTACGAGCCATTCACACCATCTTACTTTTATAACTCTAGTCATCATTCTTTCCTTTATAATCGTGGTTGTAAGACTCTTATTGATAGGGTTTCTTGAAGAGTTGGGTGTGTTGAAATAGGGTTTTTCAGCTAGGCGTGCCTTGTTCTTGTAGAGTTCAAGAACATTAGGTTCTGTAATTGGTGTGTTCTGTTTTTAGTGGATTTCACCTTGGAAAAGGTGAGACTGGATGTAACTCATTTGAGTGAACCAGTATAGTCTTGTGGTGTTCAATCTCTCTTAATCTCTACACTCAATTACTATTGCGCATGCTGATCTGTCTGAAAATAAACCTGTTCAATTAAAATTGAATCTGTTCTTTCTGGGTCTGTTCATACTGTTCTTGATTTCTGATAAATCAATCTGAATAACTTGTTGAAATATGAGTAACTAATTTGAATATAATTGAAGCCCAATGTTTGCAAAAACCAAGCATATCAATTAGCACGAATCATTCAAAGGTGTTGTGTGGTTTGACATTCATAAATTGTCTTTGGATTCAACTATCTGTTTTTCATCTTTGCATATCAAGGTGATTCTTTGCTCTCTGTTACAATCACTTAATACCTTAAAATCAGATAACTGGAATACTGTCTTGATGAAGTAAGCAGAAAAATAAATCTGTTCTTTCCAAAATAAATCGATTCTTTTCCTCTGTTTTGTAAAAACACTGAATCTGTGTGAGAATTTTAAAAACTCAATTCACCCCCCCTCTTGAACTTTGTCACTATTGAACCCAACAATTGGTATCAAGAGGTAGAACTTGTATTTTTCTCAGGTTTGTGTGCAATATGTTTGAGTTTAAAGTGCTTTTTGCTGAGGGTTCGTCTATTAATAGATCCCCTACGTTTAGTGGGATAAATTATGCATTATGGAAAATAAGAATGAAAATTTTCATGGAATCTATTGACTCGTGTATTTGGGAGGTTGTGGTCCATGGACCTTTTGTGCCAATGCAGGTTGTCAAAGATGAAACACTGGCGAAACCAAGATCTGAATGGAATGAGAGTGAAAAGAAAAAGGCTCAATATGATCTAGTAGCTAAGAACATTATAACTTCTGCATTGACAATGAATGAATTCTTCAAAATATCTCAGTGCAATTCGGATAAGGAGATGTGGGAAGTTTTGAAAGTTACTCATGAAGGCACGGATGATGTGAAGAGATCAAGAAAACACTCACTCATTCAAGAATATGAACTTTTCAGGATGCAACCTGAAGAAAACATTGCTGATGTACAAAAGAGGTTTACCCACATTGTAAATCATCTTACTGGACTGGGAAAGGTGTTTGACAAAGAAGATCTCAATATAAAGGTGTTGAAGTGTCTTGATAGGAGCTAGCAACCCAAAGTGTCTGCTATATCACAAAGCAGAGATCTGTCAAAGCTGTCCACTGCTGCACTGTTTAGAAAATTAATGGAGCATGAGCTAGAGCTCAAAAGGCTTAAAGAGCAAGAGACAATGGAGAGAAAAACTAAAGGACTTGCATTGAAAACAAGTATACAGAATGATAACAGTGAGGAACCAAAGAATGTTGAACATGATGAAACATTAAGTCTACTTACAAGAAAGTTCAGCAGATTTCTAAAGAAGAAAGGCAGAGACATGACTCAACAAAAAAGGAGGTATCCTAAACCGAATGAATCTACTTCTTCTAACTACACTTGCTTTGGTTGTGGTAAAACAGGTCACATAAAGATGGATTGTCCAAACAATCAAACAAAAGAAAAACCAGCCAGCAAGAAGGTTGAAAGAAGTAAGGGGAGAAGAGCCTATATCTCTTGGGAAGAGAATGAAGTGTCTTCAACAAGCAGCTCCTCAACAGAAAGTGAAGAAACAAACCTATGTTTCATGATGAATGGTGAGGTTCAATATCTGATTCGGTTAATGATTTCTCTATGGAATTTGACAATTATGATCAATTGCTAGTTGCCTTCAAAGAAATTCATGATGAGGGAAATAGGCTGGCTGTTATATGTACTAAATTGCAAAATGCAAATAATGTTCTTGCACCTTAGGTAAAATCTCTTGAGGAGGAACTACATAAAGCTAAAACTGATCTTGTAAGTCTTGAATTGACATGTTTGCATGCTTTTATAAAGACTTGTGAAAATTGTAAAAAGCTGGAAAAACAAGTTGAGTATTTGCTGAAAACTTTATCTAATTTCACTAAGGGAAGAGATAATCTTGAGACTCTTTTAGGGTCACAAAATGCTGTTTTCAACAAAAATGGAATTGGTTATAATCCTGGAAAGAAAAACAATGTTAAAAAGTTGTCAAGTTTCTTTGTTCCTTCAAAAACAAGTTTTTCCTCTTTTAGCAGTGGTAAAAAGGTATATCCTGTTACTTGTTTTTATTGTATGAAATCTGGTCATACTTTGAGAACATACATTGTTAGAAAATACCTTGTTCCTAAAAGATTGGCCAAATAGCTTTCAAAGGAAAGGTATTAATCACTGCTGGACCATAGACTAAAAAGGGTACCATGTGTATTATTTTTGTTTTGCTTTGCAGAAAAGCAGCAAGAGAAACCAATGGTATTTGGACAGTGGATGTTCAAAGCATATGACTGGTGACCTAACTAAGTTTACTAGTCTAAAACTCAAGGCAGAGGGACATGTCACTTATGGAGACAATAACCGTGGAAGAATCTTAGGGAGAAGAACTGTTGGAACTGGAAGTTCAACCACGATTGAAAATGTTTTATATGTGGAAGGACTAAGGCACAATCTTCTAAGTATCAGTCAATTGTGTGAAAAAGGGTATAAGGTAAATTTCAAATCAAATGGGTGCACAATCTCACATGATTCTTTTGGTAAGGTTCTGTTTACAGGTAAAAGAGTAAACAATATATATCTGTTGGATATCTTGGAAAATGATTCTGAAAATGAATGCCTTTTGTCAAAAAGTGATGAGTCTTGGTTGTGGTATAAAAGGTTAGCTCACATTCATACAAATCATTTGAATAAATTGAAATCCAAGGATCTTGTTTCTGGTTTGCCTAATATCAAATTTTAGGATAATAGACTATGTGATGCATGTGTGAAAGGTAAGCAAATCAAAACTTCTTTTAAATCAAAAGATATGGTATCTACTAAGAAACCCTTGGATGTGTTGCATATGGACTTGTTTGGACCTTCTAGAATTGCTAGTCTTGCTGGAAATCTCTATGCATTGGTGATTGTTGATGATTATTCTAGATATACACAAACTCTCTTTCTTGCTTATAAAAATGATGCTTATATGGCTTTTAAGAAATTGGCAAAAGTTTTGCAAAATGAAAATGTATGCTGTGTAAAATCTATTCGTAGTGATCATGAGGGTGAGTTTCAAAATGCTAAGTTTGAAAGGTTTTGTGAAAAACATGGATATCACATAGTTTTTCAGCCCCTAGGACTCCCCAACAGAATGATGTTGTTGAGAGGAAAAATAGATCACTAGAAGAACTTGCTAGGACTATGTTGAATGAATCTAAGCGACCTAAATATTTCTGATAAGATGCAGTTTATACTGTTGCTTATGTGCTAAATAGAACTCTAATTAGGCCTATCCTTAAGAAAAGACCTTATGAGTTGTATAGGGGTAGAAATCCTAGTGTAAGTCATCTTAGAGTGTTTGGATGTAAGTGCTTTATTTTGGATAAAGTCTGATGAAGGTATTCATATTGGCTATGCTTTGAATGGACATGCTTATCGAGTTTTTTATAAAAGGTTGCTAACTGTGGAAGAATCTATGCATGTAGTGTTTGATGAATCTGACAATTACATGCCAAAACCTGTTTCAGATGACTTAGAATGTGATGATTTAGGAACTGTTCTGCATAAAAATGATATGATTAATATAGATGCAAATGACTCACATGCTGTTAAAGAACCTGTTGTTTCTGCAGAATTACCAAAAGAATAGAAGACCCCAATGTTGAACCTTGTGATGTTCAATGTTTTGAAGAATCCAAATCCTTTGAAGGATGTTGAAGCCTCTGCTTTGCTTGATGTTGCTGTGCTTGTTTAAGCTTTGTTCTGGGGTAGTTTATATGTTGTAATCCACCCTTGTATTAAATCTCAAGCAATTAGCATCTCAATTTTATAAAAGTAAAATGTTTTTCAAACTAAGTTGAAACAACCGATTGTTTTGTCGAAACAACCGATTGTTTATACTTAGCTGTTTTGAGAAAGATTGAAAACTGTTTTCAAATAGTTGAAACTGTTAAGTACCAAAACAACCGATTGATTCGAGGAAACAACCGATTGTTTGTTTTGGGACCATAACAAAAAAACTATTTTCTTTGACTGAGCTTTAAATGCTTTAACTGTATACGCTTCAGTCATTAAATGCTTTGACCAATCTTTTAATGCAATTTAAGAGTTTGTTAAGATTTGATAACAAACTATATCTTTGAATATATTCAGAAAAACAGATTTAAGAATTAAGAATCTTTTGACAAAGTTTTTTTTTCTAAGAGAGTTTTTCAAAGTGCTGAGATTGCTTAAGAGTTTTTGTGATTGATCAAGGTGCTGGAATAGGATTCTACTTGTATTGATTTCAGATATTCATCTGTAACAAGTGTAATCTTTGTAATCTGTTGAACAATTCGTTTCTGTGTTTGCTGAGATTGGCTGTGTGTTCTTGAGGTGTTCAAGATCAGCAATCTTAGTGTTGGCCAAGGAGAGTGTGTTTCTTGAGGTGTTTCAAGGTCATTCTCTTGGTTGTGGTGTAAGTGATCAAGTGGTGATTGGTTAGTGGATATCCTCAGGGTTTCTGAGAAGACTGGATGTAGCTCTAGTTTGGAGTGAACCAGTATAAACAACTGTGTACAATCTCTCTATCTCTAACTCTTTAAATTCAGTTTATTTGTTGTTTGCTGGTATAAACAACCGATTGTTTCTATGAAACAACCGATTGTTTTTCTGGTACTACAGTTTTTGCTTGCTGTTTTGGCTAACTGAATTGCTGAATCAATTGGTTTCTGAAATAAGTTCATTCTAGTTTTGAAAAGATTGCGAAAACCCCTTTAAACAATTCACCCCCGCTCTAGTTTAAAGCCATCTTTTCTAACACCCAAGAGATCTCACACTTGACAATGTCATTGGAGATATTGAAAAAGGTGTTTCAATTAGGAAGTCTCTAAATAATTTATGTGAGACAATGACTTTTGTTTCTCAAGTGGAGCCTAAGAATCTGGATGAAGCTTTAAGAGACAACAACTGGATTCTGGCTATGCTGGAAGAACTGAATCAATTTTCCTTGAATGAGGTATGGTCACTTGTTTCAAGAACATATGAAATGAACATCATTGGAACAAAGTGGATATACAGGAATAAGATGGATGAGCATGGAGTGATCACCAGGAATAAAACTAGACTTGTGGCTAAAGGATATAACTAAGAAGAAGGAATAGATTAGGATGAAACTTATGCACCAGTGGCTAGACTAGAAACTGTTAGACTTCTCCTTGCTTTCTCATGTATAAAAGGTTTCAAACTATTCCAAATGGATGTGAAAAGCGCCTTCTTGAATGGATATATCAATGAAGAAGTATTTGTTTCATAGCCCCCAGGATTTGAAGACCATCAACATCCAGAACATGTATTCAAACTCAAGAAAGCACTATACGGACTTAAGCAAGCCCCTAGACAATGGTATGAAAGACTGAGTGTTTTTCAGACTTTACAAAGGTATGATAGAGGCACATCTGATAAAACATTGTTCATTAAGAGAAAAGAGGAAGACATAATTCTGGTTCAAGTTTATGTGGATGATATCATATTCGGATCAACCAATGAAGAATTGTATGAGACCTTTGTGGAAATTATGAAAAGTGAGTTCGAAATGTCCATGATGGGTGAACTGAATTACTTTTTAGGTTTGCAGGTCAAACAACTCAAGGATGGCATATTCTTAAATCAGGCTAAGTATTGCAAGGACTTGTTAAGAAAATTTGGAATGGTTAAGTGCAAATCAATCAGAACACCATTCTCAACCAGCTGCCATCTTTATCATGATGTGGCTGGAAATCCAGTTGATGAGACTAAGTACAAAGGACTTATTGGGTCTTTATTGTATCTTACTGCCAACAGACCTGACATAATGTTTGATGTATGCATGTGTGCTCGTTTTCAATCTGCTCCAAAAGAATCACATTTCAATGCAGCCAAAAGGATTCTGAAATATCTACAAGGAACAAAAGATGTTGGCTTGTGGTATCCAGGTAATGTTTCACTATGTCTAACTGGTTACTCTGATTTAGACTTTGCAGGTTGCAAGATTGATATAAAGAGCACCAGTGACACATGTCACTTGCTTGAATCAAGCTTGATCTCTTAGCAATGCAAAAAGCAAGCATGTGTTTCTCTCTCTACTGCTGAAGCAGAGTATATTGCAACAGAGAGTAGCTGTGCTCAAACTCTATGGTTAAGACAACATCCAAATGATTTTGGTATCTTGTTAAATAAAATACATATTTTGTGTGATAATACTAGTGCCATCAATTTAATAAAAAAATCCCATTATGCATTCAAGAACTAAGCATATTGAAATAAGACATCACTTTCTAAGAGAACATGTATCAAATGGAACATGTGAAATTAAATTCATTGGTACTGATTTGCATCTTGCTGACTTGTTTACTAAACCTTTGGCCAAAGATAAGTTTAATTTTCTGCTAAATGAATTGAGTATTATAAATGTTAATTGTCCACTGCAGTGAAAAATAAATCTGTTGTCTATCAATTAAACATATATTTTTTTTTTCGATACTGGTGTGCATTGATGACTAGGAAAGAGAAACATTAATATCTGTTCCTTGACTTTTGACTGACATTGTGGGTATTAACCAACAGATCTTTGACGGTTTCTGTCTTGATATTGTAACTGATTTGATGCATTGATTACACAATTGGGAGTTTGATGTGTGAATCGTGCTTCAAAATATTTTATGCTCCTTTTCAAAGATATTTTGCACATGCACAGGGAATCAAATATTCACATATCTCTACTCTTAATTGCTTGATCAAAATAGTATTATTTTTCTCTATAAATCTGTTTCCAGCATTGTTAATTCTTACCATTCACTTCTTGACTTGAACCTGGTAAGGTAATCGTGTTCTTTGTTTGTTTGTTGCTGTATATTTTTCATTCCACACTAATCTGTCTTCAAGCTTATTAATGTGCAGACTTAAGATTGTTTCAACAATGGCATCCTCCTCACGTAAGAAAAAGAAGAACCAGGAGAAGCACAACAACTCTCAAGGGATTCTGGAAAATTGGTTTGCTGGAGATGAAGAGGCCATAATTGCCTACATACATGAGATGAGTAGAAAAAAGATCAACATACCCATGGTCTTGGAGTTCACATGGCTAAAAATTGAAAAACTGATATGCACTGAAGCATAAAAATCTGAAGCAGTTTCTAGAGATGACTGGGAATGTGTATCCAGACCTCCTGAAGGTCTTCTACACCAACTTGAAATTGGATGGAAAGAACCTTGTGTCATATGTGAAAGGTATTAAGTTGAAAATCTCAAATGATGTGTGGAACTCAGTGTTTGGAATCAAGTACTCTGGATGGAAGGTTGGAAAAGGAAACACAAATGAAATTCAGGAGTTTAATAAAATCCAATACTACAGGAGCTGTGTGAGGAATCCAACTCAAAGTGTTAACAGGTTCCATGTAGGTAATCTGAATTTAACTCTTAAGATTAATTGCCTATATTATTGCAAGGCAACTTATTCCCAAAGGCACTAACCATGCTGTTATGCATAAGGAATATCTAATCCTCCTTTATTGCATTATGAATATGATAAAAGTTAACTGGGTATGCATCATAATGGAACATATGCTGAAATCAAAGAGGTTAGTTGGTTACACATTTCCTTATGCTATTCTTGTATGCATTCTTTCAAATCATACCAAGAGACCACGACTGACCTCTTGTTTAGCCCAATGTCCATTACAGTCTTATGCCACCACTGCATGACATAGTCTAAGAATTCTAAGGAGGCTAATTTTACCTTTTGGTCCACTTGGAGCTCATGTACATTAAAAATTTGCTTTACCTTATCCTCCCATCCTAAGTAAATATTGGGGTCACTTTCCCCACTAAAACTAGGCAATTTTACATAGGGAAAAGAAATTTTAGAAGGATGGTATTGATGTTGGCGCCTTTCATCATATTGATTCATTCTTCAATCTTCTTCTTCCTCATGGCTGTTGTATTGAGTAAAACTCCTTGAAGCTCTCCTATGCTCCCACCTCCTTGGTTGTCTTACTTGTGCGGTTTCAAGACTTTGGAGTCTCTCCTCCATTTGCCTCATTTCTTCCTCCTTTTGGGCTAGGGACTTTTTTGCCGTCGCCAACTCAACCATAAGGAAAGCCTTTTGGGGAGATTCAGGTTTTGATGATTACCCTAAAGAAAGATGAGCCATAGAATACAAAGAGTGAACAAAAACTTAGTGAAAGAAAAGTTAGATCACTCTCCCTCAATCTTGCGTCACTCTTGTGTAAAACAAAGAAGAGAGGACACAAAGCACTCAACAAGAAATTTTCCTCTCAACAAAGGTCTATCTTGGTGTTGAAATCTCTCAAATGAAAAAAGGACAAAGCCCTTATCGCTTGATCTCAATAGGACCACAACAAAACTTAAGGAAAATTTAAAGGACAAACAAGAAAAACACAAAACAAGAAAGCTAAACCAAGTTTGAGAAAAGATGTATGACAAAACTTTTAAAGAAAGATAAGCAAGAAAAAGGCACACAAAAAGACTCTAAGATACTTACTAAATCTTTTAACAATGAAATTTTCCTTTCTTTAGAAATTGATCCAACAAAAGGATAAAAATTCCACAATGTTGAAATCAATTTGCCAATAAAAATGAACCCACTATTTTGAAATGTTGCTATTTGAAAAGGTTGGAACCAAAGGCTTGCGCAACTTCTCTTACTTTTTTTATACTTGTTTTTGGATTATTGAAATGAGATGTCCATAGTTTTGATCATGCATATTTTTATAGACCTCTAATTATCACAAAAAGTTTGGGAAATCTTTTTGTTTTGAACTTAAATATACTTCTACTAAAACAAGTTTCTAATTACTTTTAAACTTTCACAATTAAAAGCAAAGTAAGTAGAAGAAAATATAAGGACTCCTAAAAACACTAAAGAACATATGACTCAAAGCAAAAGGGGCAAGAACAAAAGTAGACACAAATTATCATCCAAAAGTGAAAACAAAGCTAACGACAAAATAAATGTTGAATTGAAAAGCAAGAAAGTAAAGGGCTGAATATTAATTTGCTTGAAAAGTAAAGTGCCAAATCAACTCAAAGAAAAATAATCTCAAGAACCTAAGCTCTGATAACCACAAGATGTGAGTTGATTTTTAGATGGTTCCATTTTATGGTGACACTTTACTTAGAGTTGGGATTTTAGCAATTTATGGTGAAACTTAAGGAAGGTTCCCGCTGGACACGAACTTAACCAAATGGTTAAGTAAGTGTGAAGGTGCACTTCACAAAGGCAAAGATGAAAAATCAATATAAAGTGATAGATGGGATGCAATGTGGAATGGAAATGGCAAGTAGGTAAGCATCAATGGTGGTCATGGTCGTACCAAATGATGAACCATAAGCATATAACAGAAGCAAAACCAAGAGCAAGAATTCAAGACAATGACATATATGAAATAGAAATGAATTGAAAAGAGTGGAGGAAGAGAAGCTTATGAAGTTGTGAGAGTGGTTCACGCCACTTGGGGTGTGGTAGCCACCAAGATGAGTGAAGGGCCGCCACTTGAGAGTCTCACACTCCTCAAGATAAGACCTAGCCAAGAGGATTCAAACCTCACAAACTTCTCACACAATTTGTGCAGAGTAACTTTTCTATTCAAAATTAACATGTGAAATACAATGAGGTAGGTGTTCTATTTATAGGTGAAGGAGCCTTGGAAAACAAGCATGAAGGGTAGGATGGGAAAAGCTCATGAAAGGTGCGTCCCTAGCATTGACGAAAGTCAATACCGCACTATAAACCTACACTTCTAGAAGATCCTAAACCTAGATGCCTTGTCATGAAAAAGTGGGCTTGAGACAAGCCCATTTCGCTATGAGCGCTCCTATAAATGCTAAAGGCACCTAATGTAACTTATGTTGCTATTTGGACCCCTAAAGAAAGCCCAAAACTATCTACAAATTGTTTTATTCTTAAGAAGACTAGTAGGAAGAACAGAAGATGCTCTGATTTGTGTCAATTCCTCCTTCTGGTGAGGTCTGCTAGATCCTTGGTGAGGTTTTCACTTGATTGTTGATATGACTTCTCATAGTATGAATGGTACTGTGCATCCTTGGTTATCTCCTTGTGAACTTGGTTTGTATCACATCTTCTTCATTCTGTGGTGTTGGCCACTCTTGGATGACTTTGATTTCTGAGGGTCAATATGTACCCCATTTTTATTAACTATGGAACCTAGAAAGATTACACCATCAACAGAAAAAGTACATTTTTCTACATTAGCAAACAAATGATTATTCATAAGAACTAATAAAAATTCCTTAAGATGAAATAAATGTGATTCTAGACTAAGACTATAAACTAGAATATCATCAAAATATGCAAGTACATATTTACCTATACAATCCTTAAGGACATGATTCACAAGCCTCATGAATGTGCTAGGTGCATTAATAAGACCAAAGGCATTACTAACCACTCATATAGTCCAAATTTGGTCTTAAAAACAGTTTCCCACTCATCCTCTTTGATTCTAATTTGGTGATAATCACTTTTTATATCAATTTTAGAAAACACAATGGACCTATGCAATTCATCAAGCATATCATCAAGTCTAGGAATTGGATGCCTGTATTTGATGATGATATTATTGATGGCTCTACAATCACAACACATTCTCCATTTGCCATCTTTCCCAGGCACTAACAAAACAGGTACAACACAAGGACTTATGATTTTTTGTACCCAACCCTTCTCCAGTAATTCCTGAACCTGAGATTCTATGTTCTTGGTGTGTTCTGGATTAGTTATGTATGCTGGTATATTTGGTAGACTAGCTTCAAGCACTAAATCTATTTGATGTAATATACCCCTGGAAGGTGGAACTCCAATTAGTCTTTCCTTAGAGAATACACCATCAAATTCTCTTAAAAGTTTTTTTAACTCCAAGAGGTAAAACACTGGGTTCTAAAAGTGTGGCAGTGCATGTAAGTGCCACTTTACAAAGAAGGAGGCTTGGAAGTTGTTTAGATAGAAGAATTTTTTTAATCTATTATTTTTATTAAATTTGTTTCTATCTGAATAAACTCGTGGGAAGGAGCACTCTTCTCCCACGCCTCAGCATTGTCCCTAAGGACTACCCTTTGGTTTTCGAGAACCTTTTTTTTTCACTATCTTTTTTTTTTTCATTTGTACTTGGTCCTCTACTACTTGTGAATGTGTTAGAGGAAATAGTACAAACTTTTTATTATGATGGGTAAAAGTAATCTCGTTGGTAAGGCCATTGTGAGTAGTTTTCTTGTCAATTTTCCAAGGCCTTCCCAATAAGATATGACAATCTTCCATGGCTACTATGTCATATAGAATATTATCATTATAGTTACCCACAAAAGATTGGATTTTACCTTTTTATTGAAAGTTAAATCCCCCTTTTCATTTAACCACTATAATTTAGAAGGCTTAGGGTGGGAAATAACTGGAAGGTTAAGTTTTTTAACCAGCCTAATGCTACAACAGTTGCAGCAAGAACCACTATTAACAATGAGAGAATAAGCGTTTTCTAAAACTTTACATCTTGTATGGAAAATGTTTTCTCTTTGTGACTCCTGTTTCACATTAGGTTGATTGTTGAGGGTTCTACAGATCATCAATAATTATCCCTCACAAGGATATGCTCCCCCACTCTTCTCTTTATTCGAAGCTACATTGTCACTAGTTTCTTCATCTTGGCTACTATATTCATCTTTTCCCCTTAAGATCATAATTATTCTATTGGGACATTGAGATGCTACATGACCTCTACCAAGACACTTAAAACATTGAATTTTATTACATGTTATTATCATTTGTACTAATTCAAGAAAGAGAGTGATAATTGCTTAGTCGCGTTCAATTTTTCAAATAAAATACTAAGTTTCCTCCTAATTTAATATATGGTCAACCTCCTAAACATGTTAATTGGATCCATTGTTTAATATTATTTTCTTCACAAATTAACAAGGGGGAAATTGGAATTGAAATAAAAATGTAAAAAAAGAAGAGTAGCAGTGAAGTCTAGACAGAAAATTATAAACATGCAAATTGTAACTACAATAGAATATCTAACATGCGGTCGCGAATAAGAACGTCTAATGAAGTTTATGCCCAATGAATTATGCAGAAAATTTGTAAATAATCATGTTGGAAAATATAGCATGTAATCACGAACTAAACCGTCTAACATTACCTATGCTATATGACCTTCGCTTAACTATTAAACAATCTGAGAACAATTAATTAACAAATTGTCTAATGGGAAAGTGAAGATGAATAGTAACATAAATTGCAGAAAAACGTAAATGACAAGAAACATAAGTTGCTTGAAAGGTAAAGTGCAGAAAATTAAAGTGTTGGAAAAAAAAAGTGCAAAGAAAGTAAATTACAAAACGGTAAATTGCAAAAATATAAAGTGTTGAGAAAGTAAATTGTTGGAAAGGTAAATTGCATAAACGTAAAACAGGACATCATAGAAAATGTAAATGAGAATGAATTAAAATGTGATTGAATTGAGAAAAACTTGTAAACTAGAAATGTAAAGTACAAAAATCAAACATACAATAATTAAGATGAATTGAAAATGGGAAAAGCGAAATTCAGGTTTGGAATAAAAAAAAGGGAACAAAAACCATGGTTAGTAATCTTTGTCTTCAATTCACAAGAGACCCAAATCTGAAATCTTAAAAAACTACTTTCAATCGAAAAAAGAGTTCTCAAAAAGATTTTGAAGAAGAAAACACCAATATAGAGCATTGTCTAACATGATTTTCATGTCACTGTTACCCATTTCCATAACTAAATTCAATTTTGAACAATGATAACAAAACCTAGAACATAAAGAGAAGAAGAAACGATGGGAAAAACGTAGAAGACAAAGAACTTTTATTAGAAATAAAAATGTCAAAAACAGAAAACGAACAATAGAAAACTAAACTAATATACTTCACTGTCGAACTCCCTATCTATCTCTAATATTTTTTTTCTTTCTCTATGTAATCAATTCTATTTATAGAGTTTCTACATTGGAATCAATTTAAGCTTTAGCAGTTAATGCCCCCAATTCCAGATTGCATCCTAACTAACTTATACAAGTTTCTATTTTCAAGCACCATTGATCGTCTAGAACTAGTTATTGGTATTGTTGACTGTCCACTGTTTGTTTTCGGCGAAGGGTTAACCTTATAAAGCCCATTTCTGCATTTTTTCATCAATTTAGCACCCACTTTCCATGTCTCCCTTCTTCAACAACTTCTTCAATGATTCTTAGGTCAATCGTAACTCCAAATTAGCAATTCAAAAGGTCAAAACATTAAATTAGACAATTCAAGCAAAATAAAAGCTACAAGAAGTCATTTTAAGACTTTTTTTTAAAAAACTCTATTGTTTTGGAGAAAATACAAATATAATCTAAAAACATAAAATAAGAACAAAGAAACCTGAAGGACATGCAATTATTTTAAAGAAATATTGAAAATCTAAGAGTTTTGAGAGAGCTAGTATGTAAATACATACTATAATATTTTATCAAACAATTTTAGAACTAAGTTTCTACCTTGGATCAATATTTGTTGATTAAATGCAAGAACTAGGATATGATCACTTGGTAAGGTAAACACAAATATATATGATTTAATTGAGTCGTGAAATTTGTGCCTGATGTAATTGGCCTGACTAAGAGAGTTGAGGATTGATACAATCCAAGTAGTCAAGAAGATGACCAAGGACACAAGAGACAATTTACACTGTGAGCAGTCATCTCAACAATCAAGTCAAGATCCCACCAAAGATCAGACGAATCTCACTAGAAGAAGAACTAGGCATAGACCAGAACACCAAATGTTCTTTCTTCTGGTCTTTTTAAAAGAGAAAAACATGTTTGTAAATAAATTGGGCTTACTTTAGGGGTCCAAATAGCAAAATAGGCTAGAGTAGGTTCACATAGCATAAAAAGGAGTGTACTTAGCAAAATGGGCTTGTACCAAACCCACTTTTTCAAGACAAGGCACCTAGAATTAGGGTTTTTAACCTACCTTCTAGAATATGTTCCTAAAGGTGTGATTTTGACCACGGTTAACACCTTAGGCAACCCCTCTCCCTTTGTCCATTTTACCTTTTCCCATCTTGCCCATCAAGACACTCATTCCTATAAATAGGGTGCCTTGCCTCATGTATTCACAACTTGATTTTGAACAGTAAAGAAACTCCGCAAGAGTGATTTTGTGAGACTTTTGAGCTCTCATGTTGGGTCTTATCTTGGGTGGGTAATATTTTAAGTGGCGGCTCAAGTTATATGGGTCTTATCTCGGGTGGGTAATATTTCGAGTGGCTGCTCCTGCATCACTCATCTTAAAGTCCCTCTGCTCCAAGTGGTGTGACTTCCTTTCTTCCCATAAGATCTCTTCATCCCTTCCTCTTTTATCTTTTATTTACAACCTCCTTCCATTCCATACATGTCTTCTTCTAATCTTTAATTTTTTTCTTTACTTTGTTCTTCTTCTTTAATTGTTCCTTATCTTTAATTTTGCTGCATCATTTGTCACCTTATAATTGTCTTTTCTCTTTGCCCATATGAAGTGAACCTTCACACTTACTTAACCACTTAGTTAAGTTCGTGTCCAATGGAAATCTTCTTAGGGTTCTCACCTTAGATTGCTAATCTCAAAATCATAAACAAGCACTAACACAAAATGTATAAAGAATGACTATTTATTTAATGCGGTTTTAAGTTTAGCTGCTGTCATTTAAAACGCAGTGACATTTTTTAAATTAATTTCATTTACGAATTCGGCTATTTGTAATAGCCACATTCTTAAATCAAAGCGCATCATTTACGAATGCAGCTATTTATAATAGCCGCATTCGTAAATCAAAGCACATGATTTAAGAATACGGCTATTACTAATAGCCGCATTCTTAAATCATTTTTTACCCTAATTTTGAAGCGCGCCACTTACGCTTTCATATTTTCTTTCTTTTTGGCGCTTCGCGTTTTCTCTTTGCTTCTGCTCTAGTGTTCCTTTCTTCTTCTGCGAGTTTCATTGTGTTCTCGTACCATTGTAAGTTCGTTTCGATTCGCTCTCTTTCTTCTTCACCAATGGTTTATAAATTTTTTTCGTTTCACTTATTTGTTTGTTTTCTTGCATTGATGAAGGCTTCTTTGACACTTCATTTTCTCTTTTGTTTCTGCTCTCGTGTTTCCTCTCATTTTCTACGAGCCTTCATTGTCTTCTTTGTGCCATTGTAAGTTCGTTTCTAGTTCTCTTTCTTTTGCACCATTGGTTTATATATATTTTTTCATTTCTCTTATCTATTTGTTTTCTTGCATTGACGAAGGCCACCACTGCTTCATTGCCTGCTGTCTGGGTTTTTGCTATGCAGTATTTGCTTTGTTGTTGCTGCTGCCATCGCTATTGCTGCCTTAAGGTTTAGGGTTTTAATTTTTTTAAAATAAAATAAATAAGAATGCGGCTATTTACCATAGCCGCATTTATAAATTGCATTTACGAATGCGGCTAAATAGCCGCACTTGTAAATCTTCAATTTAAGAATGTGTGCTGATCAAGTGCGGGTATATAGCCGCCCTTATAAAAGTAAAATAGCCCAACTTGTTTTGTCTTTCTGCACTAGTGAAGGGCAACCAATTAAAAATGTGCAATTCTAAAATTAATTCACATAATATGGTATTCAGAGCATGATTATTTTGTGCTTATTTTCTTTGAGTTGATTTCGACCTTTTAAATTCTAGCACATTTAAATTCTTGCATTTACCTTCAAACAATTTCAATTTTGCGTTTAAATTCTTATCATCTACAATTTCGTAATTTTATTCATTAAGCACTTTAAATTGAGTTTTCAAATATGTCTATTTGACTATTTTGTTATAAGATGTTGATGATACGACCTTTGTATTTCATCAAAAGAAACTTGTTGAGAAATGTTTATGAAAATATATTTTGTTAAATCTATATTGTTCAACTAATCACCAGGCTCAAATTTTCATTAAGTAGGTTTCTAGTTGTTATTAGAATCGTTCAATAATTTGATGACACAATATAACACAATGGATAAAATAAGTATTAATCTCGTACATTCAAAGTTAATACTATTTTTCAAAAAATCATCTAGTAATAAAAGTTTGAGTTTTTTTTTAGGCAATTAATAAAACTTGCTAAATAATTTTGTATAGTTTTATATTATTTAATCAATTATGTTAGCTTACCATATATGCTTGCTTTTGTTTATAATTATAATGATCATAATTGTACTGGACCAGCACGCTCAAAGCTCAACGCTCAATGGTCGGTCCTTAGTACTAGCCATAGGCAGGTCAGCTCGGCTCTTGGGTCAAATTGGTGGACCATGAGTGATATGATTCCACTAGCACAATATGAATGATTCTTGACATTCTTAGGAATCATCTTGAGTTGGATATGAGATAGGCACTTTAAGATAGAAATGGATCAATGTTCTATAATCAAGAACTCACCAAAACTATTACCAAAACCCAAACTCATATGGAAGTTCCATGTATTGTCAAATTGAACCGATTAAAATGGAACAAAAGACAAGAATACCGAATAGAATTGCTGGAAATTTAAAAGCACTGAACCAAAATCAAAACAAAAGAAGAACAACCAGCTGAAATTAAAAATGCCGAACCAAGAAAGGCAAGAACACAAGCTAAGACATGAACATAAACAAAGAAGGAAGGAAGGAGAAGAGAAAGCTCATGAAGATGGAGGAATGGTTGGATGATCACGCCACATAGAGGATGGTGACTCCAAGATGAGTGTGCAAGCCGCCACTTGAGGTAACCATGGAACTCTCAAGATAAGACTAGTGACGAAGGCACAAAGCTCTCCAATGCTCTCTCAAAAATTGACTATAGTTTCTCTAATCAAAATTCAAATCTGAATTGTACAAGCTAAGCACCTTTATTTATAGCCTAGAGGTGCTGAAAAATAGGTGGGAAAATTCAAATAAACTCATTTGAAATTCCCACCAAAAACAAGTCACATGGGAGGTGTGACCTTTTTCTACTATGACACCTCCTAAAAACTACACCTACACCTACTCTCCTAAGTCACATGGATAATGTGACTTTATTTTACATTTTCACACTTCTTTATTTAATATTCACACCTCCTAAGATTAATTCAAATGATGCTCTTTTATTTAATGCTTGGCCTTGCCCCTCATGGGATGGACTTGGGCTTGTTGGGCTTTGGCCTTCTTGGGCTTGGGCTTGGGCTTTGGGCTTGGGCCTCATCTTTATTTTATGTCTTCTTTTAATTTTGAGAAGACTAGAAGGAAGAACTTCAAATGTGAGGGTGGATGTCCTCTTCCTTCATTAATAAAAGCCTCCTTTATTTGATTCTCATCAATGAGATTGGGCCTCAGATGTATATATTAGTTAGTTATTCGTATAACCCCTTGTGCATAAGGCCTAAGCGGCTAGCGAGGGGTAGTTTTGGACCTTGGGGTGTACTTAGTATGCAGGGGGTCTAGCTTAAGTAAACGTTTCCTTTTAAAAAACCTAAGCCCATGTGTGTTAGGACACATAGAGGCTAGGTTGCATGTGTTCAAAAGATAACGTAGCACCACGCTGAGGGTGGCTACGTAAACAAATTGGACCCCTAATGTTGGTACATGAGTTGGTATCCTGGTGGTTATTTTGTTATGATTTTATGCACTCCATGAGGGAAATATTCTGTTATATTGGAACACCGTAAGGGTGTACCCTTGAGAAAAATATTTTCCTGTTGAGTATGCTTTCAGTTGAGATTATATTTTCGTGATAAAAAGCTGTTACAAGAGGTAAACTAAAAAAGGGACTTGAGATCCCAAGTTAAGGTACGCTGTTTATAAGACTGAAACTTATTACTTCTTGTTTCTTATAAGCCCTGTACTGACTTGATCGTGGAGTGCAATCAACAGGTAAGGCCCCCTCTGTCTCAATGGAATCGCGTTCCAACACAGTAAAGGGAAGATGAGATCCCAACAGAGATAGACGGAGCCAGAGCTTGTCGTTGGAGTCAACTGACGAGCAGGTCAAACAACAAGAACAATATTCATGTATATTTGAGGATTTTTTTTAATGTATATACATGTGTAAATATTAGTTTTATTTTTGGATGGTAGTAAATATTTTCATGAACCACTCATGAATTTTTTTATACATGTTTAATATTACTTAATTTTATTATAGTTACAATTACATTACTACGAGTAATATGTTTAAACTCTTTCCTAATAAAATTTTTGTAATTCAAATGTAAAATTTGTAGAACTAACCAAAAAATCTAATAATAGATTATCCTAATCATTATTAGAAAAAAGTTTGCTTTTTTAAGGAAGAATAAATTTTGTTGATATTTTATAATTCAAGTCTAACTTAATGTGAAAAATTAAATTAAGAAGTTATAAAGATATGTAACATACACACTGGCACGAACACTGATACGATACATATAATCTCTAAAATGTAAGACACGGGATACAAATTATATAATTATGAATTATATAAATTGACAATAAAGATTTGTGAGCACAAATATGTTTTAGTTTTCTTTTAGTAGAAAAATGTTTCTCATGGTTGGTTCAAAATGATTTGTTCTTTATTTTTATAATCATAATAGAAATTTATATAGTAAATTTGAATTTTTATAAAAAAATTAATGTATTTCTCCTTTTTGAAATTGTGTTAGAACCGTGCTAGAATAGTCAGAAATTCAACAAATATTTTTTGAATTGGACACTTCACCATTACATATCCTAGAAGTGTAGTATACAAGTGTAGAAATTAACTCATTTAAGTAATATATATATATATATATATATATATTATTCCATAAAAACTGATTGAATTTTGAAATAGATGTGGTACAAAATGAAAAGATAACTAAGTACCAAATTAATAAGACAACTCATTTAACACGGAGAAAAGTGCAAAATATACCTTACTCAAATAAGTTGAGAGACCTTATCCAATGGCATCTTTATGTTGGGGAACCAAACCACATGCTCTTGGATTCATCTCAATGATAACGTCACAAAACAATTCAAATTTGTCATATAATATATAGATTTTAAAAGGCTATTAACTAATTGGATGGAATTGATTTCATCTTGCTATTTGTTACTTGTTATTACCTTTTTTCTTCTCTTAAATCACAATATTTTATCAAAGTGGGGACAACCCAGACAATAATTATTGGAAAATTGAAATTCTAAGGCTAATGAAAGTCAAAAAATAAGAAACATGATCATAAAGAAAGTCTTATCACTCTTTCACATTCACTATAGTTTTTGAGAGACAACTTTTTTGTTTTTGTAACATATAGTAAAGTAAAATAATAATATTAATAATAATAATATTAATAATAATAATATTAATATTATTAATAATAATAGTAATAATATTAATACTAATACTAATATTAATATTAATATTTTTATTATTATTATGAATATCATTTTAATTATTATTATTACTAATAATATCAATATTATTATAACTATTTTAATTATTTTAAATTTTATTATTATTAATAATAATAATAATATTATTAGTTTATATTCATAATTATAATACTAATACTAATATTAATAAAATTAATAATAACTACAATAATTATAATATATTAATATTAATATTAATAATAACAATTATAATAATATTATTATTATTATTAATTTTATATTTGTACTGGACAGAGTGCTCAGGGCTCAGTGTTCGGTGGTAGGATCTTGGTGCATGGCATAGGCAGGTCAGCTCGGCTGTTGGGCCAGTAAAATTGGCCATGTGGTTGGACCCAGTTTGGTCAGTAAACCCGTCTTGACATAATTGAGATAACCTTTTACAGGTAAACATACGACTTCTAGTAAATGGTATTTGTGAATCTAGGGGTGCGCTTAGCACGTATGGAGTCTAGGTCAAGTAGATGTATTCTTTTTAAACCGAAGCCCATGTGTTTTAGGGCACGTAATGATTATGTTGCATGTATAACGAAAGATAGTGTATCACACCATGAGTAAGGTGCCCACGTAAGTAGAATGGACCCTTGATGTTGATACGTGGGTTGGTGCCCTGGTGGTTATTCTGTTATTATTTTATGCTCCCTGGAGGAAAGATTTTGTTTTGTTGCAGCACTAAGAGAGTGTGCCACTGAACAGAATATTTTCTTGTTCAGCATGCTTTCAGTTGAGATTAGATTCTCGTGATGCAAAGTTGTTACAAGAGGTAAGCTATGAAAGGAGCTTCAGACCCCAAGTAAAGGTACGCTGTTTCTAAGATTGAAACTTACTACTTCTTAAATTCTTATAAGTCATGTACTGACTTGATCGTCGGAGTTCAATCAACAGGTAGGACCCCCTCTGTTTCAACGAAGCTACGTTCCAGAGCCACAAGAGTGAAGGACAAACTCGTGAAGAAACAGACAAAACTAGAGCTTGTCATCAGAGTCAACCAATGAGCAATTCAACCGACAAGAACATTTGGCGCCCACCATGGGGCCCGATAAAACCTAATCTTATCCACAATTGTGTTTGAGTTTTCTGACGTAATGAGGAACACGAGGCAAGGTCCACTGGGATCTGAAGGGAAAGAGGACCCCACTATGCAGCAAATCATGGAGAGAGCCCTCCAAGTAGCAAACGAAGAAGCCAAGGCTGACCAATTGAGGCCATTCCTCGAGCGTGGAATGTGGCAAATCTCAAGTTGTATTTGAGCTAAGATATTCTTTCTTAATGCTTTCTTTTTGAACAATGTGATGGTTAAGTTTTGTTGATCTACTTGAATTAGCACACGGTAAGTCGACCTAGCTCGGTGTTAGTATGACCACTCGAGTATGGGCGCCCTGTGAGTAAATGATTACCTAGTGGCAGGTAAGACGGGGGGCATGTGTATCGTGTAGGAGAGCTCGTCATCTCAACCCAAGTGTTTGGGAAAGGTCATCTCGGTGTTTGGGCCCAAGAGGTGAATCACGAGCTGGGCTCAGATGTTGGTCAGCCCAGAAAAGGTAATTAAGACAAAGGAATATTTTATGTGTTGATATATTATTCTGAAGATAAAAGATAAAGGAATATTTTATCATGATATTCTGAAGATGACGTGAATGATTAATTATCATTTAAATTTGTTGTGATATTGTTATCATGATCTCTCACATGAGAGAAGTTATTCTTGTTACTGGATATAGAACGCAGTAGTGTAAAAGTACATGTATAGGAAAGTTCTGGCAAGGAAAGCCTTGGTATTTAATCGCGTCCATTGGTAACCCACCTCTCTTTCCTGGGAACTTACCTGGTGTACTAGTTCATAATCTACAATAAGCAACAAAGATAAAACACTTTGACAGATTTGCCAAAACTCATGAGTTGAGAATGACAAATGATTATGTCCTACTGTAGCTTGACAATAAGGGGCAATACAACACCAAACTTTTATACCATACATGTTCATAGAAGTGTTTGGTGACGAAGCCTATCGGCTGGAAATTCAAGACGGTGGAGCCATTCCTCGAATGGGGAACACGACAAGCCTCAAGTTCTATTTCAGTGATTGTTTAAAGCCAAGTAAAGCGACTTGTCTTGGTAGAATACTCGAGCAGGCGATCTGTGCAAATTGTTTTCAGATAAGGCGACCTGTTTCAAGTGCAGGCACTCTGAAGTTGTGATTGTTTAATGCTAGGTAAGGTGACCTATCTTGGTAGAATACCTGAGCATGAGTTTTGTGCAGATTGTTTTCAGATAGGGTGACCTTTTCTTGGTAAGATTCCAAGTCTAGGTGTTTTGCAGTTCATGGTGATTCAGATGAGACAACTTTTTCTTAGTAACATTCTGAGTTCAGGTGCCCTGAATCATGTTTAACTGTAACTAAGATTGTTTGGCTAAAGGCAAATAAGACGATCTCACTCGGTTAGAATACTTGAATAGGTGCTCTGCGGAAAAATTGTTCATCTATGGGCAGGTAATACGACCCACCTCGGCATTGGTGAAACCACCCGAGCTCGGGTGCTCTAAAGATGAAAGTTGAGATTAACCTTGTGCCGTTGTAATGCACCGTGAAGGTGTTAGTTTAAGAGTTGACTTGGTGTGTAAGCCAACACCCAAGTCAAATGCTCTAAACAAAAGTAAAAGGTTCAAAGATCTACACCTATCATACTATCTCACTGTGAAATTCACACAACTATGCGCATAAATAATCTCAATATCATCTCCTAGTATGACAGAGTTAACTCATATAACAGGTTAAGTTAGTTATCTTTCAAACGACTTACCCATTCATATGAACCTCCTTTGACTCTCACCACCTGAATAACTTAATCTATATGATTCCATTATCTCAGGAGAGTCGGGATATCTCCTTTTAGAAGGATCCCTAATTAATGCACATCCTAAACAATCTTAACACAGTGTTTTCTTTACTGAAAATACTATGTCTTGATTAAGATTCATATTTCACATCTCACAATATCCAAAATCACACAATTAAATCATACTAAAGCTTAGAATTTCTAACCACACAAAAAATTCATCTAATAATCACATAAATATCTAATTAAAGGATTTTTCAATTAAATATACATAATTTTTTTTTACATAATTTATAAGTAAAACTATAAAATAGAAATAAACCAACCTTTTAAAAGGATTTCCGTTTTTTATTTTTTTTAAGAGAGTCTAGCTTGAGCGAAAATTTACTCGCTTGTGTGAGAATGGGTCTCGCTCAAGTGAAAATCCCCTCGATTGAGCAAGAGTAAACCCAAGAGCAATCCCAAAATTTACCCCATTTTTGCCTGAGCGAGATTCTTTCTCGTTTAGGTGAAAATGGACCCGAGAGCACCCTAACTTTCCATTCTATTCTCGCTTGAGCGAGAATTAGCTCGCCTGAGCGAGATATGCAGAGAAATATGCATAATTATACCTAATATGCATAATTATACCTAATTTCATCATTCATAGTAAAACATAAACAATTTCAATAAGTCATTTCACTTCAAAAGTAACTTACACTATATCAACTATATAAATGAATCAATTTTTCAGATTCAAACAAAAATATCTACCATAAATCATCCATATCAAAATCAACATATTCACATTTTATTTCAAACAATATTTTGCATTACTCATAAACAATCAATCCTGCAAACAAAATTTGGAACTGATGACCACGTTAGCCCCACATCCAGATCTTCTAGCCTATGGTTCTATTGAAAATTTAAACTAGTTTCCCTCACTAGAACTTGAGCAAATACTCACTAAGAGCTCCAAATCTACCAAAATCTTAAAGATAACTTAACCTGCAGCACAAAGTCCTGATAAAAAATATAACTATATCACTAGGACCTTGAGCTAATAGATATTAACCCTGAAGCAAAAAGGGTCACATGCAAGGCCTAAACAGAGACAAACCTAACAAGTTCAAAATTTGACTTAAGGAGAAGAACAAAAATGAACTTACTCTATTAAAGATTCTGATCGGGTTGCCAATAGTCTAATGACGAACTCCGATTGTTAAACTGATAAGCGAGAATATGAGAATCTTAGAGAGAAGGTAGAAGAAAGAAAAAAAGGAGTTTTTAGAGAGATGATGATTCTTTTAAAATGAGTTTCTATTTATATGTTCTTTTAAATTTAATAATAAAATATTTATATGTCATTTTAATTATACCACTACTATCCTAAGACTATTTTTTCTTTCCTTACAAAGGGTGTGTTTGGAGTTCAAATTGTGATTATATGGCATAATAGCACGATCATTTAACTTATTTTTTTTACCCTGATATTTTTGGATGTTTCTTCCTGTTTTTGTGATTCTATACAATATTAGGTTTGGGTGTTATCTACTTTTCCCCCCACTTTTGTGGTTGTATCTCTTGAACTATTTCAGATACTTATATGTATCCAAGTTAACACGTTTAGTTTTAATTTCATCCCTAATATATTGCTAAGTGCCATTATGTTGTTTCCTTTACATACATCACGAGAAGTCCAAATATGTAGATTAATTGATATTTATTTATTTATTTTAGTTTAATTAATGATTTAAGTGTATAATTGTATTAATATTTTAACTTTTCTTTATTTGTAATGCTATTATAAATTCAAATAAAATTAATTTAATAAATATACTTATCCCAATTTAATAAATGAATGAGTCAAAATATCTTTTTAGAAGAATGATACAACTAAAATATCTTTTAACAAGAATGATAGAACTAATAAATAAGTGTATAAGTATATCCTAATAGTAAATAAATATAAAATACTAACTTAAGTGTAAATAATAATATGATGTGACTGTATTTAGTTATCAAGTATAATAAAAGCCATGAGTTTACAAATTATGAAATATTTATCTCCTGCATTGAAATTGGGAATCAAGTAGACAATTTAAAAACCAAACCAGGAAAACTGATTATAATGTTTATACTGTTCAATCAGTATATTTATTAAGATCGATGCAATATGACCAATTAAGACCGCACTTTGCCTAACTCTAAATTAATTGTTTATTAGCTTAATGTCTCCGTCACTAATAACCAAGAGGATTTGATTTTTCCACTTTCGGATAGGGCATGTGTTTCGAAATCTGATACCACATATTATATATTTGCTACTCCCTCTGATTCTATCACATTTTATTTCATCTTTATTCACAGTTTATGATATTAATTTTATATTGATCTATCTTTATTGTATTCTTAACTGTTTATTATGAATGAGTAAATAAAAAGTATATATGAGAAGAAAAAAAGTTTATAATAAGATTTATAGAATTTTCAAATAAAATGTTATCATAGATGAATAAAAAAAATGTTATTAGAAAAGAAAGAACAATGATTATAGGAAGCTATAGTACTTGTTAGCAGAATCTTAATAAAATAATATATGTGTGCGTCACTTTTTGGAAATTTCAAAGATGACCCACGAGTTATAATAATAGAAAACAGTCTCTCTCATAGAACCCTTTGAGGCCATGGTAAAGCCACGTATGAAGCAAGGGAAGATAACGAAGATGAAGAGGAAATGAAAGGCAGAGTCCTTGACTCAATGCTCAAAAGGGTAACAGAATAATAGATACCCAACGTGGAAACAAACTGAGCCTGCGATGAGAGGTTAAAGAGTATGCAAAATACGGCAACACTTTACTTTTGTTAATTCTAAAACATTTTCTTTATTCCATTATCAGTTTTTTTTTATATTATTGTTACTGTTGTTTGTGTTGGGGAGGTGTTGTCTGTTCTGTACTTTTGTTTTATTTTTTTATCGTCTTTTTTCTCTTTTTTGTGATTTTCTTATAATAAGAAAAATGTTTGGAATTTATGAGGCTGTGGCGCTTCAGTGTGCTTGTGTGCAGCTAGAAAGTTTTTGTTGTGTGGTTCTGTTGCGAGGTTGGCCTAGCAGAAACAGGAGATCCTCCTATGGTGTCATTGGTACACCTCTCTCTTCTTTCTCTCTTTGTCTGTGTCTCTACAACATGTATCTCTCTATCTGCCCATTTACTAACTCTGATAGGTGGGTGGTGGGAGATTTTGATCAATTTGGATAAAGTTTGGTACTTTTTTTTGAGGGTCTGTGTATGTTTCCTCTAGTGTTGGAGTTAGAAACCTTTAACCTTTGTGGAAGAGTCTATGCATCTTTTTCTTTTGGTTTGGTTTGGTTTCCTGAATTTTAATCCGTCCCTGTTAAAAAATTGTCTTTTTTTTTTGTTTTAATTATCTAAATATACTGGTTTTTGTTTAAAGGGATAGGATTGCATACTGAAGAGTTTGTGATTTCACGGTGCTGACTCCACAGGAAGTTGTGATCGTGTTAAGTGTGAAAAGGCTGAGAGGTAGATTTTGATACACGGTCTTTGTGGTTTTTTTGGAGCGAGTGAAATGAGTTTTGAGTTATAATGGTGATGGTGGAGGTGCCAGAGTGTGAGGGAAGTTGGAGGAGGATCATAGTTTTTGGATGTGTTGTGCTTGGCCTACATGCAACTCTAACTGGATAAAGATGGAGGGTTCTTCAGGGTCTGCTTTTCAGAATTCTGGCAGTTCCAGGGCTTTGAATAGTTCTGGAGTTTCGGATAGGAACCAAAGGGTTCACTATCCTGAAAGGAACCCATTCTCGGGTGAGGGATCGCAGGATTCGGGGTTTAAAAGGGAAAGAGAAAGGGTTCTGTTGGCTCAAGGTGATCATGCTAAAACTTTGGGTGGTGGGTTTTCTGGGTTATGTGAAGATGAAGTGGAGGTTGACCCCTTTTATGGTGCTGTGGAATGGGGTGATGTTAGCTTGAGGCAGTGGTTGGATAAACCCCAACGATTTGTGGATGCCTTTGAATGCTTGCACATATTTAGGCAAATAGTAGAAATTGTTAGTGTAGCGCATTCTCAAGGAGTTGTAGTTCATAATGTGAGGCCTTCCTGTTTTGTCATGTCGTCTTTCAATCATATCTCGTTTATTGAATCAGCATCTTGTTCAGATACTGGCTCGGATTCTCTAGGAGAAGGATTAAACAACCAAGGTGGTGAGATCAAAACTCCAACATCTCTCTGTCCCCATGATATGCATCATCAGAGCTTGGGAAGTGAAGATTTTGTGCCTGTCAAGACTTCTACAACTACTGCTCGGTCAGATTCTAGTTGCATGCTGTCGAGTGCTGTGTATGCAGCTCGTGCATCTTTGATAGAAGAAACAGAAGAAAATAAAATGAAAGATAGGAGGAAGGATGAAGAAGTAGAAGGAAAGAAGCAATCATTTCCAATGAAGCAGATATTGCTAATGGAGATGAATTGGTACACTAGTCCTGAAGAGGTTGCTGATGACTCTAGTTCTTGTGCTTCAGATGTTTATCGATTGGGGGTTCTTCTTTTTGAGGTTCATAACAGAAACTGTACAACTCTTAAGTTCTTATATTTTAATAGGGTGCTTTGATATACTTTATCTTCTTCACTTTGTTCTTACAGTGGATGTAATATACAGTGTTGAAAGTCCCTATTTACATTTTTATGTACTCTAATTCTATTATCTTGTATGTGACCAGCTATTTTGTCCGCTAAACTCAAGAGAAGAAAAGAGTAGAACCATGTCTAGCCTTAGACATAGGGTTCTTCCTCCACAGTTACTTCTTAAGTGGCCCAAAGAAGCTTCCTTTTGCTTATGGTTACTGCATCCTGACCCTAGTAGTCGTCCAACACTGGGGTAATTATCTTCATCACATGGTTTTTAATTTTTTCACATTACATAACCAAATTCCAACTTGTTTGTGATATGTCCCAATTACCTTCCATTTGAATGCCTGGTTTTCTTATCCCTTTTTGTTTTCCAATTCTACAATTTATGAGATACTATAAGTTTTTGATTCTGCTAATTGGAAATTTATTTTGAATTAAGTTTTTATTAGCTATTTTTACATTAAATTCCTGAGATTATATAAGCTTAAAGTGTCTCTGATTTACTTATCTCTCAGATGCAAGGTCACTATGAAGTGTCTATTCCATAAACTAATTAAATAGGTTTAATAATAGCATGAGAGTTTATGTTGTAACTTTGGCACTAATCTTGCTGTGTTGGATTGAATTAGTTTTGTTAAGAAGTTTAATATCTGATATTTATAATTTTGTTGAAGGTGGACGATAGGTAATAAATCATTTTCCGAAACAACTATGACAATATTGTATTGCATTTGCTTACTTGTTGAAATATTTTAGGAATTTCTACCCTAAATAAGATTTTTTAAATATTTCTCTCTATAAGCATTCATGGAAATTTGAAGCTTTAATTGGCTTTTGTCTCATATGAAGAATCAGCAACTTTTTTGCACCACGTGGTAGATGATTTCAATCCTGTAAGAAAGATTACATAATTTTTAAACCAATTGTTGACTTGTGTTGCAGGGAGTTGTTGCAGAGCGAGTTCCTTAATGAACAAAGAGATGATATGGAAGAACGTGAAGCAGCAATAGAGCTGAGGCAAAGGATAGAGGATAAGGAGTTGCTGCTAGAATTCCTTTTATTACTTGAACAGAGAAAACAGGAAGTTGCTGAGAAGTTGCAACACACTATCTCTTTTCTGTGCTCGGATATTGAAGAAGTGACTAAGCAGCAAATTAGATTTAAGCAGATTACTGGTACTGAACTGGGGAGTGATGATCGTTCAGCATCAAGTTTCCCATCAATGACAATTGTTGACAGTGAGGATTCTGAATATCTAGGGGCTAGAAAACGAGTGAGACTAGGGACACATGTTAAAAACATTGAGGAATGTGATGATTATGATGATGATGATGGAGGAGATGATCAGAAAAGTAACGGAGGTTTTCTTTCAAAAAGTTCACGGCTAATGAAGAACTTTAAGAAACTTGAGTCAGCATACTTTTTGACACGATGTAGACCGGCCTATACCTCTGGGAAACTGGTGAGTACGCATCCTCCTGTAACAAGTGATGGTAGAGGGTCTGTTGTTTTGACTGAAAGAAGTTGCATCAATGACAAGAAATCAAAAGAGCAGTGCAGGGAGGGTGCAAGTGCTTGGATAAATCCTTTTCTTGAAGGTTTGTGCAAGTATTTATCATTCAGTAAGATAAAGGTTAAGGCTGACCTAAAACAAGGGGATCTTTTGCATTCATCCAACCTGGTATGTTCACTCAGTTTTGATCGTGATGGAGAATTTTTTGCTACTGCTGGTGTGAATAAGAAAATTAAAGTGTTTGAATGTGATTCAATCATAAATGAGGATCGTGATATCCACTATCCAGTTGTGGAGATGGCTAGCAGGTCAAAGTTAAGCAGTTTATGTTGGAATGCATACATCAAAAGTCAAATTGCTTCAAGTAACTTTGAAGGTGTTGTGCAGGTAAGTACATTGCCATCCATGAATTGTTTGTTTGTGGTATGTAAGTACAACAATATTGTAACTTGTCTTCTTATTCAGTTATGGGATGTGACAAGAAGTCAAGTAGTCTCTGACATGAGGGAGCATGAGCGGCGAGTGTGGTCCATTGATTTCTCGTCAGCAGACCCAACAATGTTGGCAAGTGGGAGCGATGATGGTTCTGTCAAGCTATGGAGTATCAATCAGGCAATTCCATTTTTGCACTTGGTGGATGTCAGCTTTGAAACTAAACGTACTGCAGTCATCTGTTGCATGTTTTATGTATATTATGCTGGATGTATAATGAGTTGTTTCTCTCACCTGGGATGTTTCTGCAGGGAGTTAGTGTTGGCACCATCAAAACCAAGGCAAATGTATGCTGTGTTCAGTTCCCGCTGGATTCTTCTCGTTTCCTTGCATTTGGTTCAGCAGATCATCGAATATATTACTATGATCTTCGCAACCTTAAAATGCCGCTGTGTACTTTGGTTGGACACAACAAGACTGTCAGCTACATCAAGTTTGTAGACACTGTCAACCTTGTCTCATCTTCCACAGATAACACTTTAAAGCTTTGGGATTTGTCTACGTGTGCATCTCGAGTTATAGACTCACCGATTCAATCATTCACAGGTCACGTGAATGTCAAGGTAAAAAGTAACTTGTGTCTTTACTGTCACGAGTTCTCTCAGTCATAAGGACTTTTGCATTAATTCACCTAAACCCTAAACCCTAAACCCTAATATCCTGCTCAAATTAATTGATGGACCTGTGTGTGATTATGCACCAAGAATTATATTCAAACTTAATTTCCATTCAATTTTTATGACACTTTTTTCAGTTTTGAGGCATTATATATTATCTTGCTGATGCATCTTCCCTTTGTTGCAGAACTTTGTGGGATTATCAGTATCTGATGGTTACATTGCCACTGGTTCAGAGACAAATGAGGTATTTCATTCATGTCCCTTATCTATCTATTAGTTTTCCTGTTGGTTTTACAGTACTACTGAAGGTAACATTCTGTGTGGATCAGGTGTTCATATACCACAAAGCCTTCCCCATGCCTGCTCTGTCATTCAAGTTTCAGAACACAGACCCTCTTTCCGGTCACGAAGTGGATGACGCAGCGCAATTCGTTTCGTCAGTTTGTTGGCGGGGTCAGTCATCCACCTTGCTAGCCGCAAATTCCACAGGGAATGTCAAAATTCTGGAGATGGTTTAGGTTGTTGGCCTCTACACAGCATTCTACAAATGATACAAAGTTTGCTGAGCATGAGGTGACAGAACCTTTGTTTAAGATCAGCTTCTGTTGCCACTAAATGCTATACAAAGAAGTATATAGATTCCTCGATTATGATTTGCAAATTGTAACATAACAAATTTTTGCATTAGTAGTTCATAGCGGAAGCAGTTAAAGAGAAGAGCGAGGTTGATCTCTTGCAAAACAAAACAAGTCCTGTAGATAGTGTCACATGGAAAAAAAAGTGAAGGTCAAAATCTATATGAGATTTTATTACGTTTATGATCCATATTCAATTTGATAGTACTACATTCACCTAGTGGAATCTACTATTTTTGTGTAGAATTCGATAATAGCTACAAATAAAAATCTATTGTTTTTAATGAAGTTTCTCCGTTAAGAAAATTTAAATTATACACAAGTTACAAACAACTTTTTTAATTATAGTTATTCTTAATGGAAATAAGTTGGAATTGTTCAAGGTTTATTGAGAGACACTTTGAGAAGATCAAGTTTTGGTCGAGTTTTGGTCGAGTTGAATCTTCTTTAGATTGGTTGTTGAACTTTGTTGATGAAGCATCCCATGAGAGTTTATTTGTAGAAGATTTTTCGATGTTTAAATTAGTAATAGTTAGAGAAATATTTTAGAAGCATTTAATGATTAAGAACAAGATCCAGTGACTATTCTTTGGAGAAAGTTTGGAAACCACAAATGAGCTTTGCTACCTTAATTTTTTTGTTGAGCTTGATTAAAGTGAAAATTTTCAAGGTTGTATTTTCACAACCTTAAAGGCTCATGCTTTGCAACCTTAACCAGAAATGAGATGTACTTGGTGTACGACATACAAATAGGTGTTAATGGTATAATATGTCATTTAGACAACTTAACATTCTTTTTTTCATGTCACATAGCCCTGGGATATGATGTTTGGATCTTTTGGTTTCATGCAAAATATGAAACGTTTGAAAATTCTTAAAATCTTTTTGTATTTGGTTTTTTCTATCTTTATTGTTTCATCTCTCCTTCGTTGTGCTGCCTTCGTGAGAGCTTTTCTCCATTTCTTCTATTTATTGTTGTCTCTATTTTTGTGTCATCCTTTAAGTATGTTTTCAATGGATTTTTTTGTTTCGATTCTTCTAATGAAAATGGACCTTTACTCTCATAGGGGATGATTAGTCTTTTGTGTGAACTCTTTTTCACATAAGGTAGATATTGAAGAAAAAAATTATTTCTCTTCCTTCCTCATGTTCAATGCCACAATTGTAGTTGGCCCTTCAAAAGCAGGCAAACATAAAGTTCCCTCTCAAGGTGGGTATGAGCCAAACGTACCAAAAGGAAAAAGGAAGGACAAATTCCTTCCAATCCTTGATCTTGAGTACTTTTGGGTACTCAAGGAGGTCGCCTCTTACCTTTTCGAGTTCACCTTTAAAGAACTGGTGGAAGAACTAGTTTCTTATTTCACGATTAGTTCTGATAACCTTTCCAAGTTTATTGTTGCTGAGGCATGCATTGGCGAGGATAAAGTATATAGGAAACCTACCATGAATGATGATGATTTCATTTTTGTGTACGAGTTCTTTTTCAAGGAGCTTGATATGTTTCTTTGTGATGAGGGACCTATAGAACATGGGAGCTTTAATGTTTCAAATTCATGATGAAACTGGAAGCTATGATGCTTTTTGTTTTGGGTTTAGTCTAGGGTGTTTAGAATCTTTGTATGATCTTTCCTAGTTCCTTGCACAAGCTTGCTCAAATATGTTTTGAAAGAGAAAAGTGTTTTTCTAAGCAAAGAGAAAAACAACCTCTTTGAGCTGCAAGTGCTACTACCAAATGAATTGGCTCCATACGTGCTACATGTACAAATACTTCAGTATAGTCTACCCCATGTTGTTGAGTATACCCCTTTGTTACAAGTCTGGCCTTGTATTTTTCGACATCTCCATTTTCATTGAATTTAGTCTTATAAATCCATTTTACTCCAACCTTCTTTCCTCCCTTGGGTAATTCCGTCAATTCCCATGTGCCATTTTTTGTTTATTGCTTCTATTTCCATATCCATGGCGTGGCTCCATTTCTCACTTTTCAAGGCATCTTCATAGTGAATAGGATCAGTAGCTGCATGTATGGCTAAATGAGCTTCATTATCTTCTTCAGAAAGACCTTCCCCTGTTGTATAGTCTCTCATCCAGACTGGTGGTCTTCTATTCCTTTCTTCAGTTAAGCTAGGAGAGCAAATGTCCGCCAAAGATTCAAAGGAAAAGTTATCCCCTTCTATATTAGCTTCGAGATCAGATTCACTTCCCATCTTCATTTTCGTCAAATGCAAATGTATTCTCCTCACTATCACCCCATTCCAATTCGCACATAATGGATCCTTCATAAATATTATCCCAATCCCAATTCATGTCTTCTTCAAATACAACATCCCGACTCATTATGATCCTTTGAGAAGTTGGATCATAAAGTCGATAAGCCTTTGATCTTCACTAACTCCCATTAAAACACAACTTAAGCTCTTATCATCCAGCTTGGTTCTATTGCTGTCAGGCACATGAACATGAACAATACAACCAAAAACTCTAAAATGCTCCACTGAAGGCTTGACTCCACTCCAAGCTTCTTTTGGGGTTTTATTTTTGACAGTCAATGTTGGGTTGTGATTCAATACATGCACGGTCCAGTTGACTACTTCAGGCCAAAAAATCTTTGGAAGTTTCTTTGCAGAAATCATACTACGAACCATATTCATAATAGTTCTATTCTTTCATTCCGCAACCTCATTCTGTCGTGGTGTGCATGCAGTTGTCAATTGTCTACGAATACCATTTACTTCACAAAAATTATTGAATTCTTGTGATGTAAACTCTCCTCCTCGATCACTACGTAAGGCTATAATAAATGAGTTTGTTTTCTTTTCAACATGAGCCTTAAAATTTTTAAAAACAGCAAAGGCTTCTAATTTCTCTATTAAAAAATAGACCCATGTTTTTCTACTAAAATCATCAGTGAAAGTAATCAAATACTGTTTCTTGCTGTTAGAAATGGGTGTGATCGGTCCACAAATGTCAACATGCACCAATTGGAGAAGTTGTGAAGCTCGCCAGGTGCTCTTCCTTGGAAACGAGTTTCGTTGTTGCTTACCCACTGATCCGGTCGGTCATCGGTAGTCGATGACGTCAGCAGCAGATAACCACGTGGACCACTCGCACGGTGACACGTGGATCAGGTGGCAGAGAAATCGGGGAGGCGATCACCCGGTATGGTTATCGGAGGTCAATAACCGAGTGACCACCGACAGATCAGTTCCAAGATAAACGGGTGACACGTGGATCAGGTGGCAGAGTAGTCATGGAGGAGATTCCCCGGTATGGAGATCGGTAGTCAGTAACTGAGTGGCCACCGACAGATCAGTTCCAAGATAAACACCCGGGGGAGAACGCGAGAAGCAATAGAGCACCGATCAGTCATCGGGTGCATGGTCATCGGGGTTTCGTGTTACATGCAGTTAAACTGGGACTGAGATTCCCAGCGAGAGCGTTACGCATGGACCTCGCATGATCATACCTCAGAGAAAGAAGAGCTCCTCGTCGGTATAGTCGTGCACGAGAGTGGCCTGAGGGAGTCAGTAAACCGGTCAGTGATTGGTTACTCTCTCAACCCATTACGTGCATGGCATCGTGAAGGGGAAATCGTGTATTCAGAGAGCAATGCTTGGTGAGTGTGCCTAGTCCAGCCACACCTGGCGTTCTCCTGGGAATGTGCGATTTCACCCAGATGGAAGAAACGCGCTAAGTTACTCCGCAAGGGAATAACTTAGGCGCACAAGAGATGCGCTAGAGCCCTTCAGGTGGAGGCATGTGAACGGTTAGATGCGAGTTGCATGCCTCCACGTGTCACTGTCTGAGAGGGGCGCGACCGAGATAAAGGTGCACTCCGTGTCGTGAAAGGTACAGACAGAAAACCCAGACACCCACGACCCTGACTGTGGTATGTTTTCGTACAAAAGCATAACAGAATTCTGACACGCGCAGAGGACAGCGTAGCAGAATTCTGTTAGGCACAGACACAGAGGGGGATAAAAAGAGAATCAGAGAGAAATACACACACTGTTTTTTTTACACACATTATTTTCTAGTGATTCTGGGATCTAACTTGAGCGTCGGAGTGCAAACGGCCGCTAGAGGCGCCGTCTGTGTGTTTGCAGGTTGCGTTTGGAGTTCCCAAGGAGGAGGTTCTAAGAGTGTTCTTGCAGATAGCACAGTTGCCAGAGGCGGGTCAAGCAAGCGACAAGGCAATTCCTGCACGCTCGAGTTGTCGGCAGGATCATTTGGCGCCCACCGTGGGGCACGTATAAAAGGTGTTTCCCAACCATAGTTTGTGTTGGTGGTGCTTCGAGTGTTTTCTGTTCGACTGCTCGCTATCGCAGTCGACTCCTGGAGTTTTCACCGTTTGTCCGGAGTTCTTTGAGCTGCTGAGTATGCTGAGGAAGGATGAGGACAACGCGCTCCAGTTCAGTTGCGCCATCAACCGACGAAGATGCTGTGTCCATGACGCAAGTGATGGACATGATGAGGACGCTGCAGGAGAACGTGGCTGCATCGCGTTCTGAGCAGGAAAGGATGCACGAGGCGCTGGTGGCCTCGCAAGCAAGGAATGAAGAGCTCAACAGGATCAACGAAGAGCTGCGTAAAGCCCTTCAGGAGCGGGAGGAGCGTGCGGCAGGGGACAGACCCCCATCCCCACCACGCAGCTTTCCTATGCCATTTTCCCAAGAGATCATGGACTTGGTGGTCCCGGCTAACACTGTGGCAGTGAAAGCGTCTTTCACTGGGGTGGAGGACCCTGAAGCCCATCTCACGGCGTTTCATACTCAGATGATGCTCTCAGGGGGCTCAGACGCGGTGTATTGTAAGGTGTTCATGAGCACTTTGAGCGGGACGGCGTTGGACTGGTTCGTCAGTATACCCACTGGCCACATTACCACGTTCCAACATTTTTCCAAGATGTTTGTTGAGCAGTACATAGTGAACAAGGCGCCACCTTTGGTGTCTTACGACTTGTTTGATATAAGGCAGTACCAAGGGGAGTCCTTGAAGGATTTCCTGAACAGATTCGGAGCTCGGATAGTCCGTTTGCCAGGAAAGGACGAAGAGATGTTCGTACATGCCTTCAAAAAGGGTGTGTTGCCTGGGCCTTTTAGCGAGTCGCTCATCAGGAGCCACCCCGTCACGTTTGCCGAAATCCGGCGACGTGCTGTGGCTCATATAGCCGCCGAGAGTGAGGTCACCGAGAAGAGAGGAAATGTGGCCCCAGCTAAACCGCGCACCCAAGCAAGGGTACAACCTCAGAGGGTAATGGAGGCGGTGGCGGGAAAGAGAGATCAAAGGACGCATCATCCTTACGACCCTAAGAAAAATAAGAGTAAGGGACCAGGGCGCCCCAGGGAGAGTAATCGCCCCCCGAGGTATGAGTTTGTGATGGGTTTGGCTGATTTGATCGCCATCCCAAACATAGCTGCCAGGCTCAAAGTGCCTGAGAAAACGGCGGAGAAGGTCTTGGGGGCAAAACCAGACGCATGGTGCGAGTTCCACAAGAGTTTTGGCCACTCTATCAACTCGTGTTTGGCTTTGGGGCACCAGCTCGCCGAGTTGGTCAAATGTGGTTTCCTGAAGGATTACTTGCTAGAGAAGCAAGAGGAACAAGCATCAGGGTCTCAACCGGCGAGCAGCGGAGGGCAACAACACGAGGTGCCTATTCACGGCGAGATCCACACCATAGCTGGCGGATTCTCCGGCGGGGGGTGCACAGCGTCGCAACGAAAGAGGTATGCGAGGTCGATAATGTCAGTAGAAGTCTTTGAAGATCACTCGCCCGATGTGGACATCACGTTCACCAAGGAGGACCGCAGGGACGTGGTGCCTCACGACAACGACCCTATTGTGATCTCGCTTGTCACGGCGGGAAAGACCGTCCACCGGGTGCTGGTCGACCAAGGAAGCTCAGCAGACGTGATGTTTTGGCCAACCTTTGAGAAGTTACAACTGTCCCCTGATCAGCTAAGACCATATGGGGGCTGCTTGTACGGCTTTGCCGGCGACCAAGTGGAGGTGAGGGGGTATATCGAGCTGAGGACGACCTTCACTGACGGCTTGGCCTCACGAACGGAGAAGGTCAGGTACCTTGTTGTAAACGCCCCGTCAGCGTACAACATAATGCTGGGGAGGCCAACGCTCAACAGAACAGGAGTTGTGCCTTCGACAAGGCACATGAAGGTCAAGCTGCCGTCTATGGAGGGTATGATCATCACTATTTCCTCCGACCAGAAGGAGCGAAGAAGTGTTACAAAAACAGCCTCAAGAACAAGAGGTCTGTGTGCCACGTAACCACAACGCCTCCCCCTGGCGTGGAGCCGGAGCGCGAACCCCGGCGAGTTTCGGATGCGGCGTTAGAGGTGGTCGCCGAGGGCGATGTGCCGATGGGGAATGTAGAGGCAAGGTCGGAGAGAAACTGCTCGGAGACCGCCAGAGAAACCGGTATCGCGAGGGCGCTGATCGCCAGCGAGAGGAAACCTCAGCCAGTAGAGGAATGGCTCGAGAAGGAGATCAGTGGTAAGGTGTTTAAGTTGGGAAGAACCCTGGATAGCAAGACGCAAGACCAGATAGCCGAAGTAATAAGTAGACACTTGGATGCGTTTGCGTGGGCTGCTTCAGATATGCCGGGGATCAACCTCGATTTCTTGTCCATCGTTTGGCAATGGACCCCCAAGTCAGGCCCATCCGCCAAAGAAGAAGAAAATTCAATGAGGAGAAGAGACAGGCGATCAAAGAAGAGACACGGAAACTGCTTGCAGCAGGCCACATCAGGGAAATCCAATATCCAGAATGGCTCGCTAACGTCGTCCTGGTCAAGAAGAGCAGCGGAGAATGGCAGATATGCGTTGACTTTACAGAGTTGAACAAGGCCTGCCCGAAGGACTCTTACCCTTTGCCAAGCATTGACACTCTAGTAGACAGTGCATCAGGGTGCAAGCTGCTCAGTTTTCTGGATGCCTTCTCGGGGTACAACCAAATCAGAATGCACCCCATGGACGAAGAGAAGACCGCCTTCATGACCGAAAGGTCATGTTATTGCTACAAGGTAATGCCCTTCGGGCTGAAGAATGCAGGGGCCACGTACCAAAGGCTAATGGACAAGGTGCTCGCGCCCATGCTCGGAAGGAATGTGCAGGCATACGTCGACGACATGGTCGTGACGTCCCTGGAGAAAGACAAGCACGTCACAGACTTGGAAGAGTTGTTCATCACAATAGCCAGGTACAAGCTCAAACTGAATCCTGAAAAGTGCGTTTTTGGTGTAGAAGCAGGGAAATTTCTGGGGTTTCTTCTGTCAGAGAGGGGAATTGAGGCTAACCCCGAGAAGTGCGCCGCCATTTTGGCAATGAGGAGCCCCGCCAATGTGAAGGAGGTGCAGCAACTCACGGGGCGGATGGTCGCCCTGTCTCGATTTGTATCGGCAAGCGGAGAGAAGGGCCACCCATACTTCCAATGTTTGAAGAGGAACAACAAATTTGTTTGGACAAAGGAGTGTGAGGAGGCCTTCGTAAAGCTCAAGGAATATTTGGCGAGCCCTCCAGTTCTGTGCAAGCCCCAAAACATAACACCCCTCAGGCTGTACTTTGCCATAACTGAGAGGGCGATCAGCGCAGTGCTAGTGCAGGATCAGGACCAGACCCAAAGGCCTATATATTTCGTTAGCAAGGTGCTGCAGGGCCCGGAGGTAAGGTACCAGGCCCTAGAAAAGGCAGCATTAGCGGTTGTATTCTCGGCGAGGAGATTGCGTCATTACTTCCAGAGCTTCACGGTACTGGTGATGACTGATCTGCCGATCCAGAAGGTTTTGAAGAAGCCCGATGTGGCTGGAAGGATGGTGAAGTGGGCGGTCGAGCTTTCGGAGTTTGACATCAAGTATGAACCCCGGGGATCGATCAAAGGGCAAGTCTTCGCCGATTTCGTGGTCGAGTTGTCCTCCGAAGTGGCACAAAACGCCGAGGGTGACTTTCGCTGGGTACTCTCTGTTGATGGGTCGTCCAACCAGCTGGGCAGCGGGGCTGGGGTCATCTTGGAAGGGCCTAACGGAGTGTTGATAGAGCAGTCATTGAGGTTCGCTTTCAAAGCAAGCAACAACCAAGTAGAGTATGAGGCTTTGATCGCTGGAATCCTGCTGGCTAAGGAAATGGGGGCGAGAGTGCTGATGGCCAAGAGCGACTCGCTATTGGTCACGGGACAGGTAACTGGCGAGTTCCAAGCCAAGGACCCGCAGATGGCAGCCTACTTAGAGTACGTGCAGGAGCTAAGAAGATCTTTTGCTTCATTTGAAGTGGTGCACGTGCCAAGAGAACAGAATGCCCGAGCTGACTTGCTAGCCAAGCTCGCCAGTTCGGGAAAGGGGGGTAGGCAGAGGACTGTCATTCAAGAAACTTTGAAAGCGCCTCGAGCATTCGTGGCAGACCACCAAGTTCTCCATGTTTGTAGATCAACGGGAAGACCGGCGAGAAGTCATAGATCCCTAACGCAGGAAACTCTGAGGGCGCCGAGGGTCAGAGCGCGCCCAGCAGAAGAAGGGGCAAGATCGATGCAGATTTGCGCTGTCCACGAGCCAGACACGTGGATAACGCCTTACCAACGTTATTTAGCGGATGGTGTGCTTCCAGTTGACTCAACTGAGGCCAGAAAAATAAAGAAGAGCTCCAGCAAGTTTACCCTTATTGACGGCGAGCTGTACAGGTTTGGATTCACACACCCCCTTCTTGTATGTATACACGGAGAGAAGTGCACGAGGATTATGGCTGAGCTCCATGAGGGAATTTGCGGGAGCCACATTGGAGGCCGATCGCTGGCGACAAGGACTATCCGTGCAGGCTATTATTGGCCCACGATGAGAGAAGATTGCAAGAGATACGCCCAGCGTTGCAAGCAATGCCAGCAACACGCCGATTGGCACAAGGCACCCCCAGAAGAGCTGAAGTCGATTTACAGCCCCTGGCCGTTCCATACTTGGGGAATTGACATTCTGGGACCCTTCCCATTGGCAATCAGGCAGATGAAGTACTTGGTGGTGGCGATTGAATACTTCACCAAGTGGATCGAAGCGGAGCCAGTGGCCCAGATCACCGCACACAAGATCGAGAGATTTGTATGGAAGAACATAGTGTGCCGGTTTGGTGTGCCTAAACGCCTGGTGTCAGACAATGGGACTCAGTTTGCAAGTCACCTCTTGAAAAAGTTGTGCGAAGAGGTGGGGATACAACAGGTGTTTGCATCCGTCGAGCACCCACAGACAAATGGCTAAGTGGAGTCTGCCAATCGGGTGTTGCTGAGAGGATTAAAGAGAAGATTAGAGAAAGCTAAGGGATCGTGGGCTGAAGAGGTACCCCGCATAGTTTGGGCATACCATACCACTGAGCAGTCAGGAACCCACAAGACCCCCTTTAGTTTGGTTTATGGATGTGATGCGATGATTCCAGTCGAAATCCAGGAAAGCTCGCCGAGATTCCAGAACTTCGTGGCGGAAGACTCGAACGAAGAAAGAAGAATGAATCTGGATTTGCTGGATGAGGTCAGGGAGGAGGCGAGAGTGAAAGCCGAAGCAGTAAAGAGAAGAGTTGAGCGAAGGTACAACTCTAAGGTAACGTCAAGGCAGTTTAGAAGCGGCGATCTGGTGATGAGGAAGGCCCATCAGTATGAGATGCAGAACAAGTTATCGCCCAAGTGGACGGGACCGTTCAGAATAACCGAGGCGCTCGGGAATGGCGCCTACCGCTTGGAGACGTTAGAAGGAGGGGCGATTCCTCGCACTTGGAACGCCACACATCTCAAGTCGTATTACAGTTTATTACAGTTAAAGCCTTGTAAGTAAAGACGAATATGAAGAGATTTGAATAATTTCTGTTAAAACAATTTCAAGGGGGCACTCTTTTTTCCCTAAGGAGGGTTTTTAATGAGGCCACCCAATAAAGAAGAGTTTTTCAAAGTTTAAAGCTTCTATGTTTGCATGCTTATGGCTTCGAGAGTTTAGGAAAAAGGCCTTATTACTCGTATGTGATCTAGAGCAACAGTAAAATCGTATTGCATGCTCTCAGTTAAAAGTTTTTAAGTCCCCATCGTTTTTCGGCGATCGGCGGCATCAGTTAAAAGTTTTAAAGTCCCCATCGTTTTTCGGCGATCGGCGACATCAGTTAAAAGTCTTAAAGACCTCGTCGTCTTTCGGCGATCGGAGGCACCAACAATGATTAAAGACCTCAACGCCCTCGCGCGTCTTGAGGCGAGAAAGAGATAAAGTCCTCCTCGTCTTTGTGCGAGTGCAGACTAGAACAGATTAAAAGACCTCTCTGCACCAGCAGATAGAGGCAAGATTAAAAGTCCTCAGTGCATCCAGGGGGGGTGGAGATGTACACCCTGGGCAAGTTGAGGCACCGGATAAAAGTCCTTCTCACCTTAGGGTGAGTTCAGGCAAGATAAAGTCCTTCTCACCTTAGAGTGAGCCCAGGCAAGATAAAGTCCTTCTCACCTTAGAGTGAGTTCAGGCAAGATAAAGCCCTTCTCACCGAGTGAGTCCAGGCAAGATGAGCTGAAGGGGCAGGGGTGTTTGTGACCTTAAATGGTGGGAAGGGAAGGAAAATGCCTTTCCCCCTTTAAGTGAAACATCAATGTTGACCCAGTAAGACCAGATCATTGTTCTGAAACTCAGGGAGGTAGAGAAGGATCCAAAAGACGCCTCTACTCCCAGATGAGGGAACAATGATCAGGTCATGAAAAGAAGAAAGGTGACATCGCCAGAACCTTATGGCGTGAAAGTTGAGACAGTGAAGGGGTTGTGCGGCGAGTACCAGATCAGAAGAGTTCCGGGCGATGACAGAAGTAGGGGGGATTTCACTTGGCAGATCAGGTAAACTGTATTTTAATACTAGTTTGAGTCAGAACCTGCTGCCTAGTAAGTGATTTCATGTTAAGATTTGTTGCCTTAAGTTCACAAGTTTTATTGGACGTCATCGCCGAAGAGTTGATAGTTGCTCAAGTTTACTTTGAGTTAACAGTTTGCCAAGTTTGTTATAAGGTTAAACAACTTGCTCGAGTTAGAAGCGGTACATGGAGGGTCAAGTTCAGGTATTGCTGAGTTCACGCAGTTGAGCAAGTTTCGCCAAACAAGGTATCACCTCTGACGATCGATGTCCTCTATGCACTTAGCGCTAGAGCGATAGAGAAGCAAAGTGAAGTACGAAGAACGATGACTGATGAGTTGTCGGTGGGTACGCTGCCCGAAGAACGATGACTGATGAGTTGTTGGTGGGTACGCTGCTTGAAGAACGATGACTGATCAGTCTTGCCTTGTCGGAGGAAACTTTTCCAAACAAATTCCTACACAACAAGCTAGCAGACAGGCTATGCCTTGTCAGTCATCCAGTACAAAGCAGTGCACAAGAACTGTTAAGGACGAAGCTAAGGGAGTTGTTAGTCGTGATCAAAGTAGAGGCCAAGATCAAAGAAGGCAGATCGCGCTAAACCTAAGCTGGTTAACAGTTAGTCGTGTGCAAAGAGAAAGACAAAGCTTAAGAAAATGCGAAGAGAAAGATATGCGTCTGAAACTAGTATATATTAAGCGACAAAGTTTATACAAGTTCAAGTACAACAAATTGTGCAGAAGTGTAAAATTACAAAAAAAAAAGAGAGAAAGAGCTCAAGGAGGAGGGATGAGTTTTCCATCTACCACTTCGTGATAAATGCTGAACTGGGAGAGGTCCAGATCTGGGAGAATGCATTTGATCTGCTCGAGTGCCAGCTCGAACCCATCAGCAAGGGCTTCAGCGCCCACGCCCATAAGGTCAGCATTCTCCACTTCGAGCTTTTGCTTGGAGGCCTCCGCAACATTCTTCTCGGTGGTAAGGGAAGCAATGGAAGAAGCAGCTTCTTCCAATTGGCCCTTTGCCTCAGACAGCTTGCTCACCGCCTCCTCAAGCTTCTTCTCCCCAGTAGTGGTCGTTTCTCTGGCAGACTCGAGATCCCCCGCCAGTTGTGAGTTCAGTTGGCGTAGGGAGGAAGTCTCGGCCTCCAGGTGGGTCACCTTGCCCCGCAACTCCACCACCTCGCAGTCCAAGACATTGATGGCTTGTCCCATCAAGATCTTAGTCTTGATGGTCTCTTGGACCTGCGCCAGGTACTCACCCCTGGATTTTTCCACCATACCCCTCAGCAGGGCTACGGACTCTTGGGCAGCTTCGAAGTCACTCTGCAGTGACCCTTTGTCGTGCTCAAGCTCCTTTACCCTCTTCTCCAGGGCTATTTGCTTGCAGTGCTGGGTGGAAAACTCCAGGGAAAGCACTATCTGCTTCGCCAGGTGCATGTCCACCTCCTCCCCGTTCCACTCGACAAGCTCCCAGCTGCGAATGAGCTGTCGGACCAAAGCAATGACTCGGCTGAAGTTCTCATTGCTTGCTCCAGAGCCGCTTGGTCGAGAGCTGGCCCCGTCGCCTTCGGCGGTAGCGGCGGAGGTTGGCGGTGGTGGTGGCGTCACGAGAGGTCCCGGGAGATCCCCCGAGCGAGCAGAATCGCCCCCAGCAGGTGGAGTGGATTGACCAAGTGGTTGGCCTGCCGGGGAAGGAGATGGTGATCGAGGAGTTGGGGATGGCAGTTGTTGAGGAGAGGGAAAGCATGTTGGCACTGGGGCAGGTTGAATAGAAGGAGGCGAGGGCGAACCTTCCTCTATCTCCACTACCTCAATCTCCCCAGGCTGAAGAGATGAAGCCCCCCCAACCGCTGGAAGTTTCCTCTTGCGGTGTACGAGAGGAGAGCCAGAGCTCTCCTCTTCGGTTGAGGGAGCAGGAGCAGCAGCAGATGAAGGAAAGGTCTTCGCCAGCTTTCTTCTCTTCCTTCCTGGCTCGGGGCCTTCAGCTGGCGCGATCGAGAGAGGAGGAGCGGCGATAGGATCGGTGGTGGAAGAAGAGGAGCCAGTCCCTTTGGCCCCTTTAAGTTTGGCAAGCTCCAGCAAAGCTTTCCTCCTTTCCTTCCCTGACATCGTATCTACATCGAAGGGAAAAAGAAGAGTTAGATGGCATAGTTATGCAAGTGAGTCAAAATGTATGCAAGCATGCATGAGAATGTGCAAGTATCCTAAGAGGTGAAAGAAGAAGAGCCTACCTATGTATTTTTTCAAAGCCAACACATCAAACTCATGTTTGATGAGAAGAGCAGAGTTGTACTTGGCCCCCAGGAACAACCCACATAGCTCGCGCTCGTAGGGGGACATGGCTTCGAGACCCCGGGGTTTCTTGAACTCAACCCTAGGAACCCAGTAGAGGGGGTACCCCTCGAGCAATGTTGGACTTTGTGGGGTGGCAGATATCATGTAGAACCTGCCTTTCCAATCTTTGAAGGATTGCTGATACAGGCCCAAGAGCACCTATCCAGCAACCCCATTCAGACTAACCCAGGACCTGTCCCCAGGGTTCTTCGCCTCGAAGAAGTAGAGAAACACATCCACGGAGGCGTTAAGCCCGAAGTAATTGCAGAGAATCTCAAATGCCCGGATGAAAGCCCAGGCATTTGGATGGAGTTGGCAGGGTGCGACGTTCAGCTCCTTCTCGAAAAAGGTGAAGGGCAGGCGCAACTTCAACCTCTTGAAGATGGCGGAGTAGACGAAGGTGAAGGGCACCCCATTGGTGGCCCTCTCATCCGCACAGATGGGCATCCCTCGAGGAGGAATGCGTATACGGATATTAAAATCGTTTTCCCTGTCGACGGCACAAGAAGGCTCATCTAGGTCGTTGCTCAGAAGGGATTTAAGGTGACCCTGCGGTAGTAGGGTGGAGGTTTCGGCCAGCAACGCCAAGGGAGCCCAGTCGTAGACCCTGGCGTTGTCATGGTAGGAGGTTGCATCGGGTGGCGGCGGCGCCGGTGAACTTGTTGAAGGCTGTGCACCAGAAGACGAAGCGACGATTCGAGCGGTTTGTTTTAAGCGAGCCATTGTGAGATAACTGCAATGGAGAAAAATGAAGGGTCAGAGGAATGGAAGAAGAAGAAATGATGAATGGTTCGGTGAAAAACAGAGGAAAGGAAGAAGAAAGAGATGTCCAGGCAAAAAAGAGGAAGAGGGAAAAGCAGAAAGCAGAGTGAGGGGCGCGAAAACCCTAGCGCGGGTCGAGAAGAGAAAAAACAGAGAAGATGAATGCATGATAATAAAAGGGACGAATGCAATCGGTGAAAAGAGCCTAAATAGACCAAGGAAGAAGAAAAACCATACCTTTGAGTGATCGCGAAAGGTTGGGAGGTAGAAAGCTTGAAGGGAGATGGGCGCGAAGAGAGGGAATTCGAAGTGAGCCTGAGAGTGTTGAAGAAGATGATGAAATAGTGAAAACGCGCGCCTATTTGAATAAGGGAAGCGCTAGCGGCACTCCACGCTGGCCGTTGATGCGGCCACGTGTCGCAAGATTAAGAAAGGAAGTTGTAACGTTAAAGGGCAACACGTGAGGTGGCACGTGATGCGGCCCCACTTGCCACGTGGATCGAGAGCGCGACCACTTAGTCTCTTCGCTGAGAACGAGTTCACAGCTCGAGACTAGGGGGCTTGTGATCCGGTCGGTCATCGGTAGTCGATGACGTCAGTAGTAGATAACCACGTGGACCACTCGCACGGTGACACGTGGATCAGGTGGCAGAGAAATCGGGGAGGCGATCACCCGGTATGGTTATCGGAGGTCAGTAACCGAGTGACAACCGACAGATCAGTTCCAAGATAAACGGGTGACACGTGGATCAGGTGGCAGAGTAGTCATGGAGGAGATTCCCCGGTATGGAGATCGGTGGTCAGTAACTGAGTGGCCCTTGACAGATCAGTTCCAAGATAAACACCCGGGGGAGAACGCGAGAAGCAATAGAGCACCGATCAGTCATCGGGTGCATGGTCATCGGGGTTTCGTGTTACACGCAGTTAAACTGGGACTGAGATTCCCAGCGAGAGCGTTACGCATGGACCTCGCATGATCATACCTCAGAGAAAGAAGAGCTCCTCGTCGGTATAGTCGTGCACAAGAGTGGCCTAAGGGAGTCAGTAAACCGGTCAGTGATTGGTTACTCTCTCAACCCATTACGTGCATGGCATCGTGAAGGGGAAATCGTGTATGCAGAGAGCAATGCTTGGTGAGTGTGCCTAGTCCAGCCACACCCGGCGTTCTCCTGGGAATGTGCGATTTCACCCAGATGGAAGAAACGCGCTAAGTTACTCCGCAAGGGAATAACTTAGGCGCACAAGAGATGCGCTAGAGCCCTTCAGGTGGAGGCACGTGAACGGTTAGATGCGAGTTGCATGCCTCCACGTGTCACTGTCTGAGAGGGGCGCGACCGAGATAAAGGTGCACTCCGTGTCGTGAAAGGTACAGACAGAAAACCCAGACACCCACGACCCTGACTGTGGTATGTTTTCGTACAAAAGCATAACAGAATTCTGACACGCGCAGAGGACAGCGTAGCAGAATTCTGTTAGGCACAGACACAGAGGGGGATAAAAAGAGAATCAGAGAGAAATACACACACTGTTTTTTTTACACA